>NW_020450849.1:1409965-1478816 GCF_003343035.1 Apteryx rowi
GGGGCGGGCGGGCGGGCGGGCGGCGGCTGCCCCGCTCCCCGGGCGTGCTGCCCGCGGTGATCGATGTCGCGCTGCTCCCCGCAGGAACCTCAGCTCGGCCCCGGGCTCCATGTCTCCCGCCACCACCTCGCAGATCCTGGCCAGGAAGAGGCGCCGAGGGGTGAGTGAGTGAGTGAGTGCCTGCCCGCCCGCGGGCCCCCGGCCCCCGCCTGCTCGCCCCCCTCACCCCCCGCTTTCTGCCCTAGATCATCGAGAAGCGCCGCCGCGATCGCATCAACAACAGCCTGTCCGAGCTGAGGAGATTGGTGCCCAGCGCCTTTGAGAAGCAGGTAGGTCCCGCTGCCTCCCGCCGGGCTGCCTGCCCCCTGCCCCGAGAGGCAGGGTCGCGCCTCCGCACTGGCTAGCCCCGAGCTTCTGTGCCTCTGCCTAAGACGTTTCCCGCTTCCCCTTCTCCCCTCCTAGGGATCAGCCAAGCTGGAAAAAGCTGAGATTCTGCAGATGACCGTTGACCATCTGAAAATGCTGCATACGGCAGGAGGGAAAGGTAAAGTTTCATGCCTGACAGTGGGGTCGGTCGCTCCGCAGAGCAGCTGTTGCACGAGAGCGTTGCCTGCCGTTCGGTGTGCTGTGTGCCGTGGGAATTTTTGGAGAAAGTGAATGGAATCTGTGGTATCTTTTGTGAGGAATTTAGGACTTTCTCTTACTAGAGAAGTTTTACAGCCTGAATCATTTTATAGTGTCGGCTCCAGGTTATTCTAGGGGAGAATGATTACAAGTCTCTACTTCACGATCAACACAGTGAAGTGACTTGGTTTTGTCAACTAGGAAGACTCAAAAGTTTTTGTTGTCATTAATAGATGCTTATTTCTATAACTCTTTGAAAATTCAGAACAGAAAAAGTAGAAAAAATATAGGATGAAATGAGTAGTGAAGATAATTGGTGAAATGTGCTTTTAGGAAAAAAAGTGTAAGTGCTGTCTGATAAGTTATGCTTGTGTTTCTAATAAATTTTACTGTGCTGTAGCTTTGGCTGCACAGGGAAAACAGGGAAAGAATGAAAGTACTTTCCTCCAGTGTGCACTTTCAGTTTAAAAATGGCAGTCTGTGACCAGTCTTGGGACTTGCAGCATCACAGCACAGATATAAAAGTAAAGCTTGTTAGACAAAGAAGAGAAAAAGGAGCTTGGCAGCTAATCTATGGTTAGGAAAACTAACCACATCCAAGCGAAATATGCTTATAGGGGAGGGTGGAGCAGAGAGGCTACGTGCAGATAATGACTAGGAAACAGTATCTTAAGACTCCATTCTTTGTTCTTTTTTTTCCTTAGGTTATTTTGATGCTCATGCTTTGGCAATGGACTATCGGAGTCTAGGGTTTCGAGAGTGCCTGGCTGAAGTAGCTCGATACCTTAGTATTATTGAGGGTCTGGACGCTTCTGACCCTCTGCGAGTTCGACTTGTGTCTCATCTCAATAATTATGCCTCTCAACGGGAAGCAGCAAGTAGTGCGCACACTGGCATTGGACACATTCCTTGGGGCAGTGCCTTTGGACATCACTCTCATATATCTCACCCGTTGCTGCTGCCTCAAAATGGGCATGGTAACACCAGTACCACAGCTTCTTCCACAGAACCACATCACCAGAGCAGAATTCCTGCACCACATGCTGAAACTTCCTCACTCAGAGTGCCCCCAAATGGCAGCGTTGGACCAGTGCTCCCTGTGGTCACATCTACTTCCAAACTGTCTCCTCCTCTTCTCTCCTCCATGGCATCCCTGTCTGCGTTCCCCTTTTCATTCAGCTCTTTCCATCTGCTGACCCCTAATGTGCTGAGCCCGTCTGCACCAACGCAGTCAGCAAACCTTGGCAAACCATACAGACCATGGGGGACTGAGATTGGAGCCTTCTAAGGATGAACTGTTTAGTAAGGGTGGGGGAACCTACAAACCTAGCTGAGCTGGGTTATGCCACAGTTAAAATTGAAGTTCTTAATAAACTGGGACAAAGGTACAGTTTCACCTTAACAAAGTTTGCCTAAAAACTGTCTTTTGGGGTTTTTTGTTTTCTACATTTTTGTATTAGCAGTTTTTTAAAGAAATAGTTGCTGAAATTGTCCAAAAATAAAATTACACTAGTGGATGTTAACACTTGTGTTAGATCTATGCTGAGCATTTAAATTACTTTTGTAAACAGTTTGTTTCAAATGTTCCATTTTGCCCCAGTGCGTCAGACCGCCTTTTTATGAAGAAATGAGTCAATTGCCTACTACTGTTAGCAACAGCTTAGCTTAGTTATTAATTTTTCCAAGACCACTCTTCTCAGCATTAATAAGCTGTGTTTTTGTTAATATTTTGACCTTGAGATGGTCTGTAAGGAATTACTCTTTTTGTGAACTTTGAGTCTTATAGTTCTGAACAAAGCGTTGACAAATCAGATTGACCAGCTTTATCTAAGAGCCCAATTTTTACGGATTCTGCAGTAGTTTGGTATATTTGGTGGTCTTATTCTAGTCCCTAGTGGATGTCTATTCACATCACAGAATCACTGCACTATTTCTTCCATCAAGAGGAGTAGTATGAACGAACTCCAGAAGGGGGAGGGTGCAAAAGCCAAATTACGAGTTAACGTTGGTAGTGGGTTTAGTTGTTGGGGATGTGATGGGAAACAAATTGTCACCTGCCATAGTTTTCTGGCCAGAGCCAGAATATGTGTCTTCATTTCACAGGCCAGATTCTGCCCTGAATTAATTATTCTATTACACCATACATTTGGGTAACTGCAGTCAGATTCTTCCTCTCAGAGCTTCAAATTTGCCCCTGAAACAAATTGTGTTTGTATTTAAATAGCCAATGGAATGATACAGTGGGAACCTGTTCACTGCGTAACCACGTTGCTTACAAATATATCTAACCGGTTGATTTTTCTATTGCATTTAAATCTTGGGTGCAGTTCAGTGCCACTCCTCATTTTATAAGGGCTCTGCTGCATTCTTCTCTGTGTGTGTGCATATGTGTGTGTGTGCGCGTGCATGTGCATGTATGTGTATATTTTGGTTGATTTCATGAGAATCTTAACAGGTTTGTTTAGTGAGTTCCGCTGGACTGGGTTTGACTGCTCTTGTATTTGTGTTGTGGCTAAATAAAGGAGAAAGAACAAAGTATTTTAAATAAAGTTTGTCACATATATGTCAGTGGAGAATTCTATACCTCTAGGTACCATGGGAGATGCTGAAGAATTGCTACTTAGTCCTTCTGTGGACATGTATTTAACTTTGTTTTTTTGATTATTATGGTATATTTAGCTACAATAGCTGAGTACTTAAAGAGGCACTGTGCCTCAGAATAACAATCAAGGGAATGAAAATTTAAGATACATTTTGTGTGTTGCTTTTATTTGCCTGGCAGTGTGCGGGCAGAGAGTGAAGAGACCAACATTACTGCTGAAGATGAGGTTGAAGCTGTGCTGCAGCTGAATATTCTTATTGCTTTGTCTTAATATTAAAAAAAAAAGAACTCTACACATGTGGAATCCTCTCTAACTCATGAAATCTTTATCTTAGCTATAGCTCTGCAGGAAAGTTATGTACATAACAGTGCAGTTCATGTCCTATGCGTTAGTGCAGTATCTCCACAAGGTCTCTGATTAATCTTGTATGTGTTACTGAGTAGCATTACTGGCGTCTCGTATACTTTTTCTCAAAACAACAACATGACAGGCAGTACATAGATGGAAGGTTTTCTCCCTGAAGCAGTGTGAACAGATGTGTCCTACCTCTACTTGCAGAACTTCAGCGATTCATCCTGGAAGCACCTCACTTCTTTCCTGTGTGTTTCAATTTCTAGAGCGCTTGTGATGGTAAATGGCACATCTGCGTCTGGATTTAGCTCTGCCAGAATAGCAGAAGAAGTGCTTGGCCCTGTGGGAGAAGAGGGCTTTGTTTAAAGAGGGGCTCTCAGGCCAATTAAGGAGTGGCATTGACGGGAGGCTAAGAGAGGGCTAGGCTTTCTCAGGATTGCCTTGAGGTGGGAAAGAGCGGAAGAGCACTGCAGTGTGTAACCATGTTTTACCTTTTGAGGCTGTAGGGGACCAACACTAGTTATGAAATGCAAAATGTTGTGGCAAAGGGAAATACATATGTGTTATTGGGGAGAGATTATAGAGCATAGTGTTTCATGTATACACATGAAATGAGAGTCCGTAAAATTCAAGATCCAGTTTCCTTTTCACAGTATATATTGTCTCCTGTTTAATTATGCTCTGCCCTGTCCCTAATAGGTTTTTGTACTAAATTAACAACTCCCTACCTAGAAGATTGCTATACTGCATGCAACTATTCTTCAGATCTTTTAATAAATGGCAATGCTTCTCAGCCTTTTAATGGTTATTTCATTGACATTCAAATGACTTTGTCTGCCTCTAAATAGCTGGCTCTTTTGTGTAGAGAGATCCCTATAATTATTTCTGTCCCACTGTCCCAATCTTGAATGAACTTCAGAAACAGAGGGCAATAAAAGTTTAGCTACTGGTGTTTGTCTCTATATCCACTGTGGTCTCTTCCAATTACCAATGGTAAAGGTAATAATGGAAAGTACTAATTTTATTAAACTTTTACAATAAATCTATATCAGTTTCTAGAGACTCAAAATCTACAGATTGCTATGTTGGAAACAGATGAATGAATTCTAGGAACTCACAAAAGCTAAAAATTCAAAAGGAAAAAGCATATCCCAGAACTGAAGCACCAGGGTCAAAGTCCAGGGCTATGTTCCTATTTGTGCTGCTAACTTAGTAAATCATGCTTAGCAATCACTAAGCAATCACCATATCAGTTCTGTCAGCTGTGAAAAGAGATGGCAGTACCTGTTCTCCTTTCATCAGGAGATAGTGGTAGATGAAAAATTTCTATATTAATGACAAGTGCTGTTGTTTCTCAAAACTATAGTACAGTAATGTTCTGTCATTTTTCTTTCTCGTAAGATGCTAGGCTTCTGAAGACAGATTGAGAAAGGGAGAATAGGCTTGCTCCTCTAGACAACAGATAGCTGCTGGGCCCCAAATATTTACCTGTTTACCCTATTGCAAAAAAGCAATTACAGGAGCACAAGCTTAGCTGGAGAGAAGGCAGAGAAGGAAGGAAGTGAATATTTGACTTGATCCCATGACCCCCAGCTAGCTTCAATCACTTTGGATGAACGAAACACTTTGCATATCTGTCCAGAAATCCTCAAGCTGAAGCTTTGTGTGGGATGTAAGACAATGTAGTATTTCATGTAAGCAAATATTATCTTCCTTTATGGAGGAAGCTGGGTTTGAGTGCAGAATAAGTTTAAGAAGCTGGTAAATACTGCATAAAACCAGATGCAAACCTTTGGAAATCCATTCAGTGCATTGGCATAAAGGAATAGCTCATGGAACTGAAATTTAGCTTTTGGAAAAAAGCTGTCAGTAGTTCTTAGGACAGTTTCTATCCAGCACTCCTGTCTTACACTAGTAGCATGACACAGTTTATTAGGATCACATTAAAAAAAAAGAAAAAAAAAAGAATCCTGGCTATTGCTGTCTTCACTCACACACCAGCAAGGGAGCCTCCAGGTGATAGAAGCCTTCTGAGACTATTACTTGGTGGGGGAGGCCAGCCAGGTTTTTCCAAGCAACAAACAAGCCCGTGCTATCATAGATAAACTGAAGCCCTTCTTCCTGTTTTATATTATGTGCCTATTTACAAGCACTTCCTGTCAGAAGCTCCCAGTTTGGATCATAACATGCTCCCTGTACTGAACTGGAAGGTCTTTGTGCTGGAAGGCGACAAAAATGATTTACAAAGCCCTTTTCTAAGGCCTTAAATGAAAGATTGCAGAGATGGATTTGGTACGTGCCAGGTGACTCAGTACGTCAAGGTGCTAATATGTCCATGCATTAACCAGTCCACCTGGCCCTGTAGAGCACTGTGTGCTTTGCCTTTAACTGAATACCTCCCTCTCTCTCCACTTGGCCAGCTTATAAATAAAAATTAGAACTGTCCCTTTCTTCTGGAGCCAGAATATGCAGGCATTGACTCATGCTTGGAATACAGTAGCTTGACTGAAGTAATAAATGTTAAAATGCCAGTGCTGAGTAAGATACAGGTATGTGAAGGTGTCTTTTGGGGAGTTTGAAGAGTTCATTTGGTGATTTATTTATTTTTTTTAAGGAAGTACTTGGGTATTACATATTGCTCTCTCTTATTCTATCTAGTCCTATGCATTTTTTTTGCTTTAACAAATTTCATTCATTAATCTATTAGTTCATACAGCATGAAAGACTGGAAGAAACTGCCTTGCCTAGAGTCATGCCCAGACTTTCCAAGCATAGCAGAGCTCATAGACAGAGGTTCTCTTCCAGCTGTGTCTTGATGTTCAATACGTCACGTAACACAACCCCTAATGCATTAGGGGCTTCTCTAAGTGCTCAAAACTTGCTTTGCCTACAGAGCCCTGCTGCTTACAGGGCTGCTCTGCTTGCAGAGCCCTGAACTGCATTACATTGCGTGGCCCTTTTCAGAGCCTTTTACCAAGCTGGAGAAGCCTCCTGGGGAGGAAGTGGGAAAGAGCTGGAGCCAGGCTTCTGGCACATCTTCTGTGCTCAATGGGGCAGCCTCAATGTTTGCGGACCTCTGCTCATCACTCTCATCTCTCTGCATTGGAAAGGCCTCCTGGAGCTTTCCAGGTAGCTTGTACTTCTCCAAAGTAAGCTGTAAAATCTAGACGCAGGCAATAGCAATGGGTTAAATGCTGACTGTATGTGCATTTCTCTGTTTTGTGCTGTTTTCACAGAAAAAAAAAAGGATGTTGAAGTAGAAAATTTGGAGGAACAGCTCTGGGGAGAGAATGGCAGAGAGCAGGAAGGAAGGCTGATGTGCAGGATCACAGGAAAGCTGCAGCTCAGAACAGATGAATGAAGAGTTGCATTGTTTGCATTGCCTGTTGCAAAGATAGGGAAATAACTGATGTAAGATGACAAAATAAGCTGCACACAAGTAGTTAAAGGGTTCAGAGTGGGGGAGGTAATATTCTTAATAATCATGGCTTTTCTCAATAAGCCAGAATCAGATGAGCAACATGCAAAGACTGAGACATATAATTTAAAACCAGCGAGGTGCTGAAACAAATGCATGTGAATGTCTTCATCTAATTTGATGGGTCATGTCACTGAGTAGGGAGGAAACACTGCTCGAAAGGGCTATTGCTGGCTGCAAGAATGCATCACAGCATGATCTGCTGATTGTATTTGTACAATCCGGTCAAGTGAGCTTAAGGAGGTCAAGGAATTCAAGCGTGGCCTGCGCAAGAGAGAGAGCTTGTGGCCCAGCGTGATTGAGAATTTCATACATCATGATAACTGATATGAGTTCCTAATGACTGGCAGCCATTTCTGTGAATTGCTCAGCCTTTATCAGCAGCTACCACCTAACTGCTGGTGCAGCTACTTAGCTCCTGCATTTTGGTGGGGTACTTTTGGGCATTTCTTAGTCATCTACATAGGTATGAGGTCCCCACCACTGGGAAGTGCTAAGGCAGGCACATGGTCAAAATAGCTAGTGAAAGCTAGCTGTTTGAGTGAATACAGAGCCAGCTTCTGAGATGAGGAACATTTAGTAGAAAGAACTCAGAATTACTAACTTATTTTGATATTTTACATTTACAATTGATAATGTTGGGAATATTGCTGGCCAGTATCACCAACCCTGTCTTCTTTAACTGAGAAGTCATTTCAGAGACTGAATTTCAATATCTGAATATGAAATGAAAATAAAGGTCATTTATTGTTGCTCGGTGATGGTTATGTGAAAATTTGTGAGATTGGATGGTGACTTAAAAATCTACCAAAAAGGGAACCAAAGTGTGTGCTGTAGGAACTCTTACATGTTACACGGCAGTCAGAGCTATTTTTTACTTCACAAGGAAAAGGTCAATTTGATTGAACAATGTTCCCTGTATAATGTAGATGCCTAACTGTCTGTAGATTGCCCCTTTGAATTTCTCTGGGATTCATTGCGTCTTCTGTTAAGAGGAAATTATCAACAACAAGAGGAAATCCTGTACTAGTACTGAATAGTCCTTATTCTAAAGGTACTTCCCTTCTTGTGGGAATTGTATATAATCAGAACAACACTCCATAAAACAGATGAATTATTTTAGAAGGAGATGGGTCAGACTTTTATTTAAAAGGTCTGACGTTATTGTACATAAGAAAATCAATTGTTAGAGAGGATGACATTCTTCCACAAGCTGACTGTACTTCACAAAGGTGGGGCAAAGTTTAAGGCATTGGCAACAGGAAGCCCAAGCTCCTTAGAGACTTCCATGTCGTCTGGAGCACACAATGACAAAATTACTTCTTTTCTTCCCCAAAGTAACCCCATGCCTAATAATGATTAAACTTTACCCTGCTCAGGACTTGCGGGCATTGTGTTAGTTAGTAGTGTGCTGTACAGAACTGGCAAGCAGACAGAGTTGATCTTTTGAAGACGAATCCTTCCCCTACATTAGCTTTCCAAGATCTGCTCCTTGTAGTTCAGTTCCAACCACACAGACCTTTTCCACCACAAAAACCACTATGAGTTAAACAAGCCCTGATCTAAAGCCAGGGACTGAACAACCATGTGGCTGCAACCGTGTCTTGAGATTTGGGAAAATAAGCACATAAAAGGGGCAATTGTAGGTCTAGAGCTAAACGGTTGTCCTCCCCAACCTGTTAAATCCATTCCTCTTTCAAAGGAAAGGTTTGAAAATCTCCCTACTCCCCCTGGCCCCAAACAGCCCCAAACAGCCCAGCACTAGGAGATGCTATGATGAATCAGGCACTCATTAAAAACAGTTCAAGTGAGATTTGTTATGCAACTTTAAAAAATCATTGTGTTGTTGTTTTTTAGGCAACGCTTGTCCAATTTTTATCTCCTCCTGAGGAGGTAAGAAGGCTGCCTGCTTCTTCAGGGTGTTGACAAGGTTTGCAGGACCCTCTTCGCAGCCCCCACCTCTGTGATTCTACCAGTTAGCAAACTGAAGCTAACAGCTAACAACATTTTGCCTCCCTGCAGCAAAGCAACATCCCAGGCTGAAAGCAAAGCTTCAATGACGGAGCTGGCTGAGAGCCACAGGGGCCCAGTACTGGGAATTCCCAAGGTCTGCCCCTAGGGATAAAGTTGATAGAATGATGCATCAGGTTTCCAGTTAGAAACATCCCTGTTTTTCTTTTCTTTTTTCTTTTTTTTAATACAGCATTGATATCCTCAGAATGTGCTAGCCAGACAGTCTGACTTTATGCATTCTTTATGGAAAAAGGGAGCAGTAATACAATTCTTCTTTGGCTTTCATTCTGGCTGTATAGTCCCTAACGCAAGAAGAAAAGAAAAAAAAAGAAGTTAAAAATCCCTTTTTATTCACAGTCCCTATGCTAGGAAGTGCAGACTTCCCTCCTTATTATTTTCACTGCCTTACATGAGATAGACACCTAGTCTGTCTCAAACAGTTGCTGAGAAAACTGTGGTTCAAGCTTTACATAATGAAATACTTTTTATAGCAGTTTGTTGTGAAGCAGCCTGTTAAGCTCAGCTATCTGCATTGCATTAACTTTATATCCCAAAACTCCTGTCAGAAAGGAGATTTTTATGTAACTGCATTTGGCACACCCCAACCAAGGTTCCCTTGACTTTAATAACTGTCTGAAGCCTCTGACTGAAAAAGGCCAGAGAAGAGTTTGCCAGGGGCTAGTGTCACCTCGGATTTAATTTTCTGGTGATAATATCTGCTTCTCACTCATCTGTACTGGAGGAGCTGTTGCAACAATGCTGCTAACCCTATGGAATAGTGAAGTTAGTGATAATGGAGTTATACCTGTATACATGCAGCTTGTACCCAGCATCCACCCCCGCTCTGTTACAAGATTGCAAGGGCTGCAAAATGCAGTGCATGCTAGGGCAGTGACCTAGAGGAGGGGAGAAGGGGAGAAGATGAAACCCTTTTTATTTTCAAGCCTGACTCTTTAGAGGAGGGTTTTAATAAGCCTCCTTCTCCCTATCCTTTAGGGCTTTTCACAGTCTCATCACTATTATATTTGCTCCTGCAAAGTTAAGTGATATCTGCAGAAGGTGTTGCATTATGTTTTAGGTAGGGAGCCGAGACTCAGGAAGTTGAAAATTGAAACAGCTGGTTGAGCTGTTTGGATCCTTTTTTTTTTTCTTTTCTCCTCAGGACAGTCTTCAGTAGCATTTTTTGGATTTGAAGCATGGCTGCTCTTGACTTTCTGGAAGCCACAGATGATGTGTACTTCTTGAAACTGGACTGAGGTGGTTCTCATGTAGAGTGCCAGGCAATAAGGAATACAGAGCGGCTGCTTTAGAAAACCTTCTCCTAGTCTCCCATAGCACTTATGTAAATGGAAGAAATAAAAGAATCCAGTTTCCACAGCAGAGTTCAGACCCTTAACTGTTAGACTCTATTTCACACTCCAGAGTCTCCTAACACCTTCACAGTTTCAGCAACAAAGAGACCCCTTCATTACTCCCTGATGAAAGAAAGCCCATGTTTGGAATGAAACAGAGTTCTTAGGCAAAATTAATACTCCCATGAGATACATTTTTGTGTGTTTGACTTCACGGCTTACCACTGTATTTTTAATACAGTCTTTTGTGTATAATTTACTAGGTCTTAAATAAGTTATTTGATAGCACAACATTCCTTATGATGCCTTAGATCATCACACATATGTACTCTCAGTAGGGCTGAAGTTTTGGATTTGCCCCTTAGACTCTTTCAGCTCGGAGGGATTAATTGGCGATATGTGTAGGTTTTCTTATGTGGACCAGAGAAGAGTGGGTCTAGTTCTGCCCAGTGTGTTTAGCAGGTACTTGCTGTCAGTAGAGCAATGAGGAGGGGAGAATCTCAAATGCTGTCACAGGCTCTGGAGAGAATTGCACTGTAATGGTTAGAGACATTTCTGCGTTTTGCTCCAATGCTCATTGTTTCCCCTCCAGTCTACTTTCTCCTGGTTGCTCATCTAAGGCTACCCTTCTGCTTGCTGGTCCACTCACAGTTTCTTCATGTAATGACTTCTGATCTCACAGCAGCACTTTGCTGACTGGCCAGCCAGTTCTCGTTCCCACCTTGATCCAGTGTCAGGCTTCAGCTTCTGTCCCTTAGGTCCTCAGGAGACCTCTGAATGCTCTCTCAAGCACCTGTTCCAGTTTCCTTGTCACAGTATTATTATTTTTTTCTTTCCCTTACCTTGGATTGCCAATTTTCTTGTTTGACAAGTCTTGTTACAGCATCTCACTAGTTTCTTGTCACAATCTCACTACTTCCCCTCCTCCCTGCTCTAGGTTTTGTCCTATCCATATCTGAAGCAGACACTTTCCTCTATAGCTGCTTCATCCCTTGCATCACAGCAAGCACAAAAAGAAGGACTCCTTACACTGTTTCCAGGCCCAGCCCCACTTTGCCAATAGTAGTCACTGTAGGGGAAGTCCTTGTGGCTGTAGCAGCTAAGCCACTAACAAGGATCAGAGCTCCATGAGGTGGGTACTTGCATAGCTTGGTCACAGTAGGACTGAAACCTGTTTGCTGAGCATGCAGCCATTAGGACTTTTCATTGATGGGGTCTAGCAAATCTGTTCTGAGCATGCACAAACATCTGTTTTCCCCAAAGTTTAGGTCTTGCTTAAATTTTGTTGGATTTTCATGTGGGCAGCCAAAAGATGCCTTCCTACAAGAAGTTGTTCTTTCTCAGATTTCATGTCCTGCTGCAAAGTATTTGGTATTAGATAATTTTAAAGAATAAATCACAAGCTTATCTCTCTTATTTGTTTGTTTATTTATTTACATCGACAAGATAATGGGTGTTCCCTAACTTCATTCTTTGAAGTATTCTTTTCTACCAAATAAGAAAAAAAGTTGGTCTATTTGCAGACTTTATCATGACATTTTTAGCTGGAACAGTTAAAGTTTTGCACTTATAAGCAACTGAAAGTAGGCATGCAAAACAGGAACTGTGAAGCAACCTAGACATCTGAAGGTGTTACCAGCTTTCAACGTGATATACTGCACTTTGAGATTGAGGTACTGCACAAACACCATATACAGGACAGTTTCTTTTGCAACTGATCTGCACTGCAAAAATTTGTTAGCTTTCACCCCACATATGTCCACAGGAAAGAAGGGAAAATATTATTTATTATTTGTGGTATGGTAGTGCTTAGAGGTCCATGCATGAGCTAGGAAACCATCTTTAGCAGCTGAAAAGATCAAAATAGCTGAAATAGCACAGAACATATGTTTACTAGGAGTTATGGAGAACCATGGGAAGAGAACCATGGGCTCCCCTTCCCTCCCTTAGCACTACTTAGTGATAAATGTATGTAGATGTACAGAGAGGGTTTCTTTAGGTCATCCAAGCTTTAGTAGTGTTGTCCAGACAAAGGAAGATGTTTGCTACATATACCAGTATGTATTGGAATAGAGTCTTTTGAAAGCTATCGTTTTGCCCAGAAGGTTGCGACATTTTTGCCAGAGAGCTTGTGGAATATTCATCCTTGAAGATATTCAAAACTCAACTGGACGAGAAGGCCCTGAGTAACTTGGGCTAAATTTGAAGTTACATTCAACTTTGAAATTGGCCCTGCTTTGAGCAGGGAGCTGGATGAGGTGACCTCCAGAAGTTCCTTCCAGACTAAATTATTCTGTGACTCTGTCTTACCCCTGTGGAAGACAGTGTCTCCTCTGTTAAAGGGCCTCAGGATCTCATGAACCCAGTGGGACCTTGTGTCTGCACCATCTGTTGAGGGAGCCAGGCCGAGATGAAAGGACCCTGGAGCACAGGGAATGTGAGCTGGGAAGGAGGGACATGGGGTCAGGCTGGGCACAACGGGGTGAGGAACATGTCTGTTTGAGGAGCTCTGTGTGTGGGTGATGGCAGGGGAGGCACAGCTGAAGTCTCTGTTAGGATGGCACAGATGTGTGGGGCTGGCTCATGGGGCAAATAAAGAGGTGTAAGCTGGGATCCCAGTGGGAAACCTTGAAGTAATAAAAATGTGTAGGAGTCTACAGTTAGAGCATGGCTTTCAGGCGGAGTTAGAGGCATGGAAGGAAACAGGTTGGGACTGTGGAAAGAATCAGGGTTGAGGAAAGGTTGGAGTATGAAGGGAGAAGACATTCCCCTCAGTCATCCTCATTTGTCAGAAATGTCATGGTGGTTAGCAACCCTATGGGACTGAGCAGGAGCTTGGACAAGTAAGATTACCATGGGCTGGGCTGGGCCCTTATTCACATTGGGGTTGCCTCTCTCCATGAAGTGAATGTAATTACCTGGGTGAAGAAGCTGACAGTAAAACCTCTTATACAAGTGGTCCAGAATCTGAATTGTCGCAGACACAGCCCTGCTTATTGTCTTCCCTGGGCCTGAGCAGTACTGCAGCAGATATATATATATATATATATATATATATATTTTTTTTTTCCTGACTAATTGCTTGTTTCCCTCCAGTTGCCTCTCTAGTTCTACTGCCTGAAACCAGGAACAATCACAAATGTGTAGCACTAAATAAACAATAAACAATAAACAACAAAGTCTGCAAAGAGTCTGTGCCTACATATAGCTCAGTTGCCTCAAATGACCAATCTGTACGTTGCAGTGATGGCAAGAACCTATTCAAGAAATGAACAAGAAGCCCTTATAACCTTGGGAAAGATGTCTTCTCAGGATGATATCGGAAAAAATACATGATCTGGGCAAGAGAAGAACTTCAGCAAGGAGAGAGGGGCTAAATTTCCTTACAGCCTTTCCTTAGAGAAAGGAAAACTCTCCTCTGGAGGACACATGAAAATATCAGTTATATCTCCTTTTAGGGAGTGTACGGAGAACACATTCCAGATTAGTGTCTCTGGAACAATTTTGTTTTATGCACAGGCTTTCACAAGACTGAAAGGGGAAGGCTGTGAGGCAGCAGAGCAGTTGCGTTATTCTGTTGAGTGGCCCATGGGAGCAAAGTACTGCCATTTGGGGGGGGGGGGTGTTGTTGACGTTACAATAGCAGTGGAGCTGTCTGGGAAACACTTTTAAACAGTTTTTAAAAGGATAGAGACAATAGGCTTCTATAGAAATAACTTTTACAACTCTATTGATTTAACAGAGAATGAGAGTGCTCCTGTTCCAATAAAAGAGCCTATAGCATGTATTGTCTCCTCAATTCCCTGCAGCTTTCTGCAGTTTGGAGCACAGCGTGCATGGAGCTGACTCCGTTTGGTTTTTCTTCCTGTCCCTCTAGAGACGTCTAAAGACAACAAATGTGGCTGGGCCCCATTCTAATGTGTAGGGCACCAGGGAGGGGGGATTTCCTCAAAAAAAGTACAGTGCAGAGATTTGGCACAGCACTAGTGTCAGAAAGTGTCTGTTCTTGAGCTGTGGCCTTTAACTGGCATCTCTATGGACCAAGAACATAACACTTGCAAATTCAAGAGTTATGTTTCTGCTCTGTTGAAATAGTTGCTACTAAGGTGTTATTAAAAATGGGAAAATAGTGTTTGACAGCCCAGTCCGTAAAGTAAAATGCAGGGGACACACTGAATTGGCAAAGTCCTGTAGGCTTACAAACAAGCACACATAAAAAGTAACAGCAGTTGCAGGCATCACTGTAAATTCTTTCTTTTGGCCCTGAACTTTCCTTTATAATCTCAGAGGTAACGCAGGCTGCACATCACATGCAAGGGATGATGTAAAGTTACCTTGGAGTTTAAAGACACACATTCCTCTCAGGTGTCCAGATGAGCAGGCAAGGATCAGTGTTATAATTTTTTCCTAACAGATGCTTCATTCTAGACAGATTTTTGAAGGAGTGAGATATGATTCAAACTATGTCCACTACTGGTATCAAAAATGAATCAGGTCATTTTACCTTTTAGGATTCAGTGATGCTACTGGAGAGGAGGTCTGATGGCAAAGCTGGAGGATTTGCATCAGCAATGACTCTCATACCACTAAACTGTCAGAAAGTAAGCCCATATTTCTGGGAGGGAATGTTTGACATCTACTTCCCTCTGTTGACTGAGTTACTGAAGTGCACTAACCTTGGGTAAGCTAAAAGCAAGTCTCATGGACAATACAGGGGGATTGAAAGGCAGATAATAGGCGAGACTCTTGGTATTTGTGAGCTGGTGGAGCTTTGCTCAAAATACTGTAATGGCTAAGGACTGGGCCACATTGCTCTTTGAGCAGCTTACTTTACATAAGGCCATGCTCTTGAGAAGAAAAGACAGGGATATTATGTGCGTGTGTCTTTGCCAGGCACTTCTCCTTTGTCTTTTTTATTTCTAAATAATAACACCCAAATCCAATTTTTCTTTGCATCAAACTGTCAGTAATCACTTGCACTTGGTATAAAATAAAGGAGAAAAATGAAGCACAACTACAGTTTTCTTGTTCCAAAGTTGTTTTTAAAACAACAGCTTGGTATTAGTCACCACAGCTACCAAATGTGGGCAGTGTTTCAGGAGAGCTTTACAAGAGTAATGTTTTCTGTCACTGAAATGTTGATAAACTCATACTGGCTAGAAGACTCTGTTTCCAGTCCTCATAGAGTGTTACAGAATGTAATGGGTACTGTGGAGAGATATCCTTATTTATCTCCTAGCAGCACTGGAGTCCAACCTCACAATATCTATCATCCTACCATGCTTTGTCTTGATGACAAAGTATACATTTCCCTCTTTTGGGCAGGGAGAAATGGCAGCAGTGACTCATGTTTGACATGTATGTCATTTGACATGAAAACCATTTCCATTGGAGACTTTCAAGGCCCTGGCTTCCTGTTTCTTTTGTTTGCTCACTACTTTCCTGGCATCCTCCTATGTGATAGTATGTTTCAAAATGTAAAAAGAGATGCTCAGTTGGCATAATATCCACATAATTGATTTGCTGCTGACAGAAGGGTGTTACTCAAAGGGGCTTCAGCTTTCTGTAAAGCACTCCTCAAATGTGAACAAAGTTATGTTTCCATTGGTTGCCTGAGACACTGCAAAACAGCACGTCTGTGCTCAGAACCAGATTTCATCTGTGACAAAGGCACCTTCACTGCCTTGACACACTCCTTCCTCTGGGTGTATGGATCTTTTTAAAGTGTCCCCTGAATTGGTTTAAGAGTGCCATAAGCTCTGCACTGTTTTTTGAGAAGTGAGCTGAAGTGACCCATCACTTGCTCGACACTTTTTCACAACTGACCTGGTCCTGAGATGCTACTGCCTTAGGGAGAGCCTAGAAATATTGTGGTTCTCTTTAAGAGGTTAGTAAATGTCTAAGGCTTTTTGGCAGCAAGATGTGTTCATCTGCCTATCTGCAGAATATGCTGACCGTCCACCACGTGATAGTTGTCAAAAATAGCCATGGGATTTCCTGAATGTGTCAAGAAATGCTGCAATTCTTTCTTGATGACTCCAGGAATAAGTTCATTGGCCTCTGATCCCTTTGATCAGTCACAAGCTCATGATTTGCCTGGTTCTACTCAGCAGATGTATGCTTTAGGACTCTGGTTTTAGCTTTCATCATCAGGCATCATTTATTGTTATCTTTTCTTCAGGCCTGCCCTGGTTCATACAGCTACCAGCGGATTTACTGTTCAAAGTTCAGTCATTTTTTAACACCAGGACAGATAAGCGTTTTCATTCGTTCAGCTCATACATTGTGCTGTGTTCATTTGAGGTATTCTGTGTCAGAATCCTAAATAGTCCTAAACTACATGGGATCACTCCTGAGTTCTTCTACTCCTGGCAGTTTCTTCTGGTTCCATCAAGTGTTCAGAGTGACAGGCCACTGGGAGCTCTCCAGAAAAAATAAATCATTAAATCAAATGTGCGTAAAGATTCCTTAAGAAAATCATTTCCACATATCTCCAAAAGAGCTGATAAAGAAGCTCCACTAAACATGGAGTTTGTACAGATGGATGAAGTATAAATGAATAATCTTTGGCTTCATCTTTGTAAATTCCTAACTACCACATACACGCCATATCCTTGACTTTAGGTTTATCACCTAACAAGATGGGAGAAATCAAATAGGATCCACAAGGCTGTGGCCTGACTTTGTAGCTTGAGGACAGGTTGGCTTGTGACTGGGAGTTATCATAAAGCAGGCAAGTTCTTCAGTGCATTTTTTTTTTCAACATGAGTTCAGTGTTGCCTGCACTGAGCATAAAACAAGGAGTTGCTCTTAATACACACTGCTGCTTAGGTGTATTGCTGTAGAGTGTGTTATTATTTGCAAGTCTTGTAACAAATCTACTATTTCAATGGCTTTATTACTAATACAGCAAGGATTAGTGGGCTTCATAAACTCACAAGAACTCTGGAAAGAAGGTAGCTTAACCAGAAAATTCATCTGTGTCAGAAAATAGAGACATGCAACTCCTGGACTAAGTCCCATTTTGGGTCACAGGTACATTTCCAAATACCTTTTCTTTCTTTGTAGGAAGCCAAAGACAGTCTTTCTTTTGCTGATATTGTTTCATTGCAGTTTGTTGTTGAATGAAGATACGTTTGAATGCATGTGATGATGGATGAATGATTGCCACAGCTCTGGAGCAACAGCAATGTACTTTCCATTTTAGGGGAGATTATGACATGCTATCTAGATAAAAAGGTCCCTAGCATCACTAGCAATGTGCATTATTTTATTTACTTAACTGTCTCTAAATGTTTTCCTTTTACAATGACTCAGCTTTTCAACCATGAGATATTGAATGACCAATTTGGAGACTGGTTCAGCATTTACTGATATTATTGAACAAATTCCTATTGATATCAATGAATGCTCATGTCAGGTCCTTTATTAGCCACTCGAAGATCAAATGAATGACCACACCTCTTTTATGTTTTAGATGCTTTATATTGTCCTTTTTTATAAAGGTTAT
The DNA here is from genome assembly GCF_003343035.1 of Apteryx rowi. Lineage (NCBI taxonomy): Eukaryota > Metazoa > Chordata > Aves > Apterygiformes > Apterygidae > Apteryx > Apteryx rowi. Next base: position 1,427,897 of record NW_020450849.1, read on the forward strand.
AGTTAATTTTAAGTTGTGTTTTCTTAAAGTATGATCAAAATACGAAGGTTTAAATCTATAACTGAAAATATTTTACTTTGATTTATTTGTGAGTGCTATAATACTACCGCTTTTCCTTCAGAAAAATAAAAACTGACATAATATTTCAACACCAAGTACTCATTCAATATTCTCTTAGGGATGAAACACGAATGATCAAAACCAATTAAGTGCTAACATAGTACAAAACATTTGCATCATTTATTACCAATGTTTGTTTGGAGAATTCCATTTATGTTCAGAATGCCACAGCCATTTCATTATAATCCATATATTCCTCATTTAGCAATCCGTGAAAAGGTCCAGGTTTAAGAAAAACAATTGTTATGCAATCAGATTGTGATTAATGGGAAAGAGAAGGAAAGAACTTACCCTTAAGTAATTCTGCAGATCCACATCTGGTTTCTGAGAGGCAAAGTTAATTCTTCAAAAAGTAAAACACTTGCTCAGTTTGACAAGTACTGGATTCTGTACAATTCCTTGTGTGTGACTTAAACAGGTTTTTATAGGGTAAGCATTGCACTGTTTCAAGAAGCACACGTGAACTGATGAGGTCCAAACACTCAAAATGATGTGTTATGTTGTTATTTATGTTGCTTTATCCCCTGCTGTAAATCCCAAAGAAAGATTTGTGTTTGTCATGAAACCCTTTTAGCAGGACTTGTGAGTATTATTTTATGGCACTATGGACAAAATACATAACATGGGGTAAAACAGACATATTTTGGAAACAGCCTGCCTTTTCCTTTCTATATGTTCCCTAACATGGCCATATTTTCCCAGAAAATATTAAGCAGTTTGCAGTAAGGAGTTCTGTCTGAGATATTCAACAGTACTTCAGAAGTTCTCTTATCTTCTCTTATGACTGCTGTATGAAATGAAGCCCAGTACCACACACAGGCTTACTCAGAGGACAAGTAGCTTATATGGGTAACTAGAGCAATTGTCCGGAGGATCTGGGTAATGAGAAAACCCCATTAAACTAAGTTAGGTAGCATGTGAGTCATCCAAAGTGTGGGTGAGAAGATGAAGCTGGAGAAATCTCAATTTCTGCTTTCAGTTGCCTTGAATTTAACACTGCTTATAGGAACAGTGTCTGTACTTACACTGACTTTGCAAAAGTAGCTTAGAATCTTTAAGTGGTGGCCTGTGTGATTACACCTACTTGAATGCAGAACAGTTTCACCAGAACTGCAAACCTATTTGGCCTTCTGCGTGTCTGTGGTTCATGAGCAGTTCTAGTGTTGCCCCTGTGCAGGACTACCAACTGCTTCTCTTCTGCATGAAGAATCCTCTTTGCTGGTCCTTTGTCAGAGGATGTATCTCCAGCAGCTTCTTTGGGTAGTTATGTTAAAATAATTTTGTGATTCCCTATGGAATTGTTAATGCTTCATAGATTGTATTACCCTAGGGACATATCAAACCTGAAACCTATGGAGACATGTTGTTAATAGTTTCTCCAGTATCAGGCCGATTGCTGCACCTACTATTAAAACTGCCACATTCATAATTTCATAGAGTTGTTCCTCAGATTTAGGTGTAATAAAATATCTGCAGTTACTAACATGGTTACTTTTGTTGATGTGTAGAAGCTACCTCATGCGATGCAATGAATACCATGAGTATACATAGTGTCACCCACATAGCCATTTGCCTTTTTCTTGATAAAGTCTGTTGCTTCAGCTACTGTGATTTACCTTCCTCTGCAGGCATTTTCTCAGAAACAGCCCTCAGGATTCTGAGGGCTCTAGTTCTGAGAAACGTGTGGAGTTGTTCTGACTCTCCTCTTGGCATTTTGATATCTCAAATTCAGTCTTTCTGTAAGACCAGCAATTCAATAAGACTGCAACTGCTCTAGCCACTTGAAGCTGCATTTGCAGCCAGCCCTTGTCTGGACAACTATAATGGAGATGATTTCATATTTTGTTTCTGTTTGCTTTCTTTTAAGCCCACTGTAAATATAGCAAGGAGGTCTTTTGGTGGTCTTTTCAAGAATACTACTATCTTCATGGTGATGCAAAGATGTGAAAGCATGTTTTAAGACTTTTCGTAGGGAGATAATCCACACAGTGTAAAAGCTTTTTTGTGCTTTCAGTCAGCTACTGCTTACTATTAAAGGCTAGTAGAAATAAAATAAACCATTGTTAGCATCAGAATAATGAATAGATCACTGACCAGAACAAGGAAAAAGAACATGTTTTCCCATATTGCACAAACCAAGAAAGTTTTAGTTTATGGGGATAACTGTTCGGTATCAGAATATTTGCGTTTGATTTCCAGTGCAGGGAGGGAAAGCTTAATACAATATCCAGCAGAAATCAGTATATTGCTCAGAAACAAGGTGTGTTTCCTTTTAAATCAGTCATTGTTCATTTACACTCCAGATTTGTACATCATTCAGTTACTGCTCATTAGGTATGATGGGCACAGGACTTAAGAGCTGCAAAACGTATATGGAGCTCTTTGGCAAGCTAAAATACTCAGCTGATTTCTTGGTTTTGTACAGGCTTTTAGTACTTTGGAAAACAGTCTGAAATATGGTGGAAAGAAGGAGTCATACAGGCTGCACCAGTTCTCTTTATTCCACTGGGAAGTAATTACCTTTGCTTTAGAAACCTCTTACCTTTCTCTCTTTACTTGGACAATAAGTAAAAGGTAAAATAGTACCTGGTGGTTCCCAGGGACAGGGGGAAAGCAGGTAGACTTCCAGTGTGGAAGTCCCCTCCAAACTGAGAAAAATCTGGTTTCTCTGGGAAATGGAGTTTCCTGGTTTCTCTGGGAAAGGCATAGGAAAATGGGAAAATAAGTCTTCTGTAATATTCTTTCCACATATTTGATTGGTCCAACTAAAAATTAAATTTAAATTTAAACTAAAACCTAGGAAAAATTTAAATTAAAACCTAGGAAAAAACTCCAACTTGCCATATAATGGGGGTCAATGCTCCACGCTTACAGAACAGAAGTAGCGTCCCTTGGTGGCCTGTGCTAGCTAGCAGGGTTTCTGTGTTTCTAGTGGGTTCTGTGTGGTGCTGGCCCTAGGCCAGAAGCTTTGAAAATATGAGGTGCTTGTAGGTATACATTTTTAGCGAATAAGGAGAAGAGCAACTCCACTTTTCTGAGACTCCAGATGGATAGAGGCCTGTTTCTTAGGGGAAGGATTACTCTTTGGCTGGTGATTGCCAAGAACTGCAGTTGACTTGTATAGGCCCGTAAGGCACATCTGTACACCTGCACATCTGTTTTGTAATATTGTAAAACATTTCTGTTAAACCAGCCCCCAAGAGTTGAGGTGTTTAAACTGGGAATAAATGGAATAATTTGATAACAGATAGACAACCAAATCGTACTTTTGAGGGATGACTCTGCCCTGGTGTCTGAGTAGCGGGTAGTGTCCAAGTACAAGGTGGGCAAGTAGAGTTTAGAGAGCTGGGATTGTTAGTTTGGAGGAAAAGAAAGTCTTTGCCCAGAACATTTCCCTTCTGTGGCAACAATTTCAAAGTTTCCTCTCTGCCTCTTTTTTTGAAAGAGCTGAGGAGCTGCTTAAAGATGTAGCAGATAGCAGACTGCTATCACATGAAAAACAAACAAAGGGAGATATGTTTTCAGCTGTGGAGCTCGTAGTCACAGGATGCTATGGATACTGGAAGCTTACCTAGGCCTCAGAAAGTGATTAGACATATTAATAAAAGAAATAAATCCATCAATGATATTAAACATCCAAAATAATTCTTGCTCAGGCAGCTTCAGAACTGCATATTATTGGACAGTAGAGAAGCATCACCACAAGCCCGTCCTGTGCTTATACTCTTCCTCGAGCATCCGTGACTGACCACCGACAGAGGCAGAGTACTGCGCCAAAGGGATCCTTGGTTTGACCCAATGTAGCTGCTCTTATGAGTGATGGTTTAAAAAACATAATATTAATCAAACCTGCAAGAAATTGTTATTGTAGTTGGGTACTTGAGTTTGCTTCATTTAGAGGGAAGCAGAAGAATGAGTTCTTAAAAGGCTTGGAAAATCAGGCAATCCTTTGGGGACCCCTGCTCAGACCTACAGGACAGACTCAAAAGTCTTGAGTGCACCCCAATCTCCCACTTTCACAGAGGGTCACAGTGCAGGAGTGCAGCAAAGAGAAGAAAGATAGCCAAGTGGCTTTGGGATCCAGCCTCAGCAGAGTTTACCCACTGCCTCCTGGAGAGGATAGGGAATCAAATCTGCTTTGATCCTCAAAACAAAAACAAGGACTAATTGGGCTTCATTAGAAAAAGACAGAAGCAGCCGGTGTGGCTGCAGAAGGAGTGGGAGAACCATGATGAGGGAAGCCTTGGCCAGGGAGGTGCCCTGTCTGCTGCTCTGGGGAAAAGAAGCTGGCATCTGGTGCAGGAGAAAATGCCAGCTCTGCCATGGCTCCTGTGGGCTGCAGAGATTTGCGTGGCCATGCCAACTCTGCTCACCCTCCATATTGACTGAGTCGAGCCAGAAGCAACCTGGGGCACTTGCAGCTGCGTTACGGCAGCCAAGCGCTTGCACCGGCGTGGCTTGGGATTCCTGGCATGGAGCTGCTCAGATGGGGAGATCCAGTTTTTAAGCCGGCTGTGTTCAGCCAGCTCCAAGCCCAGGCCAGGGGGCTTTGGGCTGTTTGAAAATGTCCATGCACATGTGCTGCAAGAGCCAGCAGGTGCCTGGGGCGGTATAAAGGACTTTGTATAGCCAAGACTGCTTGCTGCGTCTACGAATGTTAAACATGCCTCGGCATGGATGCCAAGCTGTGCAATCAGCCCACGTTTCTCTAGCGAACTCTCATAGCGTTCAATCAGTGTAGCTGCACACAGGCAGCTCCCTGATCCTGCCCGTGACCTGTCAGGCAGAGCAGCAGCTAGTGCTGGCCAAAACTGGGCTCAGGAACATTGTAAAAGTTTAGGCATTCCAGAGCACTGGAAGAGGAAGTCTGAGTTATCAACTTCTTGTTAAATGATTTAAGTATGGTAAGAATGCTATTAGGTGGGTCTCCTCCCAGTCCTCCACAATTATGTGTTTTTTAAAGAAGAAAAGAGTTGTCTGTGGTCTTGACATGGAGAGACTGACTACCTAGGATAACCATGAAAATAATAGGGAATAATGAGAAAGAATCACTATCATCTGTATGTTAAAAATTCCAGTTTGATTTGCTGATAAGACATATCAAAGCCATGGAGATGATGGACACATGTTCCTGCCTTCAGCAGTTATAATAAATCCTTTCAGAGAAAAATACTAACATTTTCAAACTAGCCCAAGCATTTGATTATTGATAGCTACTTCTGTTCATTTATAAAGCAGGGTGGTAAAAATACACAGAAAAATATCTTTGTTAGTATAATTTCTACACCCAGCTCTAATGCTGAGCTAATGGCAGGCCAGGACACCCAGATAATGCAAAATCCTGATAATCTGGCATGAGCCAGGGAGTGCAGGGGCACACACCACACGGTGCTAGTGCTGAAGAGCTACTCAGCTGGCTCCATAGTGCAGCTGCCAGTTATTCTTATGGTATTCTGCATGGAGGCGAGGAAGCTGGGCCCATGCTTCCCACAGGACCTTCCCAAGGCCCCGGGGAGGCTGGGGAGCTCAAAGCAGAAGCAGTGCCCATGATTTTGCCCTTATCCTCCCTCCCTTAGCTCTGGTGCTGCTGACACATTTTCCACTCGGCTCCGGCCAGTGGACAGCTTCCTCCTTTCCTCTCAGCCCCTGGGTGATGGCGTTTTTCCTGTGCCCCCAGCTCTGCAGCAGGCTGTGGCTGGGCAGGCAGTGGCCCAAGCTGACAGACCTAGCTGGGTCAAGGCAGGCTCCCTCCAGCATTGGTAGGGTGTCCTAGGAACTTGGCACACCAAAACCTGAGCTGGCTCTTCATGGCACATCTAGAGTCTAACAGAAATTGATAGTTCAGATTCTAGCTGTATTCTGTGAGCGAGCAGCTGTGCTGCTTCCAGACCTGTCCCTGAAGGCAGAAGGCTTGCATTTATCTTGCGCTGCGCCTGAGCTAATGTCTACATCAAGGACAATCTGCAATCTGGGTAACCTGTTTATAGTTATTTGGAAGCTGTCTATATCCCACTGCACTCCACTGTTTTTTCAACATTTGCAAAGAGGGAAGTGTAGAAACACAGGGCAGGAAGGAAATACCCAGCTGTTGAGTCTGGTCTTTCTGCTGTGAGCAACCAGGCATGTCATCCTTTCCCAGCCCGCTCCAAATCCAGCGGAAAAGTAGTTTGGTTTTCCTGCTTCCATTCTGCAGGCTGGAAAGCTGGTTCAGGCTCACTGGTGGCTCGCAACCAGCTCCTAAATTCCAGCCTAATGGAACAGCTAATTTATACCCATTTATTCTTATGGCTACATTATCCTTCAGTTTATATAACGTTTCTCCAGTGCTGTATTCATAAGGAAATCTAGCCAAAGTAATGAAATTTGCCCAAGGAAAGAGTAATATCTTTTATGCTATATAAATGCAAATCCAGATTTTAGGACAAATGATAGAATATCATTCTTCATGATGCTCTAAAGCAGGGTTCCAGTATAGTGCACAGGCTAAAGTGCTTTTCCAAATGAAATTTATCATTCACAGTCACATGTTAAATAATCAGAGCTTGCCCTCTTTCGGTCACAAGTAGTTGTACATGAGGATTTTGGGGGAGCTGCGCAGTAGCTTTCTTTTCTGGAGACTGTTTGACCAAAGCCTGCCTGTTTCAGTAGGAAGACTTTTTGCAGCAGCTATTTACCCAAAGAAATGGAGGCCGGCATTGCATTGGAGGGGTGAATGTTTCCCTAAGTGCTCAAAATGTGTTCCTACAGGCTCTGTGGAACTAGACATTTGAATAGAAACAGAGAGCTCCATTAATGTTAACAGGATGGTCCAAGCTTAGGTGCTACCAGAGCAACTGCACTGAAGAAGTTACGAATGTCCAAAGCAAAGGCGTTTTACAGTATGTTGGAGAACCCCCTAATCCACGGGGGATCCACAGGAGACTCTTGTTTCTGCTGCTCACAAGCTGCTGGTTATATTTACATATGTAGGCTGGATTTTAGGCTCCTCTGTATTGTCCCCTAGTGCACCCTATTTGAAGGAAGGGAAGAGTTCAGTGTTTTTGAAGGATGACAGGTCCAAGTGTGACCGTCTTCTCTTCTCTGCTCGGAGGTGAAGCCTACTTTTTAAATGTGAGGATTGTTTCATGGTTCATTTCGCCCCTGATCTGCTAGGGGGTTTTGATGCTAGCTTTTATCACTGTTCCGTGTATTTCTGAAGTTGCTTTTATCACTTCCTTAGTCTGTCTTCTGAGTTGACTGCTAGGAATTGTCTGTCGCTTCCTAGCCATGCCTGAAGCTGCATTAATGTAGCTATTTTCACAGTTACAAGAATTTCTGATTATGGTGTTGTGATGTTTGCAATTCTGGCCACTCCTTTTTTCACAGAAAAAAATCAGATCCTTTTAGTTTTACAGCTACTCATGATCTTGCCGCTCATGTTAGACCAGAGTTAAATCCCAAAACATCTGGGCTCAGTCTCAGATTTCAGATCCACCATCTACATTACATAAGGACCTAACACAACCATGTAGCAGATTAAAGGGATATTCTTCAGAGGGAGATCCTTGCAATGCAGTCCCTAGTTTATTTAGAGATTATGCTCTTTATTAAAACTGACCACTGCATGGCACTGTTGCACCAGCATCACTGTGGCAACCAGCCCTCAGACTGGAATATTATCTAAAATTCTCTCATTACTTAGCAATATCTCTTCTACTATGGGGAGTTGTGCTTTCTTTCACAGATGAAAGACGCTCAGAATGCGGGATGTGTTGCAAAATGGAAGCAGATCCTGCCTCTGCCTTTGCAGTGTTTTTTTCTCTCCACCAAAAACCTGATGAGAGGATTTGATCAGACATAATGGGATCTGCAAAAAACCTGAAAACATGGAAAGTGTTCATGCTGCCCGAAGGGAAGGTTTTAAGTCAGATCCCCTAGTTTTGGGAGAAGAGGAAGAAGTATTTCTCTTCTCCATATAGGTTCAAGTGCTGGGGATAAAGCCCTTTCCTATGCTGATCCCAGGGCCCATCCTTCCAAAAGGACTGGTAAGAAGTGAGTGACCCCGTGTGCATGTTTGAGCATGTGTGTGTGTCACATTGCTGTAAACCAGTAAAGAAGCATTGAGATGGCTATGTGACTGTAGAAATGTTTGTATTTTGTTCCAGACATTCAAAAAAAATCATTAAATGTGATGATAAAGGGAAAAAAGACATTGTTTTCAAGTTTTGGACCAATAATAGGTTGAAATCTTAGATCCAAAGCCTCTTGACTTTGGAAATGTTTGATTTTCAGTCTGAGCATGAATTTTGTGGCTTCAGTATGACCACATGAATTTTGATAGATCTGAAACGTTCCTGTCTGTTTATCAGCCCATGTCCTTATGGCAGGCTTGACACATCTGACGGATTAACTAACAGGAAACAGAGCCCTAACCCAGGCTTGGGGGCCATGGGCCATGCAGAGGCCACAGGTCAGAAATGCCTTTCTCGGTCCTCAGCACAGCTCTGGCCTGCAGCTGAGCAATTATAAATCTTTGTGAGATGAGGAGGCATCTGCTCTTTGTCACATGGGTGCTCCCAGCTCCATTCTGCTCTCTGGGCAACATCACTTAGCCCACGGTAGATGCTCTGCACTGCAGTTTCAGTAGTTCAAAGCTCATGGGATGTAGTTGGGTGCTTAAATTTTCAATTAATCAAGGAAGCGATATGATTTTTTCCCCCAAAGTGCTGAACACTCCACTTGCCTTTGAATTAAAAAATAAATTAGGATCTTCAAAGTATTACTTTAGAATGGATGCTTAATTGGATGTTTTGGATATTCTATAACTTTTCAAAGAGATCTTTATTCTGTAACTCCACATGAGAGACTCCTTGCACAAATATGCTTTTGCTAACACAAGCAGGGAGGAGCTGGGAATTCAGTACTAAAGGCTGGAGTAATATAAGGAAACTGCCATGTTGCAAGTCACCAGGAGGAGATTTCTTTTGGCTATTATATATTAAATATGTAGTTGGATTTAAAAACAGACTTTCGGAGTATAGTTATACCTTAATAAAATGAACTCTAAACCCACAAATTATTAAGATATCTAAGTAAATAAAATAGGAGCAGTCATGCCCTGCCATTGGCCTTGAGTGGCCCACACAGTTTTGTTATTCGTTCATCCCTCTGGTGCAGTTTTGGTAAGAGTCAAGCAGTACTTCCCAGGCAGTGCCCAGGCCCTGTTCTGGGGACAGCAAGTGCCAGGGACCATTCCAACAGGCACGCTGGATGTGGACAGGCTCGTTTGCAGGGGAAGAGAGGTTGGCCATCAGGAGGCAAGCTAGGCTGTCCTGCCGGGCTTCAACACCGGGGTTTGCCCTTGGCTGGTTAGCAGATGTGGCCAGYGGGATAAATGGCAAAAGGGTTTGCAGCACAGCCAGATCTTGTTAAGTCAGGGGACGGGGGGAGAACTAAGTGACTTGCCACTGGGAGATGAACCCAAAAACCAGGAGCCCTCAGACTGAAAACCTGGACCTTAAATTAAAATATAAGCTTGACTTATATTAGGCCTTTTTTTCACTGTGGCTTTAACCAAGATACAAACTTGGAAGAGTTGGCAACATTGGAGCTCATGACATCCAGATCCAAAGTTTGCTATTTGACTTCCTCTGTCAAGTTTGCTTCTGGTAATTTTGCCAGAACAACAACAAAACCAAGTTTTCATAACAAACTGGATTATTCCTCTTATTATATGGTACAGAGCTCATTGCACACTCACCTTGCAGCCTTGTACATGGGACAACTTCTGCCGCTTTTTGACTATTGGCCAAGTCTTCCAGGGACATAACTTGGCTTTGAAATAGAATAGGTTGCATGGGTCAGAAACTGGCTGATGCAGATGTGGAGCTTTTGGCCCATGTCTCTGAAAGAACAAGTGACTCCACTTTCATTAGTTTAAATCAGAAAATGAATCCTAGATGTAATTCTGGATCACCTCTCTAGTTCTAAATGGGGTCAGATCCAATTTCATATATCAGCGCTGCAGCCCAACAGCTTCCATAGCTATTTTGTGATTTTTTGATAAATCCTGTGAATGAATACCTTTTACCCCCCAAATTAGTGCATAACAGCCATAATCTTGCTGCAGCTATGATGTTTGTGCCCGGGGCTATCTTACTAAATTTTCTTTCCCCTAATTACTTTTGTTTCAGGGTTGAATCAGGATTATGGAGTGTAGGGGTGTGTGGCTAGTTATTTTTTAATATACTCTGTGCTAGAGGTAACATTTATAGGCTAAGATTGTATGGTAAAGTTAAAAAATAAACCAAGTCTAAGCACTGGAAAACACATTGCGGGGTCAGTCCTGTATTAGCAGAGAAATAGGCTTGACATATTAATAGGTCTCACATAAGTCTCATTTCCACATTTTTATGATTACAGTAGGTTTTCTCCTCAAATGGGCACATGTCAGAGAAGTGGAGCGAGAAAACAGACAAGCCCTTTTTCAGTTCACAGAACCCCAATTCTTTATTAATCACAGCTTGCTCACAATGACATACAGGAAAATAGCACTAATGAAGAGTAGAATATGCAGGCAGCAACCTCCGGGGGGTAGGGACAACTTCAAAACTGCAGCTATTTGGGGGATGATGTGATAGGTTTGGTGATACTGTACTTGGCACAAGCACCCTGTCTAGTCATTCCTGCTGCTTCAGCCCTCTTAGCTCTAGATGTCTGTCACTAGGTAGAGTTGGCTAACACTGAAGTGTAAAGGTCATGTCAAATGGAAGTCAGCAGTGTCAAAAAAATATAACAACTGGCTCACCTGTTCCAGGTGAAATATTCAGTAGCCTTTTGTACCATTACACACGTAATACGGTAGCATCAGATGAGTATCATAGATCATGGCATCTACAGATAAAGCCACTTGATGCTATTATTTGCTCCATCAATAAATTTTCAAGTGGTGAATTAAGCTCACTTTACAATTAGCATTTGTATCATTTAGAATTTGTCATAGCTTGATGATTACAATGTTCCTCTTAAATTTGCCTTAAACCGACTTATCACTTGCTTCCATGTCTGTTGCAAAGCAGTGTTTGCTGCCTCTCATCTCAAAAGGCAGAAGCAACAAGTATTGTACGCAGTGATTTAACTTCCATTATACAGCATGCTACAGAAACCTGTAGGGCAAATTGCATTTGAAGAAACTGCATTTTAAGAGCCTTTTGTCTTGGACAGCTGAATGTGAAGTCACAATACCTGTCACCTAGCTACTGCTTTAACAAAGCTTATTGATGGCAAAGCGCTCTAGGTTATTAGGCAATGGCTGGTCTCTAGCACCATAGAACTACTACTGACCTCGTTGGTGGGTTGGAATGAGAGTCGCAGGGAATGGAGTTAGACGTGAGGTGCTTCAAATGAACCAACCCAGCAAAGTCAACTGAGTGGAAATAGACAACATCAGAAGCCTGTTACAGGACATGTAAGATTATGAAATAACTTGCATAATGCAATACTTGTATTTTTTAACAAAAATGTAAGTATTTACAAAATAAGATCCAAGTTTTTTAAACATCAAGCAAATCATTCTGCAAAGAGACCGCATTGTTTTTGTTTTTATTTTTGTTTCTTTTTTAAAGTTTTTTATTGAGTTCTTGATTTTTTTTTAAACCATGTCATACATTTCCCATACTGATATCGCATGATCCATAATAATATAGGCAGGGGGAGTTTACTAATGGTGGGGATGGGTCACATCCACCATTGCTGTTTTCAGCCAGACAGTTCCACCTGGAGCTCCTTGTTTCTACGGACCTCTGCAGCATGCCTCTCCTGGAAAACATCAAGAAGGCAAAAATCAAACCTCGTTCTCATTCTATGTTCCCAGGGAGGCTTCTGATGACAACCCCTTTAAGGCTGTGCATTTCACGTCTGTGCAAAACTTGTTTCGCAGCACAACCATCTTTATGGGCTGCAACTCAGGAGTGGTGGCCTCCACCAGGCCAGCCCAAGGCATGCTGTGTGCTTACATTGTGCTTAAGTTCCAGAGCACAGTCTTATATCTGATATAGGCCTCAGCACCTGAAAGAGTTTCCTTGTAAGGGCCCACACTGAGAGCTGGTGCTTGCTACATGAAATGTGCCATATGCCCACATTTCCTTTTGACTTCCTAAATGTTACCAAAAAATCAAATATAGAGAAGGATGAATGGGCTTGAATTCCTTGCTTGCACACTGTATGCAGAAGATGTGATAGTTACTATATTATCTGTAGTTTTTAGGAGCCATAATTAAAGGTTGCAGAATTTAGTTCCACCCAGATGGGTCAATCTGAGTACCTCAAACATCCCCTTAGATCAAATGATGAGGCTAGCTGTCCTCTTGGTGCCTTCTCCAGCTCTGAGGTAGTAGGGGAGCTATTAGCAAACTTCAGTGCTAAGCTCTTCTGTTCACCTTTAGCCATGTTGTCTTCCCTTTTACAGAAACAGTTCATAATTATTTTAGACTTATTCGAGCCACTGTATATTCAGATACTTCTGTGGAAATGGGCCTGTGGTCAGGAACAACAACTGTCAAGTACATTTAGGAATGTTCCACTCATGGTGTTTATAAAACTATATTATTTCTGGCAGCTCTTGGGTTTCAGGGTTTTTAGTTTATACCTCTGTTCTTTTCAACTGTCGGACTATCAGACTTTTACCTTCCTTGTGTCTAATCCCTGAAACCACCCCTGCTGCTGACAGTGCAACAGCAAACATAACAAGGTGACTATAAAAGCAAATATCCATCCTAGCAGACTTCAATTTAAGATAGCCCCTAGGTATTTATAAATATTAGAGGGTCTTTTATGGGGATTGGTCAAAATTTCACTGAAATCAATAGGAATCTTTTCATTGTCTGAGTTGGACTGTGGATCACAGGCCAAGACAGCTTACTGCATCAACTGAATCTGTAGATCACATTTTCTTATATAATCTGCAATTCTGAGCTCCAGATTTTCTAAGGGTCTTGTTCCTTGGAGCTCCTGTTGATGGCAGTATATAGAAATTACCTTGATACTGGGTGCTTCTAGACACCAAAACCTGGGGGCATCCACATTTGTGGGTCAGTTTTGAAGACTTAAACACAGATATCTCACTTCATCTTTTCCTGCATATGCAGAGTTGGCTTTTGTGTTTGTTCAAGTAGTAGTAACACAATTATTAATTTCTGGTCTGTACAAAGGTTCCCAAATATGTTATTATCATCTTTGCTCAGAAGCATTCTTTGGATTTCATGCAACGGTATACCATCACATTTCCGAGGAAAAGGGGCTTGACAGTCTTAATGTTGTTAGCATTAATCTAGTACACAGAGATGCTCCAGCTGTCCTTCACATTTCCTTTTAGTACCTCAAGGATGACTAATTGGCTTTTTCCTTTGTTTTCATAAGCTTTGGGATATGTGCCCACATACTAATCTAATGCAAAAATGTCAACTAATTCGGGCACAATTTTCAAGCTCAAGAATTATCAAGTTTGCATGTTCTCTAGTAACATCATCCTTTGGGAAACTCTTGTTTTTTCCTCCTCTCTGAAAGGATACTTTTGTCTCCACTGAAGAAGGACAGGGCCTTACTGAAAAGATCTCAAAAGGACACCCGTTTTCATTGAAAACAACTGTAAGAGATTTTTCTGTGTAAGTCTGTTTGCTAGTATATTAGACAGTTCATTGTTGACAGGAACAAGTAATCATTCCTGCAGACCCAATTAAAAAATATTATCACTGCTAAATCTTTATCCTCAGGTTTCCTTCTGTTGGTTGGAAGGGCTGCTCTGGGGAAGAGCACACTCAGTCCTGCACCGTGGTGTTTGGGATTTACCTCTTTCCTAAAGGGAATTCTTCTAGCTCTACCAAAGGTCTCCAAAAGAGAATTTACTCTCTTTTAGTCACAAGACTTACAGAAGATGTATAAGAAAGCTTTTGATGCATAAGAAAGCTTTTTTTCCCTATTTTTCCATCTTTCCCTTCTGAGAAGCCAAGAACTAAACCCACACGACAACTGTTTAATTTGGTCACTGACCTTTCTTAAAAGCCAAAATCTAAACACAAGTGACCTTTAATTTGTTCACAGTGCCTTCTTATAAGCTAGAAAATCAACCTATCTTTGGCTTGCTTTCTCCTTTTGACACTGGACCTTTGCCTTTGTAACCCCATAAGAATAAAGAAAGATGTGGATCTCAGCCAGCACAAAAATCCTACACCAAGATTAAGAGCAGGGGCAGGGAACAGCAGAGTCGGTGATACAGTTATAGAAAAGTTTAGTTTTTTTCACAAGTGAGTTGTGTTTTAGATAGGCACCGGGGCTCTGACTTATAAAAATCCCTCAAATTTAGCAATTGAGAAAAGAGCTACTCCACAATGTCTCTTCAAAATATTGATTAGACTTTCCTCTCTAGTCTAAGGTGAGGAGTGATGGTGCAGTTACCTTTTCTTGGAGACGTTCAATAAGAGCAGCTAAATTAGCTTCACGGTTTTCTTTGATCTGTTCCATTTTCAGTATCAGCTTTTCCTCTGCCATTTTGCTGAAGTTGTTGTTCTCCTCCAAAGCCTTTTGAAGCACTTCTCGTTCATGTTCTCTCTTCTCTGCCAGATGTTTCAGCACCTGGGCCTCCTGGGACTGGAAACAGCAAGACATGTGGCTGAAATGAGTGTCTCACAAAACACTCATGTGGCGCAAAAACCTCCAAAGGGCAACAGTTCACTCAATTTGGAAACCATATGAAGTTTGCTTTTTCGTTGTTATGCGCATTGCTTGGAAAAATCACTTCTGTGTATAAAGAAGATCAGTTTCAGTAACAGGGGCTTAGAGCCTCTGGCCAAATGTGGGGCATATGCTTTAGGCAGCGGCAGCAAAGTGTCTGGAGCACTTCTGTTAACAAGCAATGCTGTTGTGTGTTATTGCCTTTTGTTGCCTCACTTACTGCACTAAGTGCAAGCTGCAATCTTCTAGCCATAAGTGTTTTTATTGGTAGCGGTAAGGGATTGAGGGCTGAAGCTATGTATGGTGGTAAAAAGGAGGTTTCAGAAACAGAGAGGTGCAGTTTTGCCTAGGTTGGACTACCCTTAAAAGTAAGTGATTGAATAGTCAATAGAGGCTTTGACATTTACAGTTATGAAAGCTAAACACAAGCAGTTGAGACAATGTTTTTTTCCATGATACTTCTGTTTGGCTTCACCTCACTGATTACAAAGGGAAAAGGGGGTTTTATTTGATAAAAAATAGCAAAACCCCATAAT
The DNA here is from genome assembly GCF_003343035.1 of Apteryx rowi. Lineage (NCBI taxonomy): Eukaryota > Metazoa > Chordata > Aves > Apterygiformes > Apterygidae > Apteryx > Apteryx rowi. The sequence continues at coordinate 1,443,259 of NW_020450849.1, forward strand.
TTTTACTATAAAGCTTACATTTTGCAAGGAAGATGAAAACAGCATGTAGGAATTAAATGCATGCAGCTTATGCACAATACTGTGTTATTCTTCCTTCTAAACTCATTATTCAGAAGCATAAGCTTTGTTATTTATTTCAAATCAAATTACTAACATGAAACCACTAATTCTCGGAGAGAAGCCAAAGAGCTTGCAGTGTTGGGCCCATCCTCCCTGCAAGTCTAGTCAAAAAGATAATATGTTTCAGGAGGGTTATTTGGAAGTGATAAACAACATGCAATGCTTTTGGATAAAATAAATTAGAGGGAGCATGAAAAACAAAACAGAAAATGAGGAATGAAATATGGCTCTGGGAAGCTATGTGTATATTTCAGTGCAGATCACCACACGTGGTTGCCATTGTTATCTGTAAAAATTAATTAGTTTAAGGCCTAAATTAAGGGTTTAACCAATAATTATGATTTGCAGTAATGAATCTTATTAACTTCTATCTGTGTGGTTTCAAATGCAGTAAAAAGCTTGCAATTCCTTTACATGAGTGAAATCCAGCTATGAGGAGAAGACAAACATTTTAGCAAAGGTAAGATACACATAAAACCAAATGCACTAGCAAGGCAAGTTAAGCAGAATCAGAAAAGACTGCAAAAGCCAGGCAGAATATCTTGCTGCAAGACACTGGAGAGAAATATATATTGCTTTGAAAGGTTATAATGGCTTGCTTGAAATCAGAGGGGAAAGCTACTTTTGCAAATCTTGGCCACTTATTTTATTTGCTGTCATCTCTGGTTTGGTTCCAGTTAAGGGCTCAAAGCAACATTTCTCTAACTATGATCCCTAGAGCATTTGCTGATGGGAATGGTCCACTAAATTGGTTGGTCCCTAACAAAGGCTCTTCCTTGTTTTTCCTCCCACTATAGAATACGGTGAATAGGAACAGAGCAAGTATTTTTCAGTTCTTTGTGTCATACAAAATAAGTGTTGTGCAGGCCAAAGGATAACAGACATTCCCCAGATGAGCACAGCCAAGAAAAGGGGGAGCTTCACTAATAGGGAAAGGGAAGAGAATGAGCCAAAGCCAAAGAGAGCTGGGCAAAGAAGGAATTTTGTAGACTAATTCAAAAATCATAAAACCCCCATAAAATTAAACAAAACTATCAATAATTTTAATAATTATGCTCATAATAAAATGGGTTATCTTTGAGCAAAATATTTGATTTTAGATTAGCCTTTAACATTTCTTTAAATATTGGCCTACTTCAAAATGGAAAAAAGTCATTTTGAAAGATTTTGTGTACAATGTAAAAATAATAAAAAAAAATGAACATCTTCAGCCTGTTTTACCCTTTTTGAAGCAACAAGAGTGGCTCAGCTTGACATGTGCTTGTGAAGTTCTTCCCACAATTCTGCATTTTATGTTTAATTTACTCTTCAATGGCAATTTTGCATCCGCTTTTGGAAAAGTTATCATCATTAAAATTTGGTTGCTGATATGAATTTTGGGGACTCTTTGCTTAAATGATCCCAGAGTAACTTTGATAATCTAAAGATATATTTGCTTTCCTGTTGGGAATTTGAATAGAAAAGATACTAATCGTAACATCCTTTCCCATGAAAGTTTTCAGGAGTGATTTGTTATTTCGAAAGGCTATCATTTCATGACATTTAAAAAAATATATAATTTGTTATAAAATAAAGCATTTGCAGATTTAAACAGACATTTCCAGAACATATCCAGGACCAATGGAGATGCCATAATGAAAAATAAGGTTTGCACTGTGCCTATAAGTAACATTTTGGAAAGAAGCATTGGCTTTCAATGGGAGGTATCAAAATGCCATTGAGACTTTGGGATACTTGCCCATTTCTCTGGATTTGTTTTCTTCCATTCAAACTATTTGCCTTTTGGACTACTTTTTATTAATTAGCATAAATCCAGGAGAATGGTGAAAAATCAGAGTCCTGTATCATAGTATACACGGTTCTAGAGGCTGCCTTTGGAGACCGCACATTCAGAACTGATTTGGCCACTAATGAAGAAAATCCTCATACTCTAATTCAGTTTTTACGAAACGCAAATTGCATTGGCACTAGTAAGAGTTTGAATGAAAGCTAAACCAGGCCTCAGGAATTGACTGCACACTCCTAATGTGATTTTCTTTGATGATATGCCTTAAAATGTGTTTCTTTTCCTCAGTTAAAATGTTCAAGGCACCCAGGAGTGGTGCAAAATAACGAGAGGAAAAAAAAAACAACAGCCCAAACCCCAGGGTAGAGTCTCATTAAAACTGATGCTCTAAACTCCTCTAATGCCATCGTATGCCAGCTGTGTCTGCCTGTTTCCCTTGTGCTCAGATCATTTTTGCAGTCCCCTCCTGACATTTTTGGAATAGAGTGACATGTTTTTATTCTGGATTGTGGTATGATTATCCATTTCAAACACATTTGGCAAAAGAACCTGGCCACCCTGTCTGTTCAAAGTCTACTACACATCCAGAAATAGCTAAAACGAATGACCCCTGATTCATAGTGTAATAGCCTCGCTTTGTTGTTTGTGTTGGCTTTTAGCTGTTGTGCTTGGACTCCCACAGTCTTGACATGGGATTCCAAAATAAGTAGGAAGTTTTTGTTCCCAAGTTTATTCCCAACACTATATTGTTCAGATTTCTGGAAAACATATTTCAACTCCTTGACAGTCCATTTCTAATACACTTGTAAACGGCTCATGATAAATGCTTCTTGTATAGCTATTAATTTTCAACTAAAAGAAATTCATAATTCTGAGAAAATGAGTGAAAAAAGCTGGAAATAGCATGAAAAATAAAAATATTACTAAGGAGGAAAAAGAGAGGAGAAAGGAGAAAGCAATACTCAATGGGGAATAACTCTCAGACTTCTTAAGGGCACAATAATGTAGCTACAGTTGCAGCCTCCAATGCTCAGTGTAGAGGAATAAAAATGTTGTAAAGCATTCCTGATATAGATACTTTTGCTCCTAGAAATGTAATAATGTGCTACAAAGATGGCTAATGCAGGCAAATACCTCATGACCTTCATCTCGTATTTCTAAAGGATCATGTGCCTCCCCCTCCTACGTTTTCAGGGATGCCTGCTTCAAAAGAAAATCTGTATCTCATGATTAGTTGGCCAGATATAGATGCAGACAGCCAAACACTCACTTTATGAGCAAAATTATCTATGGAAATGGGTTTTGGAGATATAATATTTACTTTTAAAGTATTACTCACAGAAAGAAAATCCTACTTGTCTGAGTAAAAGGTTCTTATTTTCTCACATTTATCTGTTTCTCTTTAACTTGTCCACCCAAATATTGAAATCATTTATGCAGAAATAAAATTAACTGATTAGTCTTAAAGCAAGAAGTGGGCTCAGGCAATTGCTTTTAAACTAGGGATTTCTGCTTGAATGCATTCACCTGACTATCTTAGCTACTAGGATGTACGAGGTGCACTATCCAGTTATGAGAACTCCACTTTCATAACACAGTATTCATTCACTCACTGGATTTTTTTTAAATTAAAACACTCAGTGGAAGCTGCGTTTACTCTGGTATACCTCAGTGTATTGTGTATTTAAAAGATACTGTTTATGGACCAGACTGTGAAGACAGGATAAAGGCTTCTACTGCAATGTAAATGCCAAGGTAAAGCCTAGACATTAATCAGAAACAAATGGTGAGTTGAAGCAGTGACATTTTCAGGGGGAAGGAATTGAGTTTTTTTTTTTTCCCCACAAAAAAGCAAAGGAATAGAGTCAAGTTAGATCTCACTCATGGCATGGGCTTCCTCAAATCTCTTTATTACCACATCCTGTTCCTCGCTGGAGTGTACTATTTTTTATATTACATTAGACCTTACTCTAGCTGATGTGAGGACTCATTGTTCCAAGCAGTGTGCATACACACACTGAGACACAGTTCCTCTGACAAAGGAATGGCAGACAAGAAAAAGAGGGGGACACTCCTGCTCCACAGGTTTACAGAGCAAAGGAGTGAAATGGTCATTCATCAGGAGAGCCAGAGATGTCTGCAAGCAATAGCTGAAGGTGAAATCCTAGTTCTGTTGAAACCAGTGGCAAAATTTCTGGTGATGTCAGTGGCCCAAAATTGTGATTGAACTTTCATGACAATCCTTATTTCAGGATCTTTATTTCAGAAGAAGCTTTTGGTCAGGCCTATTAAGAATGCAAAGAAGAGTCAAAAAAGTGAACAGGCTGTCCACAATGAGAAACAAGAGAACTCACTTCGATCAGCTCCTTTCTCTTCCTAAACTGGCACAAAATTGCAACTTTCAAGGTTTTGACTCACTGAGGTGAACAAGGTATGTGGGGCTGATGCAGCAGGTATCGTCTGAGCCATCTACCTGATGCTCCCTACATGCTCATGAGGCATTTTTTTGATCTGCAGCAGTTTGAAAAGTCATTATGTCTCACAGTATTGGGATGATTCATTGACAGCAAAGCACATGGCAGACTGCTAGGAGAAGCTTTGCTGGCGTTCAGAGGTTTGTTGTCTCTGCTCCCCTCTCCTAGCAGGTGATAAACTTTTTTTCTGTGGGCACATATCCAACAGCCTTATGCTTTTTGCATGAGAAATTGCTAAGTGGCTTGCAGTTTTGGCTAACTATTGTCGATATTAAAGGCAAAGCATAATATATGGAAACACTATGGTGTAAACTAAAGTGGGGTAGAAACACATGGTTCTGATGCTGATTTCACAAGTATTGCTGGGATCTTTTCATAAAGCAGCTGCACTTCATTTTGTACTTTCTCTCTGCACAAACACAGCCAAAGGCTAACAATAATAGAAAGAAAGATTAGTAGGTGGGCAAGAAAGGAGGCAAATGTCTTGGACACTGCCTGTCCTCCCAGCCTGGCCAGCTTACTTACAAATTTGAAAGGAAATGAAAGAGGGCAGTAGGAATAAGGTGGAAAACCATAGCTTCTTAGTCCTCTGGGGAAGGGAAAATTTTGTGCCCAGTATATGCCAATACTTCAAGCACAATCCAGTTGACTAAGCTGTCTTGGGGACTTTGCTCTAACAGCAAATATTTTCTAAGCTCTGGATCTACCACCCTGGGTAGCCGAGTGAGCTTGCCCAGGCTGGGTGGCAGAGTGGGAGCATCTCACAGCATTTCACAATAATGGCATTAAAAATTCATGTTGCTGAAACCGTATAAACGACAGCATGAAAGTTAAAAAATATGGCTGTTCTTCGGCGTTCTTGGTGGTGCTAAGTGCTAAGCACTAGGGACTAACCTGATTAAATTTCATCCAAATACAAAGCCGTTAAGAGGATTTAATTACATATAGTTTCTCTCCCATAATCCAAAAACTAGTAGAAATGCGCATCCCTTTGGAGTTTCATTTTCATGCTAATAATTTGAATAAAGGCAATAAAGATATATAATTCAATGTAGGGCTTTTGAAGTCTATGAATCCAGTGTAATAGCTAAGTATTCAGGGCCATTGGGTAGAAATTGATAAATGCTAAATATTCTTTGAGGAATAAACTTCTGCTGCTTACAGTGTTGCTGTGCTCTAATTTCTTAACTGGGAAGGATGACAAGATCTTTCTGATTATCTACAAAGGTATGAAAATATAGCACGCACATGCCTAAAAAATAATGGGATAATAATGACATACCGTAAACAGGATTCTATAAATGGAAAGGACGAATCTATAACTAGCCAAAATGGGTCTTGCTATGTGGTACAAAAGAAAAACAACTTCCATGCATTCAGTTTGATCTGAGAGTATGAGGTCACAGGGACTGTTAAGTGAGGTAAAGAAAAAGGGGGACAAATGGAAGAAGCACTGTAAAAGTGTATGAGGAAGTATACAAGAATGATAAACAGGAAATAACACAAATAGGAGACTGCTAAAGTGCATGTATTGGTGTAGATTTTCTCACAGGAATTTGAAAATTTATTAATGAACACTATCTAACTAGCAGAGCCTAATTCCTAAACAGTGCGAAATCGATTAGTATTTTTTCAAAAATGGCAATTCTCATCCATTCGTTATACTTGATTTTAATTAGAACTCTGCTGGAAGGACATGATCTAGAATGGTTATGCCTGATAGCTGTGGTGCATAGATAGAAAAGTATGATAACAACTGCCATCCATACTGGATCTCAGAAAAAATACACCTGGTTTGCCTAGCAGCGGAAAGTGGAAGATACTTAGGGAAAATGTAGATGAAGTTCAGCAAATCTACCTGGCCCTTCCCTTGGTATATCTTCCTCATTTACAGCTGTCATCAAGTTATATATTTTCTGAGCCAGAGGTTGCATCCATATTATCATTTTCTACAAGGCAATGCTCCATGAATTTTACTATTCTCTTTTTGAAATAATTAATATTGTAGTATCCTCTAAACATTCTGTGACAGCAAATCCAACACCTTGATTAAACAGTTCATGTAAAGGTTATCCCCACTCTGTGTTTTAAACTTGCTGTCTGACAATTTTATTGAGTGTTCCTTGCTGTCTGGGCAGTGTGAACCAGAATGTAATTGTTCATCTTCCTCTTTGCATTACCATTCAGGGTTTTATAGACTTCTATCTTATCTTCCATCTATTGTCTCTTTCCACTGAAGAGTGGTGGACTATTTAATTTATCTTCTTATGGAGTTCTATTCCTCTGCTTGCTTTTTTTACCTTTCTCTGCACTATAGTCTTTCAGACCAAAACTGCAAGGCAATTCTTGGGATATGAGAACACCAGGGATTTTACGGGTGATGTAACGAGGTTTTCTGCTTTGTTCTCTGTTCCTTTCCTAACAATTTCTGCTGCAGTGATGATGTGGAGGATCTTGTCTATCAAAATAACTCAGTTAGTTATATGTTCATTCAAAATGAATATAGTATGAAGGGGGAGAAATGACAGATGTCTGTATTGTTATCACTGATTACCATTAATGATTTTTCCTTTAGGAAAAAACAAAAGATAATGAATGAAACTAAATCAATGAAATGAAATGTCTGGGACATACAGTTCATATCTCCTACTAATTATATGCATAATATCGGGCTTCTTAATTGCTGCCATTTCATTCTGTCTCCATTTCTTCACTTAAGTATTTGTCCTCAGGACAGAGGCATTTCACATATTCAGAGTCTTTGGGGCATATCATCATCTGGACAGGTGAAAGCTCATATTGCTGGATAGGTACTAGTGCAAATGCATATTCTTTTCATATATGGTCAAGTCCTTTTACTAAAATGAACATATAGAAGTAAAACTGAAAGAAGCAATAGTGTTAATGTTTATAAATTAGAAATAGAAATTCTTGCATTAGCAAGGCAGCAGGAATAGCAAATATGGCAATGCTTCAGTGTTCAGCTAAATGAATTGTTCAAATTAGTGAGTTTCAGAACAGTGAGGTTTCACTGAAAGTTAAAAATAAAGGTCAGATTTTTGGCAAATGTCAGTAGTTCAGATCTACCAACTCCAATGGATTGCATCTCCCCCCACACCAGTGTAATTACTTCATTGAGGCTGTTGGAAGTGACCCACTGATCCGGCCTGACAGGAATGAGAGGAGGATGGAGAGCTTTTTTATGTTAGGAGCTGCTTCATGTGGTATCTGCGGTATAGCTGTTGTACCTGAAATTCTCTAGACATTTTTGCCCATATCTGGAAAAGATTCTATAAACATTAGTTTTAGTAACAAATTATAACGTTCAAGACATAAACTAAAGGCTCAGAGATACCTAAACTTTTTTTTACTTTCAGATACCTTCCACTGGGGTTTCTGTGAGCAGATAAAAGGGGTATCTCACAGTAATTTAACTGGCAGGGGCAGATTTGCCACAAAATAACACTAGTTGAATGCCATAGAAAGGCCTTCCCTGCTCTACCTTTATGCCACAGCACAGGGAAAAATGAGTTAACCAGCACAATGGATTACCCTGTCTGGAGTTTTCTGTGGCCATTGCAGCCAGCCACGGATTCCCTCAACTGGTGCAACGCCATATAAAAAATTGCCCCATACAGCACCAATTTCAGATTAAAAAAATCAGGCTGGCAATGGTGAGCTTCTTGTCAGCTTTGTCTGTCATCCTCTGACCTATGTGATCTGCAAAAAAACAAAACAAGACAAAACCCCAAAACAAAAACCAAAAAGCAGTCTGAGTTAGTTCTGACTGGGAACAAATAAAAATCTGTCCCAGAGAATGTTTAGCAGGGGTACAGAGTAAGACCTCTTCAACATATCAATCATGGTGAAAGCCAAATAGCTAATGTGGACTTCTGACTGCATGCACCCTGCATCTGTAGGGTTTACACTGTTGTGAGGAAAGTTTAACGACCCTTCCAGGCTCTATGTGAAAAGCTTACAAATTATGAAATGTGAGTAAGGTCATAAAGAAGAAAAGACTTTGCAGATAACCCTACAAAGCCAACTTTCAGGACTATTCAGACTGCCTGCTACAAGTGCCTCCCTCAGCAGCTGTGTTATGCTCGCATCCTCATTCAGGAGTGTGGCGAACAGTCCGGAGCACTCTGTATTCAGGGCTGACTCCTCATAGTGCACAAAGCAGACATTATAGCTGCCTACACATTGTGACTGATTTCCATGGACACCACAAGGAATCAGCATCTGATAGCCTGGACAGTAGCTGTTTGAATCCCATATCCCTCTCTTAAACTTAGATACCAGAATAGTTGCAATGATTTTCAGTGACTGTTATAGGTGGTCTGAACACAACCCTCACACCCACAGAGTAAGCATGTGTATTTGAACTCCCTTGGGCTTCATGTCCAAAGCTATTTCTATTTTATGACCCATATTCCCAAACAAGGCAAGCTTGCTTGCAAACTGTTGAAAAAAAACCAATTAATTTGTTTCTTTCAACATGATTTTAATTTTTCTCCATTCAGGCACACTGTGAGTCAGTGACTGCAATGGAAAACATATGAACAGATATGAAACTTGGCTGTTACTGTGTACACTGTCGGGCATAATTATGAACTTTTTTTAAAGAAAACATACCTTTCTCCTTTCCTCTGCAGCTTCCAGCTTTTTCTGGATCTCCTCAAGAGAGAGTTCTTTCTTCTTTGGAGAGGCTAAAGTTCGTGGTGCTTCTGAGACCGGAGATGGTGGCTTTAGGATCAGTTCGAAGGCCTGGCCGGAGGCACGTTTGTTGATTTGTTTAACTTCCATGTCTGCACAATAAGGTGAGAAATGGTAAGCCTGTCAATACTTCAGTGGTATTGAGGAGAGAAGCAGCAAAGACAGTAGTTTAGGATCAGAAGTACAGACAAAAGATTTAGCATTTTTGCCTTTGCCAATTTAAATGAAATGGCAGATTATGGGCTGAAAACTGTTCTCAGGAGAGGTACATTCCATTTTATCTGTAACAGTTTAATTATATCTTAATCTTATAAAGACAAAAATTCACAGTAGTTTTGGAAACTTATTGGGATTTGGTGTCATTCCACATCCCCTGAGAGAAATGGCCAAGCTGATTAATGCTTTAAGCATGCTTTTACCTTTTCTTGGTTTCCTCAAGAATTATGTGAGCTGTGAAGATCTGTAATTCTCAAATGGGATGCATTTCTCAGAGTTCTAAGAAAGGTACAGCTCAGTATTAAAGAGCTTGCTATAACAGTTTAGGTCGTTGTTATTAGCAACAAATATCCAGCATCATGGGTAATACCCAGTCAATAGAAGGTGATAGTCAAAAACAACAAATGAATTGTTAAATCAGCAAAATATTGACTRACTAACATTAGATACTGGGAGAGTGAACTGAGTCATTTCCCAGGGCGAGCACATTATCTGACATGCAAGATGATTTCCAGTGAAAGTTACTCACCATCATACTTATAGATGTTCATATTGCGAGGTTCAGGGTAAAAACAAGAGCAGATCAGAGAGAGCATGGACAGCTCCTTCATCTTTTCCTTGTAAGCTGAAACAATAGACCTTGTTAGCACACTTCACTTTCCCAGTTTCTCCTTAGTGAGCATCTAACTGAGACGACTGGCTAGTGACCAGCAAATCTGCTGTATCATCCACCCGGCAGATTTCTCTGGGATGTTTACTTTCAACTATTTCTTCTAAACACGAAGCCTTTATCATTTGACAAATATGAGATGCTCAGTACTGTGGAGACTGCTTCTGATCTCCCACATGACCTCAGCCTTGGCTCTAACGTACACAGTCCTTTTTAGTTTATAGAAAGTGAATCTGGCTACCAGAAAATGTATTTAATTTTGGAATAGTGCTATGACCCCACTGTCTCCTGGCAGGTGGAGAGAAATGAAGCTCTTATAAATTCTATGACATATCCAAATGCAATTGAGAAGAGTTCCAAAATGATGCCCATGTGTTGCAGCATAGGCAGATCCTAACGACATTATCTGTTACAAATGAAAATGTTATCCAGATAATTAAAAATAAAACCAGAAATGAGGATAAATTTATAAAATCCTTAGCATGATGTCCTTAATATATATAACTACTTGAGACAAAAAGAGCTTTTCTTTCTGCACTTACTGGCCAAAATAATTTGCTTCCATATTCAGTTCTAGTGTACATCATCTGATACAATAAATACCCTTATGACTTACCTTTACTATATAGTCTGTAGTCCAGTAACGGCTACAGAGTTCTGTCACAGACTGAGGAAGAGTTGGTCTAGAAATGGCAATACCAATACTTAACCATTATATGTTTTGCATTCACTCTTTACAGTTGTTATCATCCCAGTATATAACTGAGAAAACAGAAAGTTGCTTGGCAGGTCARTGACAGATCCCAGACTAGAACCAGCTCCCCTGAGTCCTGGTGCAATACCATAGCCACTGACCACACTCTATAAACTATATATATTTGGGACTGCTCCAGAAACTATCCTGGCACACACAAATCCCTGCTACTATTGAAATTGCAGCTACAGAGGAAGACACAAATTTGCTGCCAGCATGTGAAAACATGGCTTAAAATATAAATGTGACTGAAAGCATTGAATTAACAGATTGGACCAAATTAATCCTTGATATCACTGAAAGAAAATCAGGACATTCCTTTGATCTTCAAATAGTAGATACATATGAAATTGTCATTTAGCCTTTCTCATGGCTGCTCTTTTGTCTTTTGATTTTTTCCTACTCAGAAAGACCCGAGGGTAATGAGGACTTGAGAGTCTTTACGTGGTGTTCAAGGCAGTGGTATTTGAGTGATGCTTGAATGATACATCAGTTCAGGACTAGATTTCTAACTGTTAGTGAATGAGCTGCTAATTAAGCTTTGCATCGGTGTGAGGGGGAGGTCCTAATCATGGGACACTAGATAATCTACCCAAAAGACATACAGCTTTACACAAACCATTGGCGGAAGCCAACATCTCAGATCAAGACTGCTTTCAGTGAATTGAGGTTGTCACTGAAGCCTGGAGTGACAAGTACTTCTTTCAATACATAAGTACAAACTTGCACAGAATAACTCAAAAATCCTCTGGAGAGAAAAATGACACCAAACTGATGCCTGTTAATAGTTAAGCATATTGGTATCATGAAAAGCATAATCTAAAGTTTGCACCAAAAAAGTCTGATAGCCATTCAGATAATTTCAGAGAGACTTATCAGAAATGTGCCAATCACTGATGCTTTCCATCTTCCTGTCAGTCAGGAACATTATAAGAACATTTATTCATATCCCATGAAATGCTCAGTGGATTCACTCCTCAGTGAATAGAATCCTCTGAGAAATTTCCAGAAATTAAAATGGTTAAGGAAGTGTTCCCAGCTCTAATAGTGTTGCCAGATAGTGTTCATTTAGGCCCTCATCCTACAAAGCATTTAAGAGCATGCTTAATTCCAGGCCCACAGTCACAGTTGTGTAGATTGTCCTTTGAGGAGGGCTTCTCCAACCAGCTGCCCACACCACCAAATTGCACCCTGTTCAGCAGTCAGGTTGTGTAGTGGGAACATATGGGACCTTGTGGCTTTGTGCACTGGAGGAGAACTTTAGCAGTCTACCCAAAGACACCTGGACCTGCATGTTCCCTGAGAGGCTGCTGAACATACAAAAAATAGACTTCTGGTTGTTAAGGACAAGGCCATTGGTGTCACGAGCTGAAAGCTAAACATTCTTGAAAGCTTGAATTATTGCTACAACATAACCTTGAGATATCTTTATAGAAAGAGACTTAGAAAGAGGTGTCATAGGGATCCTGCCTTTTGGGGCCTTTGTTATTATTTTTTATCTTTGCTTGACATTGAATATTTCTTGTTTTCTAACAGCATCTAAAACAATTAGAGAAAGGTGTTTGTTCTCCCAGCTTGTCATCTGCAAAACATGGCTTGAGAAAGATAAGAACGTGCTCTGCTCTCTCTCCTGTCAGTACAATAGCTGCACTGAAAGCACGGTGGCTGTCCTTTTTCATTCTGGTCACTAACAGAATTAGGATGACTTTCCATGCTTTACAAGCATTACATTTTCTTTTTTCATGGTATTGATTTAGTCTCTATTTGCCCTAGAAAGTCCTTCAACCACAGTTAGAACTTGGCTTGAATACGCACGGCACATTCTGGACGCTGCTGCAACCCTGGAAACCAAACAGCATGTGGATAATATGGCAAAGCACAGGAAAGGATTCCTATTCTGCCTCAGGCAGCCACTGTGAGAGTATGTAACATATTGTATATCTGCAGTGTCGATAAATACCATTTTGCCATTTGGCGGATTAAGGGCTGAGGGCCTCCAGGGAACTGAAGACCTACAGACTTCCTCAGGTGTCCAGCATCAGCGTTGTGATCACTTCTCCCCCTTGACTAGACAAAGAACAGCATATTTGGCAGCCTTGCACAGCAGGAGCCCTGAACCACTCAGCCGTTGTTTCTTGAACTGCCATACATAAAAATGAAGCAGTATTGTTAGCCCAGTCACAACTAAGTAGACTCTCATAGTGAGTGGTCTAATTAGAGTGACTGGCCAGTGTCACATAGGTAGTTCATGGCTGAACAGGGAGCTGAACTGTGGTTTGTGAAGGCCTAAGGAGCTAGTGTTGCAACCATGCAAGCATGTTTTCTCAGAAGGCAACATTTTTACATTAAAAAAGCGTCAGTGTTAGGCCAGAAGGCCAACTGCACTACATCCATGCAGCATGCACAGGACCCCGGTGCATAATTGAAATAGACACAAAAATGATGTCTCTTATAGTGAAGCTTTTAAAAACTGGTAAAGAGAATCAGTGATTGTGACAAAGTTTATTTCCCAAATGTGTTACAATTGGCTTGCTAATTATATAGCTCCTTGTGCAGTCATGCAGAGTACGTATCACAGCATTAACTCTGCAAGTTAAATGAAGGAAAGTAAATGATGTTAATCGCAATAATACAAAAGCTTTGATAGGCAAATTACCAGGAAAGAACAACGTTGACAAAAGACTGCAAGAGAATCTTCTCAGTCCTGTATAACAAGTTTTAAATATTTAGATGCATTAAATGCTTTAAAGTCAGGCAGGAACAGCACACAGATTTTTGCTAAAACTAAAAGGGATTTTAATATTGGCAATTCTTACAGTTCTGCTGTGAATATCCTGGTATTTACAGATCTTAAATTCTTAAGTTTTGTGATTATTTCAGAACCTCATCTGTTTTTTTTTTTTTTTAAGTAAATTTTGCATATTCACAGTTGCAGAGAAAGGCTTAGAAACTTTATCCAATGCCCCTAAAAGCTTTGATAACCTCAGAGAAGTAGAATCTCAGATTGGTTTGAAACTCATGAATGCATGAGTGTTTCTAAATGAGACCCAAATGCATCTCCTTAATATCACTGTTTTAAGCTGATCTTGCCACTTTCTGAAAATTCTGTCATTACTTTTAATAGCTATGTTTTAAACATTGTGAAACCACTGCCTGCTTTGGATGAGCATTTCCATGCTCCTTCTTTGTGGACTCTTTACTTGCCGATCTAGATAAGATCTCCCAGAGGCTTTCAAGAGCATCAATGCTACACATCTGCATTAGCAAGCAGTGAAGCATAGGAGGATTGGGTCTGTGGAGGGAAACAGTTCTAAAGATTCAATGCCCATGTTGTATATATTTTATGGGTCTTTTCTTCAGACTAATTTGGTTCCATGGGCTGTACGACCGTTCATGGTTGGAGCACAGCAGATGCAATGCTAGAGCACATCTTCCAGTTTCATTACCTCTCAAGCAAATTAGTTTGTGCACTCCGAGACTGCTCTGCAGTGTGAACCCAAGCATGGTCAGTTGGGAGGTATTGATGATTCACTTCAAAAGCCCCCTCTGACCTCAAATGAGGTGCTTATTCAGATACATCCCATATTTCTCCATTAACAAGAAAACCAGTCCAATGCTAGCCATTCACTTGCCCATTAAGTGAAGCTGGTAGGGAAGAGTCCTACAGCTGCTATTAATAAAAGTCAGCAACCAGTTATTTGCTGCTGGTAGAAATATGGGGATTAGGGAAAACACTGGTATAACCACCCTGTCTGCTCTCATATGTTATCAAATAGCTATAAGGAATTTTTACAGAATACCCTGCAATACGAAAATCTGTGCTGACTAAGGGGCCATGGGCAATTTGGGTCACATTTTGTTCCTTGGCAAAGCACAGTTAGGACAGATTGCTATGTCACAGCAGAGACCATTATTCATAATCAAGACTATTTTTAACACACAAAAGCAGAGAGATAAGCATAAATGTTACTTATAATTAACATTTGATGAATGCAAATCTGTTAATTCCTTTTGCCGTACTGAATGCAGTCCACAAATAATAAACTGTTATCGTTTTTTGACACTTCAAGTCCCACCTTTAGCTCCTAGCCAACTAGTTGCTTGAGGTTTTGCTCACCTGGAGGGGAAACAGAAACTATCACAGTGCCCATGGTCAGAATGTGGAATTCATAACACAGCTCAGCCCTATGTTCCCTTGTCAGGTACCCATGAAATAGTCAGCTTTCTGAGATGAATTCTAGTTACTGAACAGAAATCCCACTTCTTTTTTCTGATTTGGAAAAGACTGCCAGAGTAAGAAATAAGATTAGATGAAGCATCAAATGAAAGATACAGAAGACCTACTACAGCCATCCTTTACATTGATTTCTCAGGGATGTTATTGACAAAGTGGTTTGTTATAAATATCACTTTGTTAATGCTCCCTTTGAAGTGCTAGAGTTTTTGGTTTGTTAATGCAACGCTTTTAGTCACAAAAAGCCATGTTATTTTGCAGATACCAAAACACATAATCTGTTGGCCAGTACTTTTTTTTTTTTTTTTGGTAATACATTTGGATAATGTGCTGCTTTCTCTTCTGTCAAATGAAATAGTGTTGTGTGGTTGTAACTGTTATTGGTTCCTAATAGAAGTAAGCCAACTCAGGCCTATAAAAAGGTTGATCCAGTCTGCATTTGATTCATATTTTGGTGTTTTCTCAGTCTTTTATATACAATTCTGATTAATCTCCACTGATTTTTAAAAACATTTTCACTGATTTTTAAGTCTTTTTTTAACTGTTTTGTCGGTGAAATCTTTGTAAGAGAGCACAAGAAACTAGATTATGGCTTCTAGTCTCACTCTACAAATACTCGAAATGACAGGTAAGGAAGGCTGCAGCCACAGCCAGAATGAGAAGGGGCAGACAAATACTTATTTCCAGCAATAAGATTGTGTAGTTTCTCTATAGCTGGCTACGTTTTTTAAGTAAACTGTACGATGCATGTTGATAAGGTGGTGAACTAGTGTTATATGGGACTGGGGGAAGCAAAACCCAAGAGGGTGCATGAGAAATAGGGTTCTGCATATCATTTAACTTTAGGCAGCTGCCTTAGATATACGAGGCTGGGATTCGCTCTAATTAATACTCATCATCTAAAACTTAAGACAGCTAGTTTGCAGCTGTCATGCAGGCTTTCTTTTTAGTCAATGGAGAGAGAAGCACCTCCAGGAAGTGATCGGTTCCATTCCAACACAGACGTCTAAGATAAATGAAGTAGATTGTCTGAAGGGCACTGCATCCCCTGGCATTAACAGAAAACCTGCGGAAGTTTACAGGCTTATGGAATTGCCAGTGATGGAGGGAGTGAAAGCAAAAGCCCCTGCAGCGAGTACCTGTTATCCATCACTTACTCTCAGCCATGACCGATGTCTCATTTTGGTGATTCATACAGGTGGAGCTTATTTTGTGACTGTGTCTCTGAATGCGAAACACTGCTCTACAGAGTATTCTGTGTGAGCAAGTCTATCTCACAGCTTCATGTATGTATGTACTTCTCTGGTTTCCCTGACAAAAATCAGACACTAATGGCTCATGGACTCAAAGTGAAGGCAGTTAGAAATAAGCTGGACAGATCTGCCTCCTTAATGTCCTAGAGTGCTCACCTACAGGTGGCACAGGACCTTAACCTGGGGCCATTCTATAATGAACAGCTCTTTAAAATTACACTGATCATATACTCCAAAGCATTTTAATAAAGAGAAGAGAACAGGGTTTGGGTCATTCCCCGGCCTCCAATTTTGTGTTATTTCTGCCTCTACAACATGAAAGAAGCAGGTTCGATAAAAAGAAAACAAGAAACAGAGATCAAGGAAGAGAAACTATAAAACATTTTCTAACATAATTCCAGAAAATGAGAAAGAAAGAAACTGGACAGATCTAATCTGCTTTTATGGCAATTCAGAGTTTTGAACACTAGTTTTGTCATTCATTTCTGTAACCTTCAAGACTGTTCTGAGATCAGTAAGGCTATCTAGGTTTCAGCAGAAGTATTTGTGATTTTACTCTCTCCAAAGAGAGAGCCTTCTAAAAACCTGCATTAGTGTCATTCATAAAAGCACAGGGTGGCAGTGAAATCCATGAGCATTTTAGCATAAGTTCCTCAACATGCGAGGAATGATGCAAGCAACAGAGCTGAACCTTCAACTTCCTATTAAGACCATGTCGAATTGTACCAGACTATAAACGTAGCCCTTGCATGCCACTTCTACAGCATCCTTCAAGTGACAGCACAGTATCTGACTGGAGAACCCACCTGAAAGAATATAAGCAGATGTTTCCTTAGGTAAAGAGTGCCCAGTAATGATTTTCTTACATGTGCCGGTGTGTAGATGCAAACATCTGCACATTGTCAACTTGCAGACTGGAGGATGGCACAAGTATGGCTGAGACTTGCCCCCAGATTTTCAGTTTAATCATTGATTATTGCTATGCATATTTGTACTAAAATGTACTGCTTCATATGCCATTTCTGTGATTTGTACTTAATGTGTGTGGTTGGATATAAATGTCTTTGTTCACTTTATTTTCTGATGTCTGAATGTTAATGTTATGGAAGATGTGAAGTTACTATTTTACATTACTTTAATTAATATAATTTTGATTGGTGAATCTATGAAAAAATCCATTTATTGAACCCTGATTGTTATGGTCATCTGTAACACAAGTTAATGAGACTCTTTGGTTGGGCTAATGTAACTGCACTGTCAAAATTAAATTTTAATGGAAGGGTTTTTTTGAATCTGGAAAAAATATCTTTTCATGATTATTCAACACAAAGAGTGAGGCAAATGCTTTGCCCTAGTTGTTATTTAAGAGTCGTGGGCCACATCATACTGCCTAAGTCTATTTACAGACATGAGAACATACACATTTCCTTCCTCAGTGGAAGGAATACAGACATGAGACTTTTGAGAGCTTGTTGGTGCACTCAGGGCCCTCATGATCTCACCACAATACATGCTGGTGGAAACACGGAAAGAGCAGAGAACAAGACAAGAAAGACATGGTAAGCATCTGCTCCTTTTCCAGCTCTACAGAAACTAGTCTGCAACAGCAATAAAGCCACACACTACTTTATCTCTTCTAAGCCATTCCCTCATGGAGCCACTGCATCACACGAGCATGACAAAGTCTTTGGTAGTTGAGTTTCAGCTGTGGGGAATGTAATGGAGCCTAATGCAGATATGGAGGTCTGTGGGTTTTCTGTAGATTCCTTGAATCCATTTAAATTTCAGGGACCTTTTGCCACAATGAAAACAAAAATTTCAAAGATCCTTTTTTTCCTGGGGCAGAAGACCTTCTCCTACAAGATCTGCACTGCCCTTGCAATTTTTTCAAGGGGATGCCTAAAGAGATTTTTTCCCTCCCTATTTCCACATCCAACTTCTCTTGCCATGGTTTTCTTTCCATAGAGCTTTCTCCGTAGGAAAGGATGTGAGCCACTAAAATAGACTATGTAGAAAAATGAGAGGATGAATATTGAGGAATGAACTCAAGGCTTTATTACTCCTAAGACAGCTTTATTTCCTGCCAGTTAACTGAAAGCAACTGTTCAGTATAATAATATTTTGTAGTGTCTTTCACTAGCTCTTTATGGAAGTTCTACTCCTGTTCTTTGGATGATTTGGCAGGATGCTGATGTTTAGGATGCTGATGCTATGCCTACCTTCATAAGAGGCCACCACAGCCATTGAGTCTTGCACAGAAACACCACAACATTTGAGTGTGAAACTCATGTAAACTGTACAAGCACATCAATAGTTCACAACTCTTTAATACAGCCCCATCCAGTAGTCAAAAAAGTCATTCTGTTATCTGCTGTCTCCTGTGCTCTCTTGAGGCACAGAAGACTCTGGGTTTTCAGTTATGGGATGATGTGAACAGAAGAGATGTTCCTGAATCAGAACTGAGAGGAAAAGAAAAAGGGAATAGGCACTAGCAGCTGCAGTAAGGAGGAAATAACCCTTACTTGACTCAGCTTATCTGCTTGAGAGAGAGCTCTTGGTTTTATTACATAATCCCACACTGGGAAAACAGTCTCTTGGTTCACACCATAGCAATCTTAGTTCTCTCAGGTATTATAGAAACAAAACTCAATTTTACTTTTTGTTTAGGAATACTGCTAGTGCTTGTTGTAACATGTGCATCAGGTCTGATCCTATCATTAGATTTCCTGTTCTCAGGAAAAATCCCTATCCCCAGAAGATATCACTAAGAGTTTTATGTGAATGATTTAAGGATCAAAATCTTAAGCTCTGGAACTTTTCAATAGGACGATTTGCTTTTCATGATTTAATGCTTACTGTCTGTAATGTATTTCCTTCATATCATATGTCTGAATGATTGTCACATAGGCAAATTCTTTCACCAGCACACAGAACCATTAGGATCTTTCACTTCTGGGACAAGTTACATAAAAAGTGGCTTAAAAAACAGATATTTCACTCCAAAATTTCCTCTAAGATGTCTTTGAAGATCCTCCGTGGTAGAGCAGCCCTGAACCAGGATCTCAGTCTCCACATAGGAAAAAAGCAGTATTTTAAGGAATGCTAACATTCACGCGTGAAAGCAGAAGGCTTTTCGGTGACTTGCCTCAGCCCACTTATATCAACCCTGCTGTACACAGGCTTTGTACTACATGTTATCCTGTCTCAAAGATTTCTGAGACTGGAGCTATCTTCTGTACTAACCCGCCTTAAAAACAGCTTAGTAGAGTCACTTCAGGGCTTCCCAGTAGCAGAAGAAACCCCAAGTTTATGAACTTTTTCCTCAGAAGCGTCTGTGTAGAGCCTAGAAGCCACCAAAGCATACTGCTTCCTGGGTGCAAAGTCATGGTGCTTGATCCTGGGTCCACAATGGTGGCTGGAACACCAATGACTTGTAAGGGAGGTGGTACTTCTTTGATGTCCGTATAACAGCAAACAAACAAGTGAGGTATGGCATGGTCTAAGGTATAGCTTAAAAGAACACAGAGTGAGTCGTAGAGCCTGCACATGGCCCACACTCCCTGACAGCTCTGACATGGAGATATGAGTCACCACAAAGGCCCTGTGGCCTACAATTTTCTGCTCCCCGGTGATCCAGGTACTAGAAGGAAGTGCAATTTTCAGTCCTTGTATTGAATGCGTTGGCTTCCCCTGGAGCATCCAGCAGTCAGAGGCTAGGCTATTGGAGATGACTGCCATCCCCCAGCATGTTCTTAAGGTCATCTCATTATTGTATTGCAGTAGCATACAGAGACCCAGCTGAGATCTGTACTAAATACTGTACAAACACAACAGATGAGAACATCCTGTGCCAAAGAGCTTCCCGTGTAAGTGAAAAAGTCCACAAAGGAATGCTGGAGCTGAAATGACACAGAGAGGTGTAAAAAATTGCTTTAGATCACAGACCCAGTCTGCAGGAAAGCTTCATGGAGCACCCAGGTCTCCTGACTCCTGTATCAGTGACACACTCCATTAGACCAGGCTGTCTCTTTGAGAATGGGGCAGAAAATATGTGTGCTAACTGGTAAAACATCCTATGGAGTGATGATACAAATTCCAATATCATAAAATAGACAGTAATTGTTTAGATAAGGAGCCTATTATGATCAAACAACATCTTCCCGAGACATGAAACATGCTTCAGGTTCTGTTGTAGAGCAGTAAGACTGTGTTACTAGAGCAGGATGCGACAAAGTTGGCTGTCAGCATTTCTTTGATTTTTTTGTAYTGCAACATCAACCATGTGTGTTTGAAACAGTTGTATTTATTTGACTTTTCATAATGATCTCTTCAGAGATTTCCACTGACTTAATTTGTATCACCCTGATCTCTTTATGCAGTTTTGACAAACTCTTCTTGATCTTGCATCATCTGGTCTTGCATCACCCACTGTCTTTGGATGTCATTTTATTCTATGCTGGCTGTGTAATACCATGCCTAAAGAGTAATGGCATAATCCTGGCATATTGTCAGTCTCATAATTGACATAAGATTTCTGTTATTGTTTTATTTCATCTTGATACAGTAGATTCTTTCTGGACTTGTACTGATATTTCAATTATGTTATGACACCCCACCCCAACTTTGGACTTAGATTACAATTAAACTATTCTAAGAGTCACACTGAAATTCTTAAGAGAACAAATTTTAGCAGAATTGCCCCCATGTTCTGAAAGCAAAAATTTTTTTTTTTCTGTGCTGGTACAGCATCAGGTAAAGGAATGGCTCAAGATGCTTCTGCAAAGAAGGCAATTAAGAAAGACTGAGTAAGTAATCAACCTTTTTCTCTTTCCATTCTTCAGGGTCAGAGACTCAACTGTTGTAAAGTGGTGTACCTCAGTCAGTTGAACAGACCTGCATTGCCTGCAATGCCAGTTTCCATTAACAGAGAGTCTGGCCTAGATGATCTGGACTAGATGATCTCCAGAGGTCCCTTCCAAACTCTATGATTTTGTGATTCTGTGATTCTGTGGTCCTTGTCATTTTGATGGGATCAGATATACATGTTTTTTAACAGATCTTTAACTGTAAGTCAGATATTAAATGTGAAACTTTTAATAATTCATATAGAGATCGTAACTACAATTCTGTACTGTGCCACTCCAAAGCATGCATATTCAGACACCCTAGATTTTCTTCCAAGATTTTAAAAATTGTGTTTTGAAGTGACGAGGCCCAAAGTACTGTTTAGTCATAACTTAAGGCAAGAAGATAAGCTAAAAATTCAATTGCAAGGTGTATTTGTTTATTTAGGCAAAGAAAATGCAGAGGGCAATGAGCTTAGCAAAAATTTGTGTTTATAATATACAGGATAAATTAAATTATAATTTGCAGTAGGGTTGGACTCTTGGTCTTTATATTCCAGTAAATAAATGTGTTCCTTGCTTGCTGAGTCATTTCAGTGAGTGCAGAACCTCTTGCAATTATTTTCACACCTTAATTGTCATGAGAATCCATTTTAGAGACAATATGTTGCTGTGAGGACTGTGAAAGATACCCATCAAACTAACCTAGCTGCATAGGCTAGAAAACCCCTATTTTATAGTGTCTTAAAGAAAAAAAGAGAAGCATTCATATAAGTACGTGTATAAGTGTGTTATATATATATAAATCTGTTTTATGCAGCATAAGTTTGGTGGTTGATTCGGAGCAATCTACATGTATTTAATGTACTTAACCCAAAGCCAAATATGTGTAACTGCATCTTTGTGCTACACAATTACTATTATGAGCTGCCATGACTACTGACTAAACGTCAAAATGCAAAAGACAATAAAAGGAGACAGTTTGAAAAATCCAATTTTCTTCTGTGTTTTGAATAGAATTTTAATTTTATGAGACATTTTAAACGAAGGATGTCTCATCAGTTTGAATAAAGGCATTAGTTTGCCTTCTGGATACAATTCCAAATGGCATATGTAAGTAGAATATTTAAAAATGAAGGGTTTCTATCCTTGCAATAACACAAGCAATGACATACTGATTATAATTGTGTTAATTAACAATAGTATTTTAAATTTGAATGCCAGAACAAAATAAGCTCTTAGCAGATGATTTCTAAGTCTCTGTATAAACTTGTTTGATATTAGAGTTTGTCTGTCAATGTAATTCTTAATTGGGGAGGTATTTCCTTTAAACCCAAACAGGTGTAATAATGAAAGCTCTGTTGCAGATGCCCTGATATTCTGATTTAGAGGTGCTTTATACCATATGGCTTAATTTGCTTTCTTTACAGCAGCAGATGTACAAATTTAAATTTGTTTTTTTGAATTTAAGGGTCTCCATAATTGTGTGTGTGGGAGCAAGGGATTGCATGTATTTAATTACAACATATTACAAAGGACTGAATTTCTGGGTTTAGCTAAATTTAGGCCCTGATTTAAGAAAGTCTATCTATGTAGGAAGCTTAACAAGGGTGTGCTTAGCTTTGGAGGAATCTTTTAATCCAAAAATAATCTCTGGAGGTTTTGAATGATTTTGAAAGCACTGCACAGAGTAAGCAAAAATGACAGCAAATCCTAGGTCAACCATATGGATACAATGCAGATTCTGTAAAACTGATTTTTTATTTTGGCAATATGTCATAATAAGTGGGCAGCAGACTTACTAGGAAAAATATCTTTTGGTGCTTCCCCAAACCTAGAAGTAGGAGCTACTCTTAGGCATTTCAATGTTCAGCACGTTCATGGCAAAAATTATCACAGCATTTATGATCATAAGATAATTTTCTGCTAGTCTTCTACATAGTCCCGAAAAGACTAAAAAATGCCTAAGTGAGATTTTAGATGATAATTTCAGTGTGTGGCTACATAAACCCATATCTGTCAATGATGAAAGATTAAGTCTAAACCCCAGAATAGCAATAGATACATTCAATATAAATAGGCTGGTTCTGAAAGTTTTTGCAAGGGACAACTCTTTTTTTTCCTGTTTCTTCCACAGCTCCTTTAAAGGGCTCAGATTAGGAAAATGGTCAGGAGCAGACATGTGTGTGAATGAACAGGAGAGGAGGCTGGGAGCACTGGTGACTGAATGCTATTCGGTGCTGGTGAGACTACATTTGAGGTAATGCATCCTGTCTTGGGACCCAAAACTGCTGAAAGCCCAGTGGACAGCTACCAGGAAGGTGAGGGGCCTGGGCACATGGCCTGTGAAGAGTGGCAGAGGGGGCTAGGTTTGTTTAGGTGGGTGAAGGGGAGGCTAGGAGAGGATATTCCAGCTCCTTGCAATGATGTGAACTGGGGATCAGTGAAATGATGGAGCCAGACTCCTCTTGGTAGTGCCAGATGAAAGAAGAAGGAGGAAGGGCCATGGATCGTGGCTTGGGTGGTTGTGAAATCATGCTGGCAGGTTTTCAGAAGTTGGCTGGACAAGGTGACAGCTGACCTGGTCTAGTGTTGGTGATAGTCCTGCTTCAAGCGGGAGGCCAGACTAGGTGACCTCTAGATGTCCTTCCAACCAACTTTTCCCTGATTCAATGCTCAGAGCAAACTCATCTTTGTAAATATGCCAGTGGGGGAAGAAGGGCTTGCTCATGGACCCATTCCTCTTTTTTAGTCACATCTTTCAATGCTCATTATTCCATGAAAAATGCATTTTATATTACTGAACCTCTGCACTATTGTTATCATTCATGATTTGTGCATTAGCTGCAGACTCCTGGTGAGTTAATCCCCCAGCACGTCACAGAACCAAATTCCTTGGGTTTCCTTCCTGTCTCTGCCCAGGGGCTCATTTACTGTGCTGCCTTCCCTCTTACCTCCTTCCCTTGCCAGGGAACCTCCCGGTTTCCTTTGACCGTGCTACAAGACATCTCGCAGGGGCTAGGACCAGAGCTAGAGCCCAGGCCGTTCAGCTGATGGACTTCAAGTCTGGTCATCACTTTATGCCACTTCCTCAGTCATCCCATCTCCTTTTGGAAATGCAGCAATATCCTTTCAGGTTTGGTAAAAACTGTTCCAGCGTTTAAGCTTGCTTGCAGAGCAAGCAACGCACCTTGCAGAATGTCAGGAGGCAATAAAAAAAGGTAACCCAAAGGAGATAAAGAGAATTACCATAACCATTCTTGTAAATTGTGGCTTTGCCTCACTTGGAAGATTTTGTATAGCTTGCAGAGTCTAAATGATCATTTCAGTTTTGGAACTATTGCAAGTAAAACAGAAGTCTGATCATCAACTAATATTAACTTGTGTAGCACAACAAATCTGGGGTCCCTGCAAGTTTTGTTACTGAGCAAAACCACAAAAAAACATATTGGAAATAGAGCATGTGGATATTAATGTGCCTGTTTTAATCAGAATTTGGCACATTTGAAAATATTTATTTAGGCCAAGCTTGAGAACAAATCCAGACCAATATCTGAGAGATGCATTTGACTGAATTGGACAATTTTTGCCTTTTTTAGTAAAACTGATTTGGGCAGTGACAGCAACTAATGAAGTGACTCCTGCAGGAAGAGAGATGAAATCTTCAATAACCTTGACTCCTGCTAGGTGACTAGCATTTTCTTATTTGTCACATCTTTTCTTACTCTGAGAAAAAATACTTGCACTTAATGTGTGCTACAGTAAAGCTTTTCAGCCTGAGCACCCACTGAGCTGTGGCCATTTATTAGTGACCCTCTAGAGGCTCATCTAGAGGATRTGGTCCATGTTCTGCAGCATTCTATTATCATGAACTTATCTGAACTTCCATTAAAATTAACTGGAATAATTTGAAGTTTTTCCTAGTCCTGAAGTTGAGTTGATTTATATTATGTTTTACTAGTGATCAGATTACTCATGGATGAAATTCAAGCCCTGTTGCAAGTCAACTGAAAAGTTCCCTTGGATTTTGGTGCATATTAAAATTTACCCAGTAGATACTTTCTAAGCTGAAATTTTGGAGATATTCTAACATGCATGTTATACTATGGCTTTCAGATTTTTCTGTATCATTTTTAACCAAAACATCTATACAATTATTACTAATTACCTGATTTATGCTTCTACTATTGTATCCTGCCATGCCTTTATGCATATTTTCAAATATTTGATTGTCTCCATTAGAAAATAATGATACCATTCAACAGCATATTGCTAGAATTTTGTCATGGCTAGGCACAGATTACAAATATTATTGAGTATTTTAATCAGAAGATGTGTAAAATGAATGAGAAAAAGGAAAAATAAAGAATGACAAGCTCTTTGGAACATTGCTGATGGTGCACACAAATTGGCATATTATTCAGAATTGATTAAATTGGCTGAAAGAAAGCAATTGCTGGTGAGATATTTTCATTAAAATTGAAAATATAATAAAACTAGAACAAGGGCCACTGGTTAGAGGAAGCCACCTGTGTTTTAAGTAGCTTTGCTCATATTTGCATAATAGAAACACATTGATTTTTGAATATGTAAAATAAATGCATGAATATAACAGTTCAAATTGACTGTTAATAATGTGACTGTTTCTCATTAAGGAGCATCTTTCATCATCCACCTTTTTTTTACATGCCTTATTTCTCTCCTCCTTCCTTCCTTTATAGTATTTTTTCAATTTAGTGATTTTTTTCTGGCCTGAAATATTACTGAAGAAATAGATTACTAGAGTTCATTCATTCAGTCAGTCTGTCTGTCTGTCTATCTATAATTTATCCATCTATGTGTCTTTCTATATATCTATCTGTTTTTCTGCAGTACTGGCCACCACTTACACAGAAGAGTATCTTGACAAATTCAGAGATACTGCCCTGCTGCTAAAATAACCACATGAGGAGTTGATCCCTGCAGACATGTTAGTCTTAGTTGATTTCAGTGGGGCTCTGATGTCAGGGTGCTTGCCTCATTTAGAATAAAAAAAGATCTTCACTTGCAGTAGTGAGATATTCAGGACACCGAACATCAGCATATCCCAGCATCAACAGTCTGTCGTTAGAAGCAGAACAGAACTTCTTCAGCTTGTCTTTTATAACAGCCTTAGCAAAAGTTCAGTATTGGCTTTGCCATCATGTTTTTCAATACAGTCTAAAATTAGCAGGACCTGGTAATATCCAAATGTCAACCTATAATAACCTGTTCTTTTTTTTTTCTTTTGTTGTATAATCAAATTCTTTTCCTGTATAAAAATGTCCCTTTTCCTGAATAATCAAATTCTCCATTATTAGTGTAGCTTGCTCTCATAGGACTTTTCAAAATAATGAAAGAGTTGTTTCCTTCCTAAGTTGCTGCCTCTGGAGATTTAAAGAGACACAAATCAGCTTGGGCCTGTTACCATAGACTTGCACTAGGTAAAGTTCTAATTTTAGTTGGTGTTCCTGACCTTCACACATTTTAACCACTCAGGTGCGTGCCTGTAAACCACATGATGAACCATTGCTATTTCCCATCTAATGCCACTTTTTTTCTGCTATTACTTTGGAAAATATGGGAGTTGTCCTTCCACTGGATATCGATTTACTAAATTATAAACATTTGGCCTACAATTTTCCTGGCTGGAGGGCTGCCTCTGGCTGAATTTTGGGTAAACCCTTAGCAAAAAGTGTTTCACTGTTCCTGGGAAGATGACTAGGGAGAAATATGTCCATATAGTAAACTAAACAAATGCTTATCGGATTTGTTTGAGAGGCTCTAGATCTTTGTGCCAGGAAATTATTCCTCCTTTGAAAAATCCACCTAGGCCTGGCCAAGGGATATGTCATGGAAAGATCTGATTTCAGTCTTCACTCATGACTAGAGTTTGACAGCCAAATTTTCTGAAGACAGTTTGCATTGAACATGACCTGCTCCACATGGACTGAGAGTGATGTTTCAACTGCTGCTGCTCCTGGTTGCTGTGGGCCAGAGGAGTGCTAGAAATCGAAAAAAGGAGGAAACAAAACATCCTGTGGGCTCAGTTCCTCCCCTTTTGTCCTCCAGAAAGCGTGGAGGATCATTGGAGGGAAATGGCTGCATGAAGGGACAGGAGTTGAATCTGGCTGATGGAAAAATTTGACTAAGAGCAGATGAATTTAAAAAAAGGAAAAAATGTTTAGGTAAATCACAGGATGGAATGATGGAAACTGGATCAAGACTGAGGTTGGCACTGTGACTGATAGGATAAATAGACCGGGATAAGAAAACAAGGAAAAGGATACCAAGG
The DNA here is from genome assembly GCF_003343035.1 of Apteryx rowi. Lineage (NCBI taxonomy): Eukaryota > Metazoa > Chordata > Aves > Apterygiformes > Apterygidae > Apteryx > Apteryx rowi. The sequence continues at coordinate 1,470,639 of NW_020450849.1, forward strand.
AGATAGATTGGGATTTGAAACCAGCATGCGTGGGGTAGAGCAGAAGGGAGACTGTGATTTGGATGATTTGGTTGACTGCAATTTTTGATGGTAATTTGGTTGTTCAGAAGAAAGTTCAAAGTTGGCAAAGACAGAAATCTTCCTGATCACTAACTCAGACCTTCTTCCAAAGTATGAATGGCATTAAAAAATAAGAATATTAGAATAGAGGGTCAGACTGAGGACCATCTGGTCCAGTATTATGTTTCCAGGATACTGTTTTTAATTATTTTAATATAGGAAATTATATCCATACAAGTACATTAAAATGTATTAAATATTTTTTAAACTTTGTAGGGTTGACTGTTCCTGTTTGCTTCTTAAAGTGCCTTGAGTTTTCTGCCAGGGTTCAGTATTTATTCTTACTGTTGCAAACTTTTACCCTTCTTGACAATACTGTTTACATCTTTTGTGTAAGAGAGAGCAGGATTCCAGCAGAGCCAAGAACTGCAGAATAGCATTGGCAAGATATACAAACTGATAATTACAGTTTTACAGAGCTGTACCTCTGTCATATTTAAAGCTCACTGATATATTTGTTTTTCAGGCCTCCCACCACTAGAAGGGAAAACTCTTCACACTGTTAATCTGATGCAGTATGATTGTCTAAGTAAGATCTTTACCTTCTTTCACTAATGTTTCAATGCAAAAAAGGGAATATGCTTCAACAGGGAATAACCTGAATCCTCAGTGCAGATTAAAATGAGTATCTTACTATTATTTTTTCTTAAGAAGTCATTATTAATATTTTATTTGCAAAATAATCATAGTTAGAGGCAGAATTTTGTTTCCCCAGCAAGAAGTTACTTGCCTTGAGAGCACATATTTTATTGACAAATATTAAAGATTTATTTTTTTCAACCTCAGTGAGTATGGGCTTCCTTCCCATCTACAATATATAATGCTGAAAGCCATCAGACTACAATACTGACAGCATCAAAAAATATCTAAACAACAGAAAAGATACTAGCTTAGAAATAGTCCTTTGTATTACATCTACATAATAAATTGAATAAATGCCAGCACCTGAAGACACAAACTGTATATTGAAGTGACTATAAACTTGACTGCTGAGTAGCATAAATTATTCTTTCTATTCACATGAACAATGTAAGAAACAAATATATCAGAATAGCTAAACGTGATCTTTAATAAAGGTTAATAACATGGGTTAGGAAGAGAATTTCACTTCCACAAAATGTCATTGAAAAATGATAGAGCCTGATTCATACATTCTATCTTAATTTAGAAGATTTCCCAGGAGGATGAACAGGCTTCTTGCAGCTCCATTCAGATAACTGGAGGTCTTGCAGAACTAAAATACTAGTAAACCAGCAATTGTAATTTTTGCTACATTTTTGTACACAAAATGTAGTGCAAATTTTTTGTGCATTTTTGACGTCACTGTGGTCTCTACTGTCTTTTAAAATGGAAGAAATAATAACCCCAATAATAATCTTAGACACTTCAGGGAGTCTGGCGAATGAATTTAACAGGAGTCATCCCAGTGAATACCATAGAATGAATTTGAACACAGACGCATGAGAAATCTTAGGCCAAAAGGGTGATTTATGTTTTCAATAACTTTATAAAGAATCAAAAACAGGATCAAGATTAAAAGTTATAGCTATGTAGTCACTTAGTGACTACTAAATATATTTAAATGTAAAAGAAACATATATATATACATAAACATTAAAATGACCTTAGCATATTCTAAGGCAAGTTCTCGATTTGTAGACTACTATACCAATCAATAGTATTAAATGCACATAACCTTATTTTTCTTTACCTAAAAAGTGCCCTAAGGATTATAAATAACTACTTGAATAGTACAGAATGCTAATACAGCTTTAGGCAGTAAGTTGCTCTGTCTACTGGTCTGATCATTACGTTCTTTAGCAATTTCTATAATATCAGAGGATTGTTACTCATTTCTATGCATTTTGGAACATAACCTCACATCACACCTCTGATGTAAGTATATAGGATTATCTCCATCTTAACGAAGAGAAAGTCAGGACATAAAATGATTAAGGGACACATCCAGTAAAGGAGGTAGGTGCCTAAACTGAGATTTAAGCATATTTCAGGCATCTAATCCAAAATGTGGATCTTGTGAATTCCTGCACAGCTGCAGAGAGGCCATTAAATACCAGCTTGTGCTCTCAAATTGGTTGTGCATTCTAGGGTGCTACTTTTTGTACAAACAAGAGTGCATCAGACTCGGAAATCTGAATCCCCTAATATTGGGAATTCTTCCAGCCTGGTCCTCTGAGGAAATCTGTGTAGCCTATTTTCTGCAAGCATGTGTAGCACACATGGATAAGACAGGTTCCTTCATAAATGCAGGGTCAACGACTGCTTTCTTTTAAAATATAGCTGAGGAGAAATGTTGATGGCTGAGTTACTGCTGCCGTGCAATACAACTGTCTACTGTGAGGACCTTTGACTGGGAAATGACATAACTGGGTTCAACTCCTTTCAGAAAAGAGGGGATTCACGCTGAAGGATCCTAACACCATCCAAAGAGACTTGAGTTCTCTTTTCTGCTCCCAAGACTGTTTTGATTCTTTATCCAATGATTGAAACATGTAAAATACAGTGACAGTCCCATCAGCCAGGGCTTCCTGATTACTAGGTGGGGGTCACTCTTATGTGCTCTCCTACCTGGTGAATCTTGGCGTCTACCATGAATCTTGGCGTCTACCATGCATTGTGTAGGTAGAGCAGCATCTGTATCTGACTGCAGGTGCCTTAGAGCTTTACTAATGCTATCTTCAGTCACTTTTCTAAATTAAACCACCTACTTGGGGCAGAACTGAAAAGGTGGGAACCCAAAACCAACAATCCTATTTTGTGAATCACAGTCAAATGTGTTAAGGACCAGAATTTCTCTGCATAATAACTACCACAACAGTGATGGGTTTAGTATATTAGAAAGAATATACACATTAGAATTTACTTATGAACATCTCAGAATACAGAGTTATACCTAAAAAAAAAAATTCTAAATGTGTTCAGCAAAGCCTACTGTTTCATGTTGATGTTGTGCATCAGTTTAACTGCACATACTGGCAAAATGAGCTTAAATTCACTTCATTTGATGAATTAGGTATTAGCAGACAGGAAAAAGAAAAACATAATAAGTGGAAGAGAAAATGAAATAATTACAGAACAGCTTTGTATGCTGGATGCTGCTCAGACAAGTGATGTCTTGAACATATTTTGTTCCCAGGGTTCAGCATTTTCTGCACTGAGCCTATATTTCAGCTGAGGTCTCCAAATCAATTTTTGCTGATTTTGGAAAGTGCTGAGCAACTAAAGGAATAGATAGAGCCTTTGTTGTAGTCATGGATGCCCAGTAGCTTTCAGGTGGGATCAGTACTATTTATAAACTGAAAATAAACCAGCACCAGCTCAGACTATACCCACAGAATAGCTCACAGTCTGAACCTCAGGAAGATTATGTATAACAGCCATTCTTTCAAATCAGCTACCAAATTTCTGCGGCTCCGCAGGCTAAGGATCGTGCTGAGGCCTGTGGCTGAACTCTGCTGACTCCAGTGAGACGAGACTCTCATCTGCAAAGTTGGTCCATCTATCATCCATTTTATGGATAGTGCAGTAGGAGACATGTTCTCTACATGCCACCTGATGATAGCAAGTTTTTATTTTTAAAGATAACTTATGTGGGCAGTTAATAGCATTTTTGAAGGTAGTTACTGCAAAGGTAACTAATCACTGCTGATTCATGGTGTGATATTTGCTTCTCCTTGAAGTATTGCTCAGAGCTACTGAGAGTGCCAGGATAAAAAATTCTGAAGACTGATAATATAAGTAGAAAGACAAATGTGTTCAATATATATAAAGCCTAGGGAGCATGTTCTGTAAAAAGACTTGCTGGCAGATTTTGTTTCCAGCTGTGCTGTTGCCCACTGGTCAATCACAGGGCTAGGCACCACTTTCTATCCCTTACATTCAAATGATGGAGCTCTTGCTAATTTGCCATATAATCTTTGGCAAGCTTTTTAGTGAGATAATTTTCCAATTAAATCAATAATTTGCAATGATACCATTTTAGGATGCCCACTTTAAGACACCTAGGGCTTGATTTTCTCAGAAGTGCTGAACATCTCTTGTTCCTTTTGACTGTTAACTAATCAGGTACTTAAATTAGGTCTACATGAAAATGCTGCACAGGTCAAATATTGCCCAGACCTACCTGTCATGGGAGAGACACCCTCTGATCTCTGTGTTTTAGACTACTTAATAATACCTACTTTTCACAGAAGGCTGGTAGGAGAATTAATTAGTTAATTTTTGCACAGCCTTCGAAGGCTAAAATGCTACCTAAATATATTGCTGAATACTATTGTCTAGTCTCTCAGCTGTAATCTGATTTTTAAATTAATGGTATTAGTTTGAAAGTGGAGAATAGGGATCAGTTTATCATTTCCATTTTTAAAGAAAATGAATATAAATGCCACCTGAGAGAAATTAAAGCATGTTGTAGCATGACTGCATATATATCTATAATAAAATATGTATGCAAAATGTAATCTAGAGAAATGTACTATTGCAGTACACATACCAAAAAAATTAAAAATACAGAAATTAATTAACTATTTAAGTGAAAAGTTGGCAAAAACAATGTGAAGGAATTAAAAAAATACATCATTAAATATAGAAGCCTTTAATCTAGATACAGTTCATATTGGGAACAAAGAGGCGATGGAGGTACATGTGGGACAACATTTGAGAAGTGTACAGGCTGTTGAATTTTATGTTTATTTCCTCGGAGTGTTATGGGATCTCTTCCATAAGATGACGTTCCAATCTTCTGCCAATCTCCTACCCACTTCAGGGGGTAAATAAAGAATTGCTATGAGGCAATATAAATTCTGAACCATATAGATTGTTTCTTACATTATTACTGCCTGAATTCTCAATAGTAGGAAGAATAATCTACTTTTTAAAAACAGGAGAAAAATATAAAAAAGTGTTAACCTTCAATTCTCTACTGATTTGTACTTGCCAGCAACTTTACACTACCTTTGTCATCAAAATTCTCAAAGATTCATTCTGAGAAATACACTAATTGAAATGTTTCTTCTGAGAGACCTTGACAATATTTGGAATCACAAGGTCTCCGTCAAATCACACTTCTGCTAACACCATGAGATAATAAACTCTCTTTTCCCTATTAATTTCCATCTTAAAGTAATTCCCTATTGGTCTATTGAAATATCTAATTTTCTGACAGTTAAAAATATTTCAAGGCTGACTTGGGCTCATTTATTTATAAAAGGGGGAAAAACAGGTTAAAAACTTCAGCTGTAAACTGCATAATACTGAACAGGGGCATGTTTAGTCCAAATTCAGCCTGGCACTTAACCATATGTCTACCTGGAAGCCTGTCACTCCCACTGATGTCCAGGTGACTACTCACATGCTTAAAGATAAACACCTGTCCAAAGGTACTGGCAGATCAGAGGTAAAATGCTTATCCCTTTGCAGTAGAAAAGTCTTAGTTATTAAAATAATTGAACCAGTTAAACTCAATGACCATACCCATATTTATGATTTTACACTTATATTTGCATACTAGATAAAACAATAATGTAAAACTCAGTTAATGGGCACGCTTAACAGTGAAGTTACATCCATCAAGATAAGTATCTAGATCTGAGCATAGCTAAAATACAAATGATAAAAAAAAATCTGAAGCACTTTTACAACAATTTAATCAGTCTTATTGATATGCCAATGAGGCAATGTGTGGCTGACTGAATTCCTTTATCGTCATAATCCCACCCATTTATCACCTCACAGTTCCTGACTATCTCAAAAGAGTCTGAACTAAAACACTGCTTTAATGCATTATTCACACTTCTCCCATGTTTCTGTTGGATAAAATCCTATAAAATAAGCAAGAGCCATAATCAGGACTGAGATTTTGGTATACGATACTTGTTTGAACATGTTTTGGTAACAAAAGTTCTCTAAATTAAACACCACAAGGAAAGAGTGGCATCACTGACTGCTTCACCCTCAAGCTGCCAGGTACACATCTTAAGAAAGATTGGATATGTGCATGGCCTATTAAGTCTGTAGTGACCTCAGCTGCAAAAGCAGTTGATTTAATGTCCTCTAACAAATACCTGCATGGTAGGAAGTATTAGGTGTGAATGAGCCCATCCATAAAATGCAGATTTCACTTGGAAGAAAGTGTCAAGGGGAGGAGGCAATTAAATTAACTTCCTTACATTCTTGTTCTATTAAATTTTTAAATAAGACTCACTTGAAGACATGTATGTGCATGTGTGTGCTTCGTGTGAACTTGTGCATACACTAAACAGAAAGAAAAGCTTCTTGGTTGTTCAGGGTGTACTGAGCTCCAGAAGTTCTTGCATCTAGTGAAACTCCTATGTAAGCCACAGGAGATCTCCTTGAAAAGGAGGTTTTATTTAACAGAGTATAAAAGAAAATGAGGCTCAATTTTGCTTTCTATTAAAGAATATGAGCACATGTTCATCACAGTATTTAGCATCTACCTAACTTGAGGTATATGAAGAGTTCTGTCCAAAACCAGAAGGATCGCCCACATGCTCAAAGTCAGACACTCGCTTAAGTGCCTTGCTGGCCCCGGGCCAGACCATGATGGTGGGCCCGCTTAAGCTGATTAGAGTTTTTTCTACTGACCCCAGTGGCTGTCGGATCTAGCCTTTACTGGTGTTCTGCAAAATACAGGGCACAACAGGGGAAAAAAATCAGGCACTGTTTAGTTCTCGCAGTGGTCGGTTGGGTAAAGCTTCAATACAGGTTCAAAACAAATGTAGCTTATTTAGCAGCAACTGGAAATGTATATGACAGAGATTGCATCTATTTTTCCACAGAAAACAAAGTTTATTTGTTTCATTGAAAAAACTCTGGAAATAGAGATGAGCCTAATATAAATTAACATAAGTGGTTTATTTTGATATGCCATCTAGAGCTTAAATTTCTCTAAAAATAGCTACAATAAGGAACAATAAATTTTAAAGAAATATTAAGATTTGTGAATTTAAAGAGAGAAGATGCTTTTAAATAACATATCTTTCCTTTTTAACTGAATGGCATTTTAATGAATATTTTTAGAAATTTGAGCTAGGTAGTTATATTGCTTTCTATTCTTGTGTCTGTAGCTCGTTAACCAGGAATTAATAAGCAAATTGGAGTGATACAGTCAACTAGTCTCTGGGCAGATCTAATGATTTCAGCCATCTCTCCTGCTACAGAAATCGTTATATTTGTGTACTGTGAGATCATTAATCAAAGGCTGAAGAGCCCTTTCTTCCCTACTGACAGAATTCCTAACAGTGCCTTCTGCAGTGATAAGTCTCCGACTGACTACAAATTATCAATACTGATTACCAGACTGCTGCAGTGGGGAGGGGATGGCGTGCTCGGCACTGCAGGGCTGGCCAGACTCCCACAGCCCTTGTCTCCCGCCTCTATTTGCATAGACAGCCGTCTCATGCCTTTTTCCCAGGGGTGCCACAACCAGGTTAAAATGCTTTCAGTCCTCACCGATTATTTCTCAGAAGCGGAACATCAGCATTCAAATAAATAAATGTATAATGCATCAGTGAGAGCCGCGCCAGAAAGATTCAGCATAACTTTGTGCAACATGGTGAAGGCAGACAACAGAGTCTGCACGAAATGTGAAATTGAACATGAATTTGTTTCTTGTGGAAGGGTAATAATTGTGCTGGATCTCTCCATCATTATTTTGTGTGATTTGGGCGTCCACGAGTTTAATAGTGAGTGTTTGTGAAAAACCTGAATTTGAATGCGTCAAGTGTAGTTCCTGCCTAATTTCAAATATATATCTATATACCTGTATATCTATATATCAGTATATCTGCATAGCTGTATATCTATATGGATATCGAAAAGTAATATGGTCTGAGGTTTCAGTCCTTTTAGCGGTCCGACCCCACGGTGGTTCCGTCTCTCTCTTCCACACCCTCCACTGCAATTTTCTGCTCCTCCACCCATTCCAGCAGCCGCCCTTAGACAAAGGGCAGGAGCCAAGGGGGACCTGGCCGCCCGGGCTGGGGCTGGGGCGCTGCCGGGCACCGCGCCGCGCCGCGC
>NW_020450849.1:1479357-1765816 GCF_003343035.1 Apteryx rowi
CGAGCTCCTCGGTTTCGCTTCGCGGTGCCTTTTCTCCTTCCCGCTCCTCTTCTCCTCGCCACGCGTCTCGCATTTCGTTTCAGAAATAAAGGGACGCGCTCTCCCCGGCGAACGGGGGCAATCGGGGCTGCAGAGGGCGTATTTATCGGGGCTAACTTTTCTGCGTTTTTTTTTGTTTGTTTTTTTTCAGTGCCATAATACATATATTAATCATTAAAATAATAAAAAACATTTCAAAATTACTCTGTGCTCACGTGCCGAGCTCACCCATCAGTAAATATTTAATTTGATCGCAGGTTAGGACGTTATAAGATCCCCAGGGTCTCACCTCCCTCCCCTTTTTGATCAAAGAAATTAAAGAAAAAATATGTTTAGCGTTGTCTTGATTTTTCTAAACTTTAGGGCCACTGAAAAGAACACCCAGTGTAGATAGTGGTCCTAGGAAATAGTGGCTGTTGTACTGGCTGAAGGAAAAGAGATGCAGTTTCTTACCCATTGCTGTTTTAGCCATGGTGGGATTTGCAGACTCTCAGAGGTGGTGAAGGCAAAGGGGTCCAGCTACAGCAGTGGAGAGAGGGAGAGAAGACTGAATAAGGCACTGAGTCAGCAGAGTGGGGCTGTGCAAGAGAAGGAGCAAGAGGCAGGAGCCCATGAATAATTATCACTCCTCTACCCAAGCAGATTGGCTCTAGAGGTCCCCTGACATGACTCCTGCAGAGCCAGAATCTCTGGGCATTAAATATTGATCCACCAATGGTGCTGGAGTACAAAGTGCCAGAATGCAGTTTGAAATGGAAATCAGTCCTTGAATGCCTCTCCCCCCGCCGGTTTAGCTTTAATAGTACATTCCATATCAAATGTTTTATGTCTTACATGAAAAAGCCTATTGGTGTTGAAGGTTCTGCTGTTGCTACCTGTAAAACATGCACAAATTCATTTTAACACATTTTATTCCACAGACAGGACAAAAGAAAGGACCAATGCAAAGGGTTTTCTAAACCATTTCAGTAAAAGAGCTGCCTATGTTATTTTGCCTCTGCATCCTATTTCCTACAAATGTATGCAGACACTGTATACCATTGCTTTATGCTGCATGTTTTTGCATTTCAGTATTTATTTTGGAATCCCCAGCCCTAATCCTGGACAACTTGTACTATGACAAAATCTGAGGAATGACAGCTGGACCTGCTCACACTCATGAAGGGTTCTGAAAAATGAAAAGCAGGATAAATGCTATTGTTGCAATAGCCACTTTCCCGTGTACTATGAAAAAAAGAGCTACTGGGAAGTTAGTGAGCCTGATTTAGTTGACAAAGAGTGCAGAATGTGACCTAATAGGATTATTACATGAAAGGGGCTGGAGACACTTTAAGGATTTTCCCTCTATCCCTGGCAAGAGGAAAGCCAATGACATGACTTACCACTAAACAGATGTGGGTGGTTGTCTGAAATTCTTGCTAGAACCATGGCAGCAATGGGACCTATTTGCAAATCGCCCTGTGTTGGAAGCAGTTGCTGGCCAAGCGGAGACAGTATCCAAGACTGTGGTGCAAAGAGAGGCTTGACACTCTATCCTTACACTACCATCTCATCTGTCCACTGTCCAATTAGAGCTCATTTGCCTCTCCTGGAGAAAAACAGCCTTATCATCAAAAGCTTTCAGTGATAACAAACTCGTGGGGTTATTTCATGGTGTATATGGGCGGAGTGAGAAAGACAGGAGAGCGTACAGAAGTCTCCAGGGTGCTCTCCCAGAGCAGGCAGGGCATAGCAGTGCCTTCGGTGGTGCCATTCGCAGTTGTGTAGGCAGTGAGCCATCACTAACTGTGTGCCCTTTCCCAGAACAGTTAACTGGGGATTATTCTCTCCTAGCTTCCCTGAGGTCTGTAAACAGCACCTCCTAGTAAAGCAGGGCCCAAGAGCAAGTCTGAGGCCAGCTTTCCCTTTTGAATGACTATTGATCATTTCTGACTTGTACAGAATTAGTTTTTTTCTTTAAGTGAGAACACCAATGTCTGGAAATGGGCTGGGGGAAGGAAACATCCCTAAACTGTACAATGTGCGTGGAGAGACGTGTGTGATTCACCAGTGTGTGTGTTGCAGCAGGGGGATGTTGAGATGGCTCTGTGCTGAGGCAGCTTTAGCTCATTGGCCTGTGGCGGGAGGGAGGGTGAGGCAGATTTGCTGGGATGCAGGATGCAATCTGCCTTCCTGGAATGCCCTGCCCTCACGAAGAGCAGGAAAGCTGTCCCCAGGGGCCCTATGACCTTTTGGGGTGAAACATTACTGGGCCAGGAGTTGTGTAGCTTATGGGGGAGGGTGAGWGGGAGAGGAAAGATCTAATTGTGTGGGGATGTTTGGAGTGAGATGAGCTTATTCCTGAAAGGAGATGGTGAGAAACGACTGAAAGCTGCTCATGTAAGGGTGGAGGGAGGGGGACACCTCACAGGGCTGGGAAGCCTCGCCTAAAAGCAAGACACCCTGGCTCAGTACCACCGGAGGGCTAGGTCTGGCCCCTGCTCTGTGCTCAAGCGGCTGCATGCTGTGCTGCCGGCCCGGAGGGGCTGCGGCTGGGCGGGCGGGGCAGCCTGCTGGGCCCCGGGCCGGCTTGGCCCGGCCCAGCACGGCCCGGCTTGGTACGGCCCGGCCATCCATGGCCCGGCGCGGCCCTGCGGGGAGGCCGCCGGGCGCTCTCCGTGGTGCTGGAGAGGCGGCGGTGCTGCCGGAGCAGGCAGGGAGGGGCAGGGGGACAGGCAGGGGGGCAAGAGGCAGGAAGGGAGGGGGCAGGCAGGGAGGAAGCAAGCTGGGAGAAAGAAGGCCGGGGTGGGGGGAGGAGCAGGAAGGCAGGGAAGGAGCAGGCAGGGAGGGGGCAGGGAGGAAGCAGGCGGGCAGAGAGGGGCAGGGAGGCAGGCAGGAAGCAGGCAGGGAGGGAAGCAGCAGGCAGAGGAGGAGCAGGCAGGGAGAGGGCAGGGATGGGGCAGGGAAGCAGGGAGGGGGCGGGCAGGGAGCCTGGCAGGGAGCAGGCAGGCGGTGCAGCCCGGGGCGCGGGGCGCGGCGCGGACCCCCGCGGGCTCTGCGCCAGCGCAGCGAGGCAGCCGCAGCGCGGAGCGGGTGAGCGGCAGCGGCCCCGGCCCCCCGCCCCGCCGGGCCAGGGCAGCCCCCGCCCGCCCCGCGGCGCGGCTCTGCGGGGCGCGGCTGCCGGGGCGGACCGGGGCTGCGCTGCCGTAATGCATCTTGGCTCGGCTCCGCTCCCCATCTCCCTCGGCAGCGCCCGGCACGCCCAGCGGGCCGCAAACCAGCCCCGGCATCCGCCTTTTTTTATTTAATTCTGTTTTTCCTCTCCTCCAAGTTAAACCTGCCCCCAACAGTGAAGAGCGGCAGGCAGAGCTGCGGGGTCCCCGCCAGCGAAGGGTTCCCACGGCCCCTGCAGCGAGGAGCTCGTTTTAGTCTTTCTTGAAAGTCAGCGCCGCAGTGACAACAGCATTTCCACCACCCCCCGCCGGTGCCGCCCCTGTTGCCATGCGGTCTGGGAGCGGCTTTTCTGCCGAGCCCCTCCGGTGCTCCGGGCCGGGCCCGGGGCACCACTGCCCGCCCCGCAGCCGCTTCCCAGGGGCCGGTGCTGTGCGGGAGCCCGTTGCCTGAGCAAATGTCAGGCCGACAAGGGGGAGCTCGGCTGTCCCTCCAAGGAGGGGGCACCAGGCGCCCGAGGGGGTTTCTTTGCTAAGAAAGTGGTGCAAGAAATTACATGGCAGTCACTGTCATGTCAAACTCTTGGCAAGACCATTATATACAAGAGCAGTTATTAGACACTTCATATATCATTTCTGATCCACAGCCCCTTTTTATGTTGTGCTTCACAAGAATTTTAGAGGAGAATATCATTAAGCTCCAGCATATCACAGCAAAGCTAGGACTTGTTTTCTTTCCCAGTCTGGGCCAGCTCTTGGTTGACGTTAAAATGTATCTGCAGCCCAGCCTACCTCCAGTTTTGTGGATGTACTAGCTGTAARGATTGCTGCTGTGCTCAGCAGCAATCCTCATCTGCTTCTAAATGGCAGTGGGTTGTAACTGGGGCCTTCATCCCACTTCTATTGTTCACTTCTGTGGCCTTGGTCAAATCACTGAGAAATCTTCTGTTATTTTCTCTATTTGTTAGAAAGAATCTTAAGTTTTACCCCTTGGAGACACGGGAGAGGGAGAGGTGATCCTGGAAGGATAAATGTTTCTGCAGCACTTTGAAGAGTATTGTTGCTAGGTTAACAAAAAAGAAAAAAACCCCTACACTGCCACTGTGGCACTGAAACCACATAAATGGCAGAGATGGGAGTAGGTCATGAATCTCTTGCTCTCTGCCCGTGCTTTTTGCTTCTCTGCCATGTTGTCTGCAAGGCTGTGCAGACTTGTCAGGTTTACTTAAATAACTTSAGAAATTAGGCTTTTCCTATTGACTTTAGGGAAACTTGTTTACACTCCAGTAGCTTTTGTCATTAGGAAATGTAATGGACCTCATTTAGAGCAGCCAATTTTTTTCTTTTGTCACTCCTTCTTTAGGTCTCCCCAAGCAATTTATCTTTGTGTCTATGCAATTTTAGAAAATTAATTGGTAATTAGTTCATTATTAGCTTGTTTTCATCCCTACTACATCCATTCTATTACCCAAACTTATGATAAAAAAAATTATTCATATTGTACAATGAAGTTCTCAAAAATGAGAGAATGGTGCCTGTACAACCTTAATTACTCCTTCTTATGCACATGTCATGGTACAGTTTTTACTCCTTCTTATGCATATGTCATGATACAATTTTGAATTATATACTTACCTGCTGTTTTTCCACCAGATTCTCGCTATATCTGTAACAAGATGAATGATGTTCTCTTGGCAAGCACGATTTGATATTTTATTTTAGTTCTGTTCCCATAAAACAGAATCTTGACACAGACTTCTGTGTCCTTGAAAGCATGGGCACAACAGAGATTTTTGGCAGGAATCTTTGCCAGAATATTTTTCTAACATAGGTGAAACAATCTTTTGTATAGCTTTATTCTTGAAAACAGGTAAGTATAGATTAGAAAAAATGAGCACAGTTTGTGTTTCTGTAAGCAGCAAACCCARCATCTTCTAATGTGAAATTTAGAGAAGGAAGAATATCACACATATGTATGTGTGATTTTGTAATTTTTGTATTTTTTTGGCATTTTATAACTTTTGTATCTTTTTGAAACTTCCTGTAGAATGCTACAGGTGTTATATCAAGCAGATAAAAAGATTAGCTGCATACTGACAGATACATAAGGTGTAAAGGATGAGCACTTACATCTGAACCATGATCACTGTTTTCCTCCTGAATTATACTTTTCTTATCCCTTCATTTACTTATGTAACATTCCAGTTATAAAGTGGCAATGTGCTGTTACATTTCTACTAACATTTCTCCACTTCAGAGATTGTGCTTTTTGCTGGGCATAGACTATTTAAACATAATCTTACTAAAGCTATATAAGTAGCTAGATAAGCCAGTTGCAAATATTGTCACCCTTAGTAATTTCAGTCGTTGCTCATTCCACATGTTGGAGTACTGTAGCTTTAGTGCTAACCCAGTTTCATGCAGGCTTTTGTACTTGCACTACTGCATATGGTGTTCCCTTCAGCAGCATTCAGGATTACAGTGGGGAAGCTGAATAATGGTATTATGGTATTTGCAGATATTTTTTTTCCTAGAAATCTATAAGCAATGGCTTAATACTAACATGGGGATTGTACACAATCAATCCCCAAATGCCTTTGTCCATGAGATGTGAGCTAAAGCAGTGCCAGGCCATATAATGGTAGTGACTTGGTTGCATCTAGCCTGTGTCCTGGCCTGAAAATATATGAAACCACATAGGCCTTTATGAGGGGAGATGGGGGAAATTGAGGTGGAAGTCAGTTGTGTGATTCCGAAGGAGACAGAGCAGGTTCATTAAGAACTGGTGTGCTGGACTGGATCAAGGGCCATCTAGCCAGTAGCCCTTAAGTTGTATATCCTCCCCTTCTAAGGCCTGACCAGACAATGGGATCTTCTTGTAAATAACATTCTTGCCTTGGCCAAACTGGTCCTCAACACCTTGAAAAGGAGGCAACTTGAAGGGGAATCCTTTAGGCCTGTGGGCCTATTTCTGTTCTCTCATCGTGTCCCACCTCCAGGTAGAGCACCTGGACAGCATCCCCAAGCACTTTCAGAGAAGCTGAGATGTTCAGCTTGGTTTCCCCTCTGACTCACTATTTTTACATTTTTAATCCTTTGACTCTCCCTTGTCCTCTTGTTTCCCCTTGTTATATGCATATGCATTTGGTTTCCCTGGATTTCTTTTGCTTTGTTCCCTTGTTCACAGAAAAAGTCTTAGGTTTTTTTTTTAGGGAACAGCTGACACCTGTCCTTAAAACAGGAAACCCCACAGGGACAGCAGCCATAAACATATGCCTACGAGGAGTAATAGTGGGCAAGCATATATGATAGAACTCCCTTTATTCTCCCAGCTTTCAAGTGTTTTCAGTTTATGGCCTTCCTGTGCTGATGTGGTTTCTACATTAGTAACCCTTTAGTGGTCCTGACTCTCCATATTCCCAATAGCTGTAAGTGAATGCCTGGGGGAGGCTAAGGGTAGGACAAGCACATATGATACTTCCCCTTGGTATCGTTCCAGCCACTGACTATTTTCAGGAGATTCTTAAGCCTGATACGGTTTTTTTATTTGGTAAAACTTGACAGACCTTTCTTCTAAGTACCTGTGCAGTGTCCTTGAACCCATGTAACCTTTCAGCTTCTGCAACGTTCTGTGTCAGTAAATTCCGCAAACCACCTCCTTACTGTGTGAAGAACTATCTTCTTTTGCTTGTTTTAAACATGTCACCTACTAAAACCTATTATGTTTATCTCTAGATGTGTGATGCTACATAGGCTTTCAATCCTAGGATCCACAGGCACCTTTACTCTTTAAAGCAAAAGGTAAAGGAGAGAAGAATATCACTTCCAATTCTCCTTTTAAAATGGGAGGAGATTCAAATATCGCTATGGACAAACAAGTGATGCAGAAGGAGTTAGATGATGGAGATGGGTAACGGCTCTGTCCATTGCACCTCAGAGGTTCACAGTGGAAAAACAAAAGTGCCAGTATTCAGCAGCCCTAAATCACAGGTCAGTCCAAGATCAGGAGGCCTTGTTTGAAAGTCTCCAAAGAAGTCTCTTCCAGCTGAAATGAACATACTGGCATGTTTCTTCTGGCATGGTTTGCAGCCTGCAGCCTTTCTGAACAGCAAAATGCCATCTGTAACAGGAAGTAGACATAACTAAGTATTCTGCAAAGTGCCTAAGTGCCTAATTCACTTTGTTCTGTCTCCCTTATTATTTGCAATGGCATGTAGATAATTATTTTAACCTTCTTTTGTTGTGTCTGCTCTTCTCTGGGTTGACCAAATTTTCTGTGACTATGCTAGCTGGTTATCAGTTTGATTATTGCTTTTGGCTCACACCCCTTGGCAAAGAGCATCTCTCTTATGAGGAAAGGCTGAGAGAGCTTGGCCTGTTTAGCTTGGAGAAGAGAAGGCTGAGAGGAGATCTTATCAATGTGTACAAGTATGTGAAGGGAGGGTGTCGAGAGGATGGGGCCAGACTCTTTTCAGTGGTGCCGAGCAACAGGACGCGAGGCAATGGGCACAAACTGAAACACAGACACTTCCATCTGAACATGAGGAAAAACTTTTTCACTGTGAGGGTGACAGAGCACTGGAACAGGTTGCCCCGAGAGGTGGTGGAGTCTCCTTCTCTGGAGATATTCAAAACCCGCCTGGATGCAATCCTGTGCAACGTGCTCTAGGTGACCCTGCTTGAGCAGGGGGGTTGGACTAGATGATCTCCAGAGGTCCCTTCCAACCTCAGTGATTCTGTGATTCTGTGAAGACTAACAAATGGATGCTCCCAACATATTATAGACTGTTTTTCTTTATCTAATCATTTGTATGTTCATACATATGCATTTTGGGACATAAATGATATGTTATTGCCAGCTCTCAAATAAGGATCTAGTTCCTTATATCAGGCTCATCATCTATTCTTCTTGCAACTAAAATTTCTCCTGACCTACTGGGTGATTTATCACAGTAAAGACAACAGATGAGGATAAAGTAAAAATATGCTAACAATAGATAAAATAGATTTTTAAGATATTAGTTGCGTTTGGATGAAATTCACACATACTGGGAAAAAGTAGCAGAAAACCACTTTGAGAATGAAGTGTAGGAGAACTTTTCTATTTCTAGTCTTGCTCTTAACCCATTAAAAGTTTGCAGGAAATTTAACTTAACAGCTGTTTTTGCTCACAGCTTTGCCAGACTTCATTATCATCATCTGACATTTTCAGTGTTGCATGCCTTCTGATTAGTGTTTGGGTTTAAAAAGGATCAGCTGAGATGTCTTAACTATTTCTGAGGATAAACCTTTTTCAATATAACAACGTTTTGCTCATTCTGGTGATTTTTTCTTGGAAATGCTGTACCATGCCCTATTCTGCAACAAATACTTGAAATGTGGCAGGCAGTAGTTTTGGTATCCTAGAGAGATGTCCTGTCTTTTCACCATAAAAATCGACTTAAATTTGACCTAAAAGATGGTGACATGCTTAAAACAAGCAAAAGAAGATAGTTCTTTACACAGTAAGGAAGTGATCTGTGGAATTTACTGCCGCAGGATGTTGTGGAAGCTAAAAGGTTACATGGGTTCAGGGAGACTGCACAAGTACTTAGAAGAAAGATCTGTCAAGGGTAACTGAATAGGAAAACCATATCAGAAAGAAAAAATATGTTTTCTGCATTTTAAAGAGACAATTGCTAAAATCTTAACAGCTAAAACCTCTCAAGTTTTTATCCTCGCTGAGCATGCTTTATTTTTATAACAGTGTCTGACTCATCTCTGGGACTGAGAGCTGGTCAAGGAAATAGGAAAGGGGAAGGACTCAATGCTAATTATGGAGAACATAAAGACAGAATTAAAACTGGAGTAATGAGAGAAGGCCAGTGCTGTCCGGACAAAGCAACTGAGGTGAGGAAACCTTTGGGAGCATGGGTAGTTAGGGTCTCAGAGGCTGATTAGAGAAAGAATAAGGTTTTGAGACAGGGCCTGGCATTTGTTTGTTGAAGAGATGAAGGACAAGGATTTGCGGCATAATATGGGGAGATGGTTGCTTGGCAACCTTAATTCAGTTCCCTTATGATACATGTGTGATCACATATTGTTTTTATGCAGGATGTCTGGCTCAAGTGTTGGGCAGGCAGGGCTTGCTCTGGGGATGTATGAGGGCTGTGCAGGAAAGGAGAGTGTTGCCTGCATGACTCCTGCCTCATTTATTGCATGAGCTGAAAGGTTATTAATGAATGAGACAAGGGAAGGTAAAGGACGGTCCTGTGATCAAAATAATGCACTGTTGCACAGAACTTTTCCTGTCTACTGCTAATATAGCCACTTAAAAGAGTTTTGCAACCTCTATGTGTGGAACCTCTTGTCTTATTGTTTCTAATTGTTTAATTTTTAATGACCACCTTTAGAATCCTAAATCCAGTTTGCTCACCACTAACACCAGCAGCTGATGCCGTGACCACTATACTTGAAATATTGTTAAGTACTTTTAAATCATATCTATGATATCACAGACAGGACATCTAAAATTAGTGAATACCTCTGTTCTTAATCTCTCTGTGCCCCCACTCTGTATATTTTAGACAGCAATATTAGCTTTTTTCACCACTGTGGATTTTTGTGATGCTAAATTAATTTACATTTGTGCAGCACTCAGATATTGAAGCGATGAGCACCACAGAGAAGCCCTGGAGGAAATTAATAATTCTGCCATCATAACAGGGATTGAATAATGGGCAGTAAACAAAGCATGGGCCGCACAATGARTTATGAGGTGAAAGCAAAATATTGATTAGCTGTTTGGCGAATGAAACAGTGGTTCTCTGCAAAAATAGTGATTAAAGATGGTGTCAAAATGCATAGGTGCAAGAAGTTATTGTCAACCCTGTGAAGAAATGATTTCCGGCAGGGGGATTAAACAATATACTAATGTCCCGTGTGCCTTTTCCTGTCTCTTGGGCAGGATTGTTTGTTTTAGCTAATATAGAGTTTCAGGTTTATAATGAGTTCTTTAATGGCTGTACTCCTATTTTGAAGAAGTAAGGTCTTTGATGTACACTTTGTCCTGACAGTAGAAGCTGATGGACTTTTTCATTAATTCTTGTATGAATCTGCCCCACAATATGCCCTACACAGACTGTCTCCAAGTAGTATGCTGGGGTACACTAATGGTAGATATTGCTTAGGTAGAGCTTGAATTGATGCCATGGAAGATAGTGGCAAAACATTAGCAGCTTGTGGCTGGTCAGAGACTAGACGAACCTCCTTAACGCTACTGTTTGCAAGGAAAATGATATTATAGCAAGAGCTTGTGCATGTAGGGAGCTACTGGCTCAATAGCTCATGGTAAAAAATTGTTCAAAGAGAATAAAAAATCATTTTCCTTTGTATTGAAGATCTGGGGTTTGTTTTGATAGCTGATACACTCAAAGTGGCTTTTGGCAGTGTCTATTTGTGGGCACTTTTGGTATGGAATCCACATTTGGATCATATAAAATTTCTGTCCGTGCTTGTTGGTTCGAACTTGGAATAGCCTGTGCACTACTTGAGCTCCAGCTCTGTGATGTGGGGGGTGGTTCTGCTTACTGGCATACATTAGTTATGTCCCTTTATGCCTTTTCTTTCTTTTTTCTTTTTTTTTTTTTTAATATGCATCTCTGTGGGGGCCATAGAAGGCATCCCATGTCAAGAAGTGCCGTGCTCAGTTTTTGCCCTATAGTATAACTATAACAGACCTCCATGTTTGTCACATGGAGCAAGTAGTAGAAGATCGATGTTACCAGCAGCCTATACTATGTATGCTTTTTGCTTTKCATAGCTGTTTCCTTTTTTAAGTCTGGAGTCTGAATGTAATCACTTTGTCCAGAAGGAATGAATCTGCTCCAGTAAATCACCAGGCAAAGAAGTAAAAAGGAGTCTTATTAAACAGCAGAACTTGAAAAGACCATGAGCTATTATTCATATGAGCTAATTCAATGGCCAATTAAAGCAGTAACTCACTTTTATCTGTTCTAGGGCTGAAAAATCCTGTCTGACTTCTGATTTTCTATTCAGTCAACTAATATTAGATTCAAGTCATGTAAGAGCTCTAACTTTAGCCCGAAAATGAAGAAAAGAGCAAAAGGTGCCTGTCTTTATCAGTGACTCCATGGTACACAGCTGTTGTAACAATAAAATATGGAAAACCATATTAGGTTAAAACTTTCAGTTCAGCACATGAATGGGACTGTCTAGGAGTGGATTTTCATACTGGTTTTGAAACTTATGTTTGTTGTATGAAATTCAAATTGTGAATGTTCTTTGAAGAGAGGGGTTTTGGAGCAGGCTTCTTACGTTCATCCAGAGATGCTGGCAGATAGAGAAATATGGATGGATCATAGTGTTGGTAGCCTACAGATTACAGATTCACTCAAAACATGAAAGTTATTTTTATCTAAAGCATGAAAATGAGAAATGGTTTAGAGAAACAAATGAGGAAATTTGGGAAACAAATGAGACTGTAAGCTGGAGAATAAAACACTCCTTTACCAGGGTAGGCATTCAAGCTGGAATCTACACTGGCAGATAAATATGTACTGCTACTGCTAGCATCGGTTGTATTCTGTGGACTGTTATAGGATATCCATTTCCAAAGGCTGGTAACTTCCAGAGTTAATTTAATTTTAGAATTAGAGATAATTCCTTACCCGAAATTTCAGAACTTAGGACACCAAGTTCATTCTGCCTTTAAGAATACTGATGGGTTCCAGTGGAAAATCCATCTGCTAAACCAAGATGTTTTGCTGTCCTTGGTACTCTAACACATCTCTGAAGTAACATTCTGGTGCTGACTGAAGCTGATGCAACCAAGAAAACTAAGACTGTAACCTCATCTCTTTTTTTAGGCTGTTGCATTAAACTATTGTAGTGTATATCTTCCATGAGATCATGCAATATGGGGAGGGCACTACAAATGTAACAATAAGACTTTCAGGATGTTAAATTTAAGCTCTTGGATTTATAGATTGAACAGTTAGGCAAGGATCAAATTCCATTCTTCTGTGATGTAGATCTTCTGAAATTGCTTATTAGCAATTGGTTAGCAGTGAATTTCTGGCAACAGGATTCACTGAGCCAGAAAACTTTGAGCTCCTGTAGCTGAAATTCTTGCTCTACTGACCTTTCTACCTTTGCAGAATTTAAGGACAGAACAGAATATTAAATCATAAAGTCTATTTCTTTCATGACTTGAGCAAATACCCCAGAGTTACTCTTACATTCAAACAACTACTTGGCAAAATGACTCATATTTCTGTAAATATATTTTCTAGAAAGGTATCTAGTGTTCACCTGAAGGCACTGAGAAATGGAAAATCTGCTCATCTTTGTAAAAAAAATGATGTCTAGTTTCTAATTGGAATTTTTCTGCCTTCTGATTACATCCTCTGGTTCTCTTTTCCCACTTTAGTTTCTAGTCACTTCTTAGTCCTTTTTTTGAAAATCCAAGATGATCTGCCCCTCAAGTTTCTTGCTTTAAGGCGTTATCTTCAGCTTGAGCTTTATGGCTTGTCTTAGTCCATTTCTGTCCCTTTTTAACATCTTTTTAAAAAATGGATAGTAGAAAGGATCATATTACTCTAATATTATCTCATCAAGAGGCAAACATTGCTTTTGCTCATTTATTTTCTTTAAATATGTTCAAAAATTATATTAGTTCTTCTTGTCACAACATAGCTGCTTAAGAGTTCATGCCTTTTCTTCACTGTGACCTCCAGATCCAGTTCAGACTCACTGATTTCCAGGTTATGGTTCTCTGTTGTATTAGCACAGCCTATCTATTTCCAGACGTATGCCTTCACATTTGACCATATTAAAATTGAAGTTGATGTTATTTACAAAATATAATAAATTTATTTATCCAGGTCCACAACAAACTTTCCAGTGTTCTACAGTAACCAACAGCATCTTCATCACTCTGATAAATGATTTAAAGTTAACTAGTAAAAGAAATGGGCCAAGTATTCTTTTCTGTCTAACAGTGCTGTTTCATCAAGATTCAGATTCTGCAATTTACATGTCATATAAGTAGCTTTATATTCATATGTAGACAAGCACAAGATACCTCAAGTTAAAGAGAAACACTTCCTGCCTTCAGGAGGATGAGCATTCCCCTCAGTAGGCCATTGCATGAGCATGAAAACATTTAAGTGTGGAGATGTTTGCAAAGAACCGGGGCATAATGTTATCATTCTGCTAAGCACTGTGTTTAATTGTGTGAATGGTTCCATTAATTAGACCTATTGAAGGTTTAGTAAATACTCCAATCAATAGAGTGTCATTAATTCATAAATTTTCAAGACTGGAAAGGAATATCACTTTCTCTTAGTCATTTTGAGAATCATTATTTATGAAGTCACAATTTTTCTTAGCATTTACATATTTACTAGCATCAGTTTAATAGTTCCACCTAGATAACTGACAAATGCTGATTCATATTTGGTTTAAAGTAGATCCTTTTATGGGAACCTGTCTAGAAAGTTCGGTTAAAGATGCTCCATTTGGAATTTTTTTCTGCAGTCTCTCTGGTTAATCAACCTTTAGATATACGGATCAATATGGATCAATGAAGTATTCCTGTATTGCCAGAACAATTCTGCTTCCAGTCATTGGGCCCCATCTTGCAATCCTTCCTCTGGTAATAGATTTTACAAATGGAAGAAATTAAATTCAATCACCCTGAAAGGGTGATGAGAATCCTGAGCAGTGAAAGGAATGCAGCATAAGTCACTTCTGAGAAACCATGCATCTCACTGCTAAAAAGGAATAATTTTTAAAATAAATAAGGCACAGTTTGGAGACCTGAAATTTTCAATTCACTAGCGCATTTAAATTGACATTATTAAACAGTGGTAATGGCAGGAGTGATTCTAAAATGAGAATTGCCAGCTAAAAATGTGCAAAATTTTGGTAGTTTTGAACTAACATAGAACAGCTCATGCTCACTTTTATCTCAGTAGTCAAATGTCTCACCATTGTGGCAATAGTATAATATTTTTTCATGTGTCTAAGGGATTTCTGGGAGCTAAGAATTTGGTTTGAATAGCCCATGAAGAAGAAAAGACTGTAGCATAAAGTTATTTTTTAACATTAAAATGGTATAGTTACTTGAAAACTTCAGTTGTGATGAAGAACAACATTGCTATAATAGTAATACAGCAAACAACATTTTTTTCCTGATGTGTCAGAGTTAACAAGATTTTATCCCAGTTTTACTATTATGGAAACTGAGGCCAGGTGGTAGAGCGACTTTTGAAAGGCCATAGCTAAACAGTCAGAGTGTTTCTCTAAGAAATGCTTCCTCAGGARTCTGGGTGGACAGTTAAATCTTTATATCTATATCTAGTAAGTATCAATCTTCTAATATGGTTTAATTTTACCCAAAGGAATCCAGTTTGCATGCTCCAAGACTTCTGTGTGATTTGAAAAAAGCACAGTGGGCTGGAATGATTGGGAGGTTCACTTTAAAATTGAAATTCTGACCCAAACAAAACATGCCTAGTATCAACTGATTTTGCTTAGAGAGTATCATAATTATGTAGGATTGAAGTCTGGTAAAGGATTCAGGATGAAGTCTTGTCTACTTGAAATAAACAATAAAATGCCCCATTGCTAATGGGATACCTAATAGGAATGGGAAGATGTTTTACTTCTCTGCATATAAATGACATATTGTATCCAGTTCATATTTAAGAACTGCTGAAAAATCTGAGAGAGTGAGGGGAAAAAAACTATCAAAATGATTCATAAGCTGTAAAAAATATCCCATGAGATATAAAGAAATTGGCATGTTAGCGAATTAAAAAGAAGACTCAGAGGTGACTTCATTACAATGTGTGAATATATTCACGATAGGAAAATCCTGAGTGCTAAAGAAGCAATGGCTGTAAGCTGGTGCCAGCCAAATTCAAATTAGAAATTCTGTACCCATTTTTAACAGAGAGTGATTAATCATTGAAATGCATGATGAAGGGAAGAGATGGATTCCCCATCTCTCATTTTCAAATTAAGACTGGGTGTCATTCTGGAAGATGTATTTAAATCAAACACAAAGTTATGGAGTTCAGTACAAAGGTAATGGCCTGTGATAAGCAGATCGGAGTAGGTGATCACAAATGGCACTTCTGGATTTAAGTGGTCTGACTTTGTGAGATCATGTCTCTGCTGAGAGCTGGGTGAGCAGCTGGTGTTTTTTGAGTGGATCAGATATTGTACCACTTATAAAATGCAGGTTGGCCAGACTGACTGGCTAGACTAATTTTATCCAGCTGTGTGGAGTATTCTCTAAGATAATGACTTTGGGATAATCCTGGTAAAATTAACTAGTCCATCCAATAACTAATGAAGCTATTGAAATAGAATTGACTTTAATTTATCTTGGATCAGGTTACACAGCATTTTGTTGATTAGCACAGTGTAAAAACTTCCACACCAACTCAAATCAAAGGTCCATGTAGTTCCCTAACTTGTTTCTGATACGAGCCAGCATGCTTATAGTATAAGAAAAGAGCATGTATGGAGTAGGATCATATAGACATAGGATAATTCAGGTGGAAAGGGACTTCAGGAGGTGTCTATTCCAACCTGCTGCTCAAAGCAGGACTGGACTCTGAGGACAGACCAGGTTGCTCAGGGCTTTCCCACTTCCAGCAATCACTGGTTGAGAGATTTCTTAAGCTTCAGATGGAATACTGCATTTAATGTCCTATCCCCTGTGAATTTGTCTCAATATATTTATTGTTTATTATTTATATTTGTTGATTTATATTTGATTTATATTTTTGATCAATATATTTGTTGATTGCCCTAAGATCTAGTGATAATGAGTTCCACAATTTCATAATGCACTGTGCAAAAAGCCCTATTTTTCTTGACCTCAAACCTGTTCTTCACCCACTGCTTATACTGTAAGAAATGAGTAATTGTTTCCTTCTCCCTTTGTCCACATTTTACTAAATATCTAACATTGTTCCCTTCTTTTACAGTGGTAATAAATTGTGATAAAATGTATCTTTGTGTTCTTACCGCTTTCACACATGAGGTTAAAATGTGATGTTGATGACATTAAAAATAATGGAGCAAACACATGTTATTCCTAAAGGTCTTAGTTATAATGAGTTTTGGCTTCACTCAATAAAAAATCTCCTACAAAGCAGAGCCTATTCAAGACTGAGTAAGCTGTGGAAAATCAATTTTCCATGGCTGCTTTGGCCTTGTGCAAAAGCTTAGCGGTTTTTATAGTGAACCAAGCCTTTTGTTTTATGATTTGCTCCACTTATAAATTGTGTGGGTTGAGCTACCAATTTATAAAGGATAAACAAATCTTGTGTGACAGTTTAATCACCTAATTAATATCTAAGTCAAAGTTTTATTGTATTGTGTTGCATTTGTGGGATTTTGCACATTAACACCTGATCAGGAACATGTAGTAAAACATATCATGAAGTTATCAAATGTCAAAACCCATGGCACAGCTTAAAACTATAATTTTTACAATGAACTGATATTTGAATAATTGTCACATTGTAAAACTGCAGCTCTGCGGAGGCTAATGGAAAACTACACTTCAGTATAGTTCCTGAGGACTGCTCCCAATGCATTAATTAGTAAAATTACCATTACCTTTGTGGGGGTGATATTGGGTCCAATTTCTTGGAATAACAATTTGGTTCTGCTATGCAGACTCACATGCCATAAATCCACTGCATGTTAGGGTGTGTACTTTCAAGCCAAAGTATTGCACACCACAGGTGTGGTTTCAGTCCTGCGGGCTACTGATATAAGTACAAAGCAGTAAGCATGTATTATTTGCTTAGCATGAGTGAAGCCATGACTGCACTCTGCAGAAGAATCAGAAACACGGACAGCCTGAACAGGGAAGAAGGAAAGACCTGACTACAGAGCAATTCATTCACTGCAATTGCTGAGAACATTTGCCAGCTCTCAGGGCTTGATTTGATCCCCAGTAGTGAATGGCGGTAGAGGCCTCCTTGGCCAAAACTTGAGGAGCTGATCTCTGAAGAATTTTGGCTTAGAAATATTTTGGCAGCAGCATCCCAAATAGCTATCTCTGAACACTTCAAGATAGATGCTAGGCTCAGCTTTCACAGATCTGCCATGTTTGTTTCCCTCATCTTATTGAATTGGATATAATTAATTGTCATGCTCATTAATTCCACTGGTTTTGCAGTAGAGTTTTTTAAAGTCTGTTTGTTGACTCCCTGGTTGACATAACTGTAAAGCCATATATGACAATTCCAACCAGCTGCAGTTAGTAGGCCAAAATTCCATAGATTTACACTAGATTTATATCAAAGATTATAGTTTTACAGCAGTATTTTACTTTCAGGTTAGAGTAATATGCCATCGATGTTGTGAAATACCCTGGTTTCTAAAAATGAAAGCTTGCCTAACTTCAGCTTTTATTAACAGCACGTGTCAGCTTTCCTGAAAGCTTCTCTCAAGTTTATGAAACTTTGGGGTCCACACCTGGAGGTCTTTACTTGGTGTCAGTGCAAACCCAAATGAAATTTAATATTCCTACCTGAGTATTGCTTTGAAATTTGGAGTTTATCTGAAGCCTCCAGCAGCTACAAACCAATAATCATGTATTTGGGAAATTCTGCAGTGTGAAAGCAGTGGGAGTGCCACACAGCCAGGTAATAGTAATAGGAGCCACCCAGGATCCTCATAGCCTTGGGTGAAGGGTATGACGCCTTTCAGAAGAGTTAGGAGCAGTTTGTGTTTTTCAAAATTAGGCATTCAGGTGCCAGTCCTACTCCCATTGTTGCAGTGCTAAAGCCTGCTCCTCTGTGACTCATTCTGTAGTGTGTCTCTGTTAGAATAGTATTTGTGCATGACACAGAGAAAAAAGACTGTAAGGCTGAAAGGCTCAAGAGTATAAGGCTGAAAATGTCTGCTTTTATGCTTTAATATCCCTAGATCTGTATTCAACTATTCTTTTTATGGGATAAAAACAGATTGCATCTCATATAGCCTTAACAATAGTCTTAACAATGAAGTAAAATCCAGATATTTGATCCAATTAGTTAGTTGTCTCAGGTGGTCCTGAATTTAAGATAGAAGAGCATAATATGTGTTTATACAATTATTTTCTAGATTTTGTCTCTAAGATTGTCAGTAAACTTGTTCATCCCTTCCACAAAGCAATGACTGTTGTAGTGCTGTCAGAGATCACAGAAATAATTGTGGGCCTGTTACCATGGTGTGCCCTGCTTCAGCTGCTAGAGTAATAAGCACAATTCAAGTGAACTATTATGTAAATGTCCTTGAGGAGATATTAAGCAGTGAAAACATCAACAGCTGTGAGGACAGGACCTACTTATTAAAAAAAATAAGGTTGACTAATCCACTGAGCTTCCTGAGCAGAAAGAAAAGAAATGACTTCAAGATATTTTATATGGGGAACTGAAGTCTGATAGTGGGACCTTCATTTTAGCAGATCCAGGTGACAATGGTAGAGATTTGAAGCTGAAAGATGATTTCAGCTGTAAATATGGTTTACATTTTTAACCATGGAGGATATTAATCATCTGAATTACTTCTCAAAATGTTTGGTGGTTTTACCATGACTAGCACTTTTACAGGTGAATGTTTTCTCAGAGATAAGTTCTTACTGAAACAGAAATTAATTCAGGAAACACCTGTGGTTATAGAGAAGATCATGTTAATTTATCCCAGCAGTCCCTGCATGCTTTGTAATTGCTGAATCTCTCATAGATTTGATTGCAAAAGCCACAAAGCCACAATGACGTTATGTGCATTGATTTGTATATGGTTGCTCTATGCACTGCCATAACACAGGCATGGGTACCTCACTTAGTTAAAACCAGTCATGTACAGTACGACAGTTCTACGTGCTCCTTAGGTAGATCAACAGTAATTATTGTTTGCTGTGTAGCACTTACTTGTGCTAGGTTTCCTCCACGTTCTTTCTCTTCCCTTTTGCCTATTTGCTCAACCACCGGCTGTGTCTGGTCAAGAAGCAGCTGCAGAGTCACCAGCGCAGGCAGAGGGGGAGAAGGACAAGGAGATCCCATCATGCAGTGGGGGACTTCTATCCCCTCTTCTGTAAAGAGCAGATGCACGACTCCTCCGCCTTCTCCAGTTCTGCATGGTAGGTCTCCACCTGGCATATCTGGGATTGAGATCTGGATCGTCCAGTGTTGGAACAGAAGTCAGGAGCTGAAGGTCCAAAGTCTCTCTAATCTCCTCTCCTCCTTGATCCATCCATGACTGTGAGGGTTCTGCAGTATTGCTTAAATAGCACAGAAATACTTGTGCTGTTCTGTGCTGCAGCACAGTAACAGAACTGAGTCTCTTTAATACACTGGAATACATATAAAATAATTATAATTTAAATTATTTCTAACATATTATCTGAATCTACTTTAGTGAATATTTGGTGTGTGCATATGAAATACTCTGTGCATTCTGTCTAGGAGAAAGAATTGCAACATGGTGCATCAAACCTCCAATTTTGGAAGGATCCAAAGAAGATTTTATTTTAGCTTAAAAGCCAGGGTGGAAAGCTGTAATCTGTAATTTCTGTTGCCATGTTGTTCATATTGGCAGAATAATAACTCATAAATCCTAAGGGTCCTTGAATTTTGTTTTGTTGAAAAACACGTGGTTAAAAATGTATTAATGTATTCTAGGCTGCACTGCAAGATCTAGCAAATATCTGGACACTTGTTTATTTAAATTTGTTTATTCAGCATGCTGAAAAGTACATCCTGTAAATGAATAGGAATAATATGAAAAGTTACACCCAGTAATTAATGCTATTTTTGGGAGACCGTATTTGGGAATTTTTACTTCCAACATAAAAGCATCGAATCTTCCAGTAAGATATAAAGAAAATAATTCTGCACAATGAGGATGGTGAAACAGTGAAAGAGGTTACCTAGAGAAGTTGTGGAATTTCTATTCTTGAGATATTCAAACTTGGGACCTTGGACAAGGCCTTGAGCAATCTGAGCTAAACTAGAAGCTGGCCTGCTCTGAGCAGCAGGAGGTTGGCCTAGATGGCCTACAGCAATCCCTTCCAATCAAAATTATTATACGATTCTATAAGAAACTTAGAGGAGAGAGATACTTCTTGTTTTAGAGCTACAGAATTATGACTAAGTTTCCTACTAACAACTAACAACTCCCGTTTAGTGATTAGAGATCATTTAAGCAGACTTGACACCCACAAATCCATGGGCCCCGCTGGGATGCACCCACGAGTGCTGAGGGAGCTGGCGGACATTATTGCTAAGCCACTCTCCATCATCTTTGAAAGGTCATGGAGAACAGGAGAGGTGCCCGAGGACTGGAAGAAAGCCAGTGTCACCCCAGTCTTCAAAAAGGGCAAGAAGGAGGACCCAGGGAACTACAGGCCAGTCAGCCTCACCTCCATCCCTGGAAAGGCGATGGAGCAGCTCATCCTGGAGGCCATCTCCAAGCATGTGRRGRMMARRARGKKMYYMGGAGTAGTCAGCAYGGCTTCACCAAGGGGAAATCATGCCTAACCAAYCTGATAGCCTTCTATGATGGAATGACTGGCTGGGTAGATGAGGGGAGAGCAGTGGATGTTGTCTACCTWGACTTCAGCAAGGCTTTTGACACTGTCTCCCCTAACATCCTCATAGACAAGCTCAGGAAGTGTGGGCTGGATGAGTGGACAGTGAGGTGGATTGAGAACTGGCTGAATGGCAGAGCTCAGAGGGTTGTGCTCAGTGGCACAGAGTCTAGTTGGAGGCCTGTAGCTAGTGGTGTCCCCCAGGGGTCAGTCCTGGGTCCAGTCTTGTTCAACTTCTTCATCAATGACCTGGATGAAGGGACAGAGTGCACCCTCAGCAAGTTTGCTGATGATACAAAACTGGGAGGAGTGGCCGATACACCAGAGGGCTGTGCTGCCATTCAGAGAGACCTGGACAGGCTGGAGAGGTGGGCGGAGAGGAACCTCATGAAGTTCAACAAAGGCAAGTGCAGGGTGCTGCACCTAGGGAGGAATAACCCCATGCACCAGTACAGGTTGGGGGTTGACCTGCTGGAAAGCAGCTCTGCCGAGAAGGACCTGGGAGTGCTGGTGGACACCAAGTTAAGCATGAGGCAGCAATGTGCCCTTGTGGCCAAGAAGGCCAATGGTATCCTGGGCTGCATCAGGAAGAGTGTTGCCAGCAGGTCGAGGGAGGTGATCCTCCCCCTCTACTCAGCCCTGGTGAGGCCACATCTGGAGTACTGTGTCCAGTTCTGGGCTCCCCAGTACAAGAGGGATGTGGCACTACTGGAGCAAGTCCAGCAAAGGGCTACAAAGATGTTTAGGGGACTGGAGCATCTCTCTTATGAGGAAAGGCTGAGAGAGCTGGGCCTGTTTAGCCTGGAGAAGAGAAGGCTGAGAGGAGATCTTATCAACATGTACAAGTATCTGAAGGGAGGGTGTCGAGAGGAYGGGACCAGACTCTTTTCAGTGGTGCCCAGCAATGGGATGAGAGGCAATGGGCACAAACTGAAACACAGACAGTTCCATCTGAACATGAGGAAAAACTTCTTCACTGTGAGGGTGACAGAGCACTGGAACAGGTTGCCCAGAGAGGTTGTGGAGTCTCCTTCTCTGGAGATATTCCAAACCCGCCTGGACGCAATCCTGTGCAACGTGCTCTAGGTGACCGTGCTTGAGCAGGGGGGTTGGACTAGATGATCTCCAGAGGTCCCTTCCAACCTCTGCGATCCTGTGATTCTGTGATTCTGTGATTTTCTTTTTTTTTCAGTGTCTGAACATAAATACAGGAAAAAGCCCTTTAGAGAGTTCTGTTGTTTTCTCTCATACAGTTTTACATGAGAAATGAGCATAGAGAGCTGTAATAAGAAGAACTGCTCATCAGTGATGACAGCCCTGGCACAACATACCGTACATGCATATCCATAGTGGGAAGCTCTGTGACAGAGAGCATGTCATTCCTTACCTTACTGGTATGTAACTCTACTCATTGTATAGAGATCACTGCTCAGCTAAAGCATCTGCAGCTTTTTTTTTTCGCTAAGATATATCCATGAATTCTAGTTGCTAGTAAACATTCTATTCACAAAGTATATCATATACCAAATCTAGGGGCATCCATTTTTTCCATGTAGAGTAGAAACGGTAAGGCCTCACTGACCATATGTTCAACCTTCAGCTAAAAAGATAACATAATAACAGTGACTGAATGTTCAGCCTATTTAAATTAGTGACAGAAATGAGAGATGTGCATTAGTCCACAATTGGCTTGATGGTACCCAGCAGAATATTCTTCCCTTACAAGTTCTCTTTCATCTGACATGATTGCTTTCTCTTTCTATTCTGCTGGGACTCACCTCTAGACCTGCTGGGTTTAGAATTAGTCCCATTAGTCTATTATTTTCCCTTTCAGGAATGACAGTCTCTTTAAAACAGGTCCCTTTTATAGAGATTTTAAAGGTTTTCTGTGGCTTTCACTGAAGTCTGACAATTACTAAACCGTCAGTAAATTAGCTCTGTTTCTCTTCAAGTCAGTGTGCCTTTCTCAGGATTTTTCCTCCCCTCCAAGGTCTTTCAAGAACGACTTCTCTTGCTCCATTTTCCCCACCCAAACCCCTTCAGGCATACCAGTCGTTTCTCATCACTGTGAACATAACTGTATTTTCAGTGCAAATGTTTCATAGGCCCTCACAGCACACATAAGGATGTCTCTTCTCACTTGTGAGACCTTTGCGACACAGGATTTTTTGCTGAAATCACAAAGTGCAGTGTAAATATATGTTGTTACATGGGTTTTAATAGTAATAAGGTTATAACTGCAAAACAAAACCCTTTTTGCAAGGGAGGGATTGAGGAAAAGGTGGGGTCCTGAATATGCCATTGTCATCAAATCTTTCTCAGACAGTTTGCAGCTCATCATGTGTGCTGGATATTTTTATCTTGGTTTCTGTTTGCATTTTCCTGTTTATTAAATCCTCCCTTTATTCTGTTAGTGGGCTTAGTCTTCTTCATTAATTTAGTATGGTGTCCCTTATTTCATTTTGGGGACTTCATTATGTAATCTGTGCAAATTGCTTTGAAGATCACTTTCAAGCTTGATTTGAAACATTTTCAAGGGCTTACCAAAAATTTGTTTTTCTGATTTCTTTTTTTCCCCATTTGATGTGGTTAATAGTAATAATTTGATGATAATAATAATAATAGTAATAATTTGATGTGGATAATAATTTCAGATGTGTAACTCAGCTCCTTTCCTCACCCGTTCAGCCTCTGCATTGAGTTGTTCTCCTAATGCTGCAATGGGAGCTTGGTTTTATAGAATGTACCTGTGTGGTGCTGCTAGAAAGCAGGAGGTCAGGAAACTTCTTGTTGACATAAAACCAAACAATATTGTCCTGATTCAGATCCTTACCCGTTATTGCTCTACTGAAGACCATGATCTTTGTAGTTTAGTCAAAAAGTATCTCTGTAGAAGGACCTGGGGATTAGCCTTCATGTATAGACCAGTAGACTTGTACAGACCAATGAGTAAAAGTCAAGTTAGGGTAGCTATATAGGAAAACAGGAGGAAAAATGCTAATTTTTTCCAAACAACATAGAAAACTCATGAATTGTAAAACCTTCTTGGGTCTTTGTCCATTGGCAAGGAGGGAAATGACAGACATTAGCTTTCTCTTGGAGATATGGAGAAATGTATGTAGCTGTGAGTGTCAGGAAGCTGCAACATATAATTGTAGCTTTACTATTAAATCTCTTGTGATCTTGATCCATTCTTTTTTTTTTTTTCTGTCTTGGATTCATTTTTGGTGATGAGATGGAATTAATAAAACCTCGCAGAAATGTTGTGAGGATTAATTAGGGAATGTTGACTAAACACTGGCTATTTACCATGTGGACTGATAAAAAGACATGCCATTTTTTCMCATTAACAGAAGAAGTAAATGAACTTCCCAGATGAAAAACCTATGGTAATTTTCAAATATTAGTCAATGGGAATTGTGGATAACCAGAAATTCTTAAATGCATTTCTCAAGAACTGTTAAAGTGAAGGCTTTAGCTGTAGTGAAATTATTTAACTTTAAAATAGCTTAATTTTATATTTTAAAATGAATAACTTTCTACTGCTGGTAGGCTGTGAGACAGCATTCAGGTCATCTATTTATTATTCCTGATGGAACAAGAGAATGCAGCTATAAAAATAGTCTTTATCATACCTGAAATGAAAATTTCCAATAAACTGATCATATGGGATKGGGGTTGTCAGTGGGCAGAAAATTGTCAGCATTTCCAGGGAACCAGTTCCCCATTTGAGGGGGAAAAATACACAGCTGCTTTACTTTTACTATAAAACTAAAATTGTTATACCAGTGAAAATAAAGACTTGGAAAGCTTAATTTTTTTTCAAGAACACCTGATTTCACAGGAGAAAGGTGCCTGGGAAGTAAGGGAAGAGAGATTTTTTTTGTTGCCAATTGCAGTAACATTTTTATGATTTTGTTCTCTTGGCATTTTTATTTGTGCCCACTGAGGACTGTGATTCTTTGCTTAAGAAATGGTGTGATATGCTAATAGCTTTCCCTCCTATAAAACATCTTATGCCTTTTATGTGGATCATCTTCTGATTCAGAGGAATTTGCAGTGAACTGTCATATGAAGTACAATCTTGTGCCGGTGCTAGATACAAGGTGCATCTGACTGTTGAACCTCTGGAGCATTGCCACAGCACAGCGTGTTTTGATTTAGTCATGTGCTTCAGAAACCTTCCCATTTGGAGGGGMAAAATGTGTCATTATCTGGATCACATGCTTCAGATCAATGCACAGTCTAGAGTCACTTTAATCAAACTAATTATGTTGTCAGCTGTAGCCTAAGCTAGCACCCTGAGTGGCATTAAAAAGCAAAAGGACATGGTTAGGAAGTCTTTCAAAAATTATGTTTCTGAGAGCAGAACAGTAATTAATTTGATCATTAGATAAACAACTGTATATTTTCAACTGAAGTTTAATACGGTCTTGTAATAAGCAAGTTTTGGATCCCCCCTTTTGATGTCTCTGTCAGTTCTACAAAACCCCAGGATAAAGGAGACCATTTCTATAATTAGAAGTTATTGTCTTATTTTTAATGGTCTTTTTGGTCTGTCTCTAAGCAAAAAATTCACCACTGAATCTCATTAGACATAATCCATCTTCCTGTACATCCTTTCTGTAAGTTAATCTTGTCATGCTTTCTCCTAATTTTTAACATGTGATCCATTTGCTAATAGGATCCATTTCCTAAATAATTTTGTATTGCCCACCCCATCTGTGCAATCCTGTCCTCAGTACTTCATGACAGGTAACATATTTCATGATAACAGCTCAAGTGAGAGACTGCTATGAAGACATTAAGAACAACATTCTATTTGCAATTGTAATGGAAATTACAATAGAAATCACTTATAGAAATTGTCTGTAGAATACTTTGCAATTGCACTTGTATATACAACATGGACTGACTGAATTCATTGTAATGAATATTCAGTGGCTTTGAAATCTGATTGAAAGACAACTCAGACATTTACGTGAGGTACCTGAAGGACTCTAACGCTTTTTGTTCCCCTTGACACACCGGCTGTGTCTACATTAGCAAGTACCGTGGTTCAGAGGGAGCAGGGTCTGTGCAGTGAAACGCTGCTGAAACCCAATGGCCACACTGAACACACGTCAGGAGTTTTTACCTTGCACTAGCTCATATCTGTTTCTGCGAACTGAAATTATGTTTCTGAGAGCAGAACAATAATTAATTTGCTACAGGTGCTCTCATAGAGCATACCTTCATGTTGAGTCTCATCAGAAAGAATTCAGTTCAAGTACTCCAAAACCCCTCTGTGGTGCAAGCCAAAGGGAGGTAAGTGGGGATACCAAGAAATTTGCTTTAGAAGCACACTCCCAAGCTAAAATGATAAGGCAGGTGCACCATTTCAGGCCTATGACCACTTGCAAGGGAGACTATCATGCAGAGAGGGTGTACAGCACAGGGTGGGTGCTACACTGTGAGGGATTTTGTTCCTCAGTAGTCCTGTGTTGTCATCTTTGCTTCTGACCAATTCCTTGTTACTATCTATCCCTGCTCGTGTCTTGTCCAGCCACATCTCTATCAGAGAATATAGAAGCCCTCATGAGGAAGAAATAGATATTTGCTCAATTATGAGGGTTTTCTGATCTCTCCTGTCTCCTACCACAGAGGATGTAGTTCTTAATACCAGTTTTGTCCAGGGGCTGGGCTGGGTTAAGTAGGGTATATTGCAGAGATCTCCAGGACTTGGCAAGGCTTTTTAGTGTGGGTACAGTATTGTGTGAATGCAGATATTTTGCTTACAGCCTGGGCTTCCATGCTGCCAGATACTTGGGGAAAACAGCAACAGTAAATGGGCACATCAGTATCAGTAGGGCTCATTGTTACAGTATCTGTGTCTCTTTTAATAACATTTTCTAAATTTGTTAAATGTCAGGATGTTAAATCTTATACAGTGAGGTTCACACTATTGGCATAAGTTCTTGGACTAGCCATCTGGGGTGAAATTCCAACCCCAGTGAGAGTTTTGCAATTTAAATGGAAAAGAAAAGTTCAACTCTGGCATATTATTCTCAATTTTTCTGCTTATATTATCACTTAAGCTAAGGAAAAAAGGAGTGAAAAGCACTATAGATCTCTTCTGGGGATGTTTGTACCAACTTTAACTTATCTTGTAAATAACTATACTAACTGTGCTGAAAGGCAAAAACAGGCCCATTCTTATTCTGCAATACATTAAGGTGCTCTGGATGGCAGGACTGATGACTGTCAATCCCTCTTCTCTTTGCCTCCCCTCTCACCCCAAACCCCAACCAGTGGGAATGTATCTGGCATAGGAGAGAACAGACTGAACTGTGGCAGCTACAGGCATGCACTGAAAGATCAGGTCCAGTTTAGGAGCTACAACTAGTCAGTGAGAGGTGGAGTGTGTGTGTCCCAGTTAAAGGATGATATAAGCAGATTGTTGCCTTCCTTTTATCTTTATCTCAAATTGTGGGAGCTGTGGCTTTTAGCTTTTTGAGGTCTGTAGCATGTCTGTGTAAATAATTGATTTTCTAAGTTCACTTGAGTTGAAAAAATGGAAGTGTGTGGGAAGGAACAGGTAATTTCAGGTCATCCTGAACTGACAACATTTTAAGGTGTTTTTGGTTAAACAAACAAACATAAAACAGAAGAGGTCAAACAAGTCTAATGGAACATTTCAGCAATGGATTTAGTTTTTAGCTCTTTTTAAACCCCTTTTTGCCAGAAAATGAAAATATTGTTTTGACATGAGAAGTCTAAATGATCCCTTTTGGAAAGGTTGAGGTAAACGCATTTAGGGAAATAAAATTATTTGTCACATAAAACTTTAATGTGCCAATCATTTCAGTGTCCCTCATAAAAATCTATATTAATAGTTTCTCTTTCCCTCCATTTTTCTTCCTTTACTCTCCAATCCCAGCCATTCTTATAATTGGCAGCTGTCATAATTGTTTAAGCCTCTGTTGAAGGCTGTCAGAACTACAAGCTTAAAATTCATTTAAAATAATTTAGTCACATTAGGCAAATACAGCTTGTTCATCAGTTTACTGCATTAGTATCTTAATATATTTAGAATATAATAAGGAATAGAACAGTAAGTTAACAAAGGTTATGGTGGCAACTGAAGGCCACTGAAAATCTTGCAGTAAGGTTATGTTTAAATAGCTTTGGGTCTAACTCAGAATATTTGAATGTTTAGTTTGATTACCCCTCAGATCTGCTCCAGTAGGTAAACTCCAAGGAAAATGTATTGGAAAAAGCTCCACAGGTGAAGAAGATGGAGGAATACCTAGTCTCTGAATCCTGCTAAGAGATAAGTGTATGTTAATGTTGGATATTGAGTAACTCATTATTTTTGACACTTTGACAATTCTAGCCAGAGACAACCAGGCAGCTAGAGAATTTTTCAGACAGAAAATTAAGGACCCAACAGTGTGGTTTTCAGCCTCTGCTCCATAGACCCTGAGGAATCCCTGCGTTGTTCCTAGGGGTCTTAAAAAGAAGAACGTTCACAGTGGCCATACAACAAGCCACACAGTCACCTTTACGCCATTCACTGAAAAATATCTCTGCAAACTGAAAAAGACAAACTCTGCTGCCTAAGGAAGTTTGGGTCCCTCTGTCATTAGGTGACAGCTGAGTGCAGTTCAGCTCTCTTCATTTTCCACTTTGCGCTCTGTGAAAAATGGAAGAATGTAAAGTTTGGTCCAAAAGAGAGCTAGGCAACCTTGTCCTTTTCAGAGACTTTCTTACACCAGTCTGCATTTGTAAAACAGAGGTAATACATTGACCACAGTAAAGCTTTTATCCTAGACAAGTATAAACTGAGAAGTTTGCTTGCTATGGGTGAGTTCTGGGTATGTAGACATTAGTTTTATGATATATTTGTTAATTTAGTTTTTTGGTTTTATTAATTAGTGTAATGGTAAACTGGTACAATAACAAAGAATACAGCCATGGTGATAAAAGTACAGTTTTAAGTGATAAAAAATAAAAGCTGGAGTCATTATTTTTACCAATAGGATGACAGAGAAGACAGTGAATGCAGATGCCACAACCTAGAATGCATTTTCTGCAATGACTGTTTGAAGGGTACTGCACTAACAAAAACTGACAGGCAGTTATTAGGCAGACAGAATATCTTCCATCTTCATTCAAACTCAAATCAGATCAAATCAGCCATTTTCTCATTCTGAGAAGCCCCCCAAACTGTCCCTTTAAAAGAGCATTCCCAGGTACTTTCTACTTTTCTTTAGCAGAAAAAATAAAAATACAAGATGCTTTGAGTTATTTCTGGGCTGTCTGAAAAAAACCCACACATCACCTAATATGCTGAAAACAAAGGAAAAGTGGTTCTTGCTGATTTATAGTCTGTCAGAAGAAAGCAATTGTGGTAATTTGGAAGAACATTTGGTAAATGTCCTGACTCCATCATTTACCTTGGAAAAGAGTGTTACTAACTTCCAGTGTAAACCCTCATCTTGTTTTCTTTGGAATGAAAGGTAAAAAATCCCTTTGGATTCAAAGTGGCAGCATCAGGCTTAATAGCACTTCTCCTAGCACTCACCAGCTATCAGGTTGTTTTGAGGATTGTCCATCTGCCTGGTAAACAATAAAATATAAATTATCACAATTCACTATGGAGTACAAATTTCCAAGACTTTGACCAAATAACACCATTTCTTTTTTCACCATTTATTCTGGCATGTGTGAGTTTTCTATTTTGGTGCATAAAAGTGGAAAAAGGATGAAAATGTTCTTGAATAGTGAGAATCAGAGATGTTCTTAGTAGTCCTTCACAGATATTACTCCATTTGTTTTACATATGAATGAGTCTAATCACCCCTGGGATGACTTCTTGATGCATATTACTATCTTGCATCAGGAAGGGAAAAAAACATATAAATAAAACTCCCAAAGATGGAGAAAGGCTCATTGTTTGAGCTGAATAATGAAGGAAGGAGTGCTGTGGACAAGAAAGAAAACAACGAAACACCCAAAAGAATATTAAATAAGAGGTTATGACATGATAAAACATAAAACTTGTGCATTTCATTATTCATCACTTACTGTTATGGAAATGTATGCAGTGGCTCCACTGTGACGAGGTTAATCCTCAACCCATTCTTCTGATAATCACCATCTGCATAACTTCCATTAACCTCATATTTTTAGGCCAGTTTCAAGTGCTTCTGTACTCTATCCAAACTGAAAAAGAAAAAAAAAAAGTAGAGAGAGGAAAAAAGATCCTAGTGTAATATAACATCATGGTAGCATGTTGCCAGAAAAGCATGTATGCAGGACCTGAGATCTGCTGATCTGGTAGTGTGTCTGAACTTCATGGCGATACGGTGGGAAGGAATGAAAATGATACTATACAAAATCAGTTTGTGATTAATTTCTTTGCTATATCGTCTCCCAGCTCCCTGGCCAAATACCTACTTATACCTGGAGAGGCATAGTGGAAAAGCAGAAGATAAGCACCATCGATTTTGGTCTGCACATTTTTTCCCTGACTRCCTCTGCTAGAAGAACTGGCCTCCCCCTACCACCAACTCCAAGGACCCCCTACCTGTAAGCAAGAGACATAGACATTTCTACTAAGATCTTGGCAGTATGGTTATTTTGCTGAATTCAGGCCTTTTAAGAACATGCTTTATTTTAAGCAGAATTCACATACACGTTGACATGCTGGAATGCTTTATTGAATCAGTATAGAAGGAAAGGGGTACTGCATGAAAATGAATTGCAGTTGCAGATACCGCAATGATCAACCCCCAGAAGGAATCTATCCTAGGCTTTATTCTGTGCTTTTGTTACTAATCTGTTATTACTATTCTAAAATAGAAGATTCCACATATCATCACTTTTCTAGCCTCTGAGACACTGTATTAGGTAGCTGCTTGTATAAATACTTACTTGTTAATTTTTACTAAGAATATTCTAAATATGTCTTATGGGAGCAATGGCATTTTCCAAATGCTTTTGAAGTACTTACACTCTGTAGGCCCAGTGCATACTACAGCACATTGGTGGAGGTTACACATGAGACTGTTCTTTGTGAAAAATGTCAAGTGAGTAGAAATTAGTCAAAATCCTGCTCCAACAGGAGATTCTGAAATTTCAGATATTTGTCCTGACCCTGAATTAAGATGAAAAATCAACAACTTGGAACTCTTGCCAAGCTGAATATTCTGAAGAAACCCTTGTTCTAAATATCCACAGCTTTTTGATGATTCCACAGATAATGAAAAAGTTGTATTGGTAAAGCTGAAATTAAATATTTTAGTAATTTCATGAGAAAATATCAACACTGTGGGCAGATTCCTGCATATTGCTTCAGCTGAGAACTAGAAACTTGTGGCAAACTCTAAAAGTTGCAGTCAAAACATAGCTGATTTCAGTTAAAATTGGGAACATTGTTTTGGTAAATTAGATCGCAGTTTTTGGTGCTGTAGTGTGACATACTGGACTATGTCAGTGACTAGTGCTTAGGATCTTCATGGTCCAGAGTGTACTTGCATACTTAAAACCTGGTCTTAATCATTAATTTGTGAATATGGAAATTATATAAGCATTTGTGCCTGCAAGAATGTAATATCCCTGTATTTCTTATTTTTCCCAGAAGTGCTGCCTGAAAAATAAGACAGAATGTGGGAGAATTAAATGATAATATCAGAAACTGAAAATTCATGTAATGCTATGAAGTATTTCCTAGAAATTAACCTATAAATAAGTGTGGCTATCAGGGAGGTACTATAGGAGGAAGTTACTATAGGAGGGAGTTAGAGAAATATTGCCAGTTACCTTGAGTGGATATCTTTTATTTACAGACTGGTGAGTGTATCTGTGTGCATTAACTTACTGAAACGTATTTATTTTTGTATTGCTTGTTGACTGGCACTTGTCACAGATGTGTGTATGAATGATGGCTGCTCAAATTCCTACTCATAAGAGGAATTTGAGGCCCAAAAGAGTCCCAAAGCTGAACAACTCCCCCCCAAAAGCATCTGTGTCTCAGCGTAAGTGTCCTAGTGAAATCCCTGGGCCTGTCAGAGCTGTGGTACTGGGAGTGTTGCTGACACAGTCTCATGACTGTCGGGGGTGGTRACTCACTCAGGAGCACGCTTCCAACAGGCTGTGATCAATGGTCTGGGTGGATGTTCTTCTTTAGTGTCATGACAGTGCTCTGTGTCAGAAGAGCATGTGGCCAGTATACTTTTTATGGATAGAAAATTACCATAGATCAATTACTGACTGGCTGTTGTCTAAACATGATCTTTGGCATTGTGAAACAATTGTACTGATGTTTTTTGGAGCTGTTTATTATCTCCAGAACCTATCACTCTAGTCCTTAAACTTAAAGTTATCCTGACACACAACTTTTCTGATGCTCATAATGTAAATGAGCAGAATTAGCCATCTAACATTGTCTTTGTTTTAATTCAGGAACTGGCAGAATTCTGTCCTCCAATGACTCAATATTCATCTGGGAGCTGCATGTGCTGCATGCTGGCAGCGTGCGGGTGTGGAGACAGCAGCCCACTGGTTCATCCCAGGATGTCACAGACCTGCTGCTTTTCCAGTTCTTGGCTTCACTGCTGATGAGGTTGTGGAAATTACCAGGTCAAAGCTGAGATTTAGGCATTTTGAGTATATTTTGAAGAGTCTGAAATCTGATTCATCTTAGCTGTGTACTACATTATACCCAAGTATCTATAATTTTTATAAATGCTGCTTTTATGTAACAGCAACATTACACAGGTACCTATATATATCTGGCATAGCTACCATTAGTTGCTGGAATTACGAGGAAACTATCACCCAAGACAATGATCCCCAATGCAAACCTGCTTTGAATCCTCCTTAGCTTCATTTTTATTAGCTAGGAACTGCTTGGAAATATACAGGCAGTTGGTGGAAGTAGAGGGTTGGTGGTTTATAGTTATCCATGTGTGGCTGTAAGCCAGGGAAAAGTGAGAGAAGCTGAAGAATGGGATGGGACAACCCCTTTTGGCTGCAGCACTTACTGAAAGCTGGATTCAGGGAAAATTGTTTACGCTTTTTTCTTTTCACAGTGTTAGTGAAATAAGACTTTCTCTCTCTCTCTCTGAATGTGTGTGTCTGAGTGTGTATGTGTATATAGATATGTATATATATACATACACACACATAATTCTATATCTATATCTTTATATATAATGAGATGGAGACAAGGAAACTCCACTTTACCATCAACATCTCT
Organism: Apteryx rowi; assembly: GCF_003343035.1. Lineage (NCBI taxonomy): Eukaryota > Metazoa > Chordata > Aves > Apterygiformes > Apterygidae > Apteryx > Apteryx rowi. Next base: position 1,512,395 of record NW_020450849.1, read on the forward strand.
CTCAGTAGCAGCTTGAGAAGCCCCTAAATACTGGCTAACTCCTCAGCCTGTGGGAAACATTATATATAACTTAACATTTACAGCACTGTATGAGTGGAGTGGAAAAATTGTAATTTTCTTTTGAAGGGAACATTTAAAGAAATCAAAGAGCCAAAATTCTTTCAAGAAAGTTTCTGGATGTCTGCACATATGATTAGCTAATGACTCAATTTCTACAGATTGATATATAAAAACAAGCAGTGCACCGCATAACACAGTCCATCCATAAGCAAGGCATGAGCAAGAAAACAACAATTAGCAGTGACACAGAAACATATTAATACATAGTATAAATCATTAGACTCATTTAGAAATGAGGAAACTAAGCTTTCAAGTATGCTTATGGACCTTACTCTTACTCTTTTTTCCTTATTTTCCTCAAAGTGTAAGAGCATAGTTCATAAACATAATTGAAGGCCTGAAGGGGCAGTCAGCACTTACATCCAAAATGGGTGGTGGTCCTCCTAAAGCTGCTGGGCTGTTCTCGGATTTCCAGAAGAAACCTGGTTCTCTGGCCTTAGTTAGGACTTTTGTCTAGTAGAAAGCAAACTGGGTCTCCAGTGCGAGCTTCATGGACTGCTTTCTTTCAGTGACTATTTAACATAATGTCTGTAAATGGTGATTTTTGTCTTGACCTTGGAGCAGAATTGCCTGCTGAAGAAGATTTAGACTTGAGGACCCTGAATGAAGTGAGCCACCTCCTGCCAGCGCCTCAGATGGTTTACAAACCATCCCTGGAGCGCAGTAGAATTTGGAAGTGACTCAACATTGTCTCTTGGTGGGGTTCTAGTAGCTCCTGCCAGTTTTCACAAATCCCAACATTTAGCTCTCATCACACTTTGTAGGCAGAACCTAGGTGAACTATTGAAGGCTGCTGAGGTGCCTGTGGGGAATAAATCCACAGTGCAGTGCATAAGCAACTTGACTAAAACTGCACATGAAACGGTCACTGAAACGCACACTAGAGTCAGGACTCCTGACATGCCAATGTTTTGTCTTAACCACATGACTGATTTTACTTCTTTTTAAAATAATACATTCTTAATATTTTTGCATTGCTTTAGGCATAAATAATTAGGTTAAGAGTTTTTTCCCTCTCACCTCTAGTTGCTAACTGATACATAAGATCCTTCCAAGTGCAAATGACAGTCTTTGACAAATTGATGCAAGAACAACATTTAGATCACAGGAAATTTTAAAACAGTAAGGACCTGACAATCAGTCATATTTTCTTTCATTAACTAAGAAATACACTGTAATGAGAAGAGTCTTTCCAAAAGCCTGTGAAATTGAACAGGAGAAAATTTTGTTTCTACCATGCACTAGGTGCAATCAACTTTGTGCTGTGCTGAATAGAGGTGCAAAGGGATGCCTACATCAAGTCAACTCTGTCAGAGATGCACTCTGACTCTTACACTGGCAGTGTAATAATAACAGGAATTAAATTTGAATAGTAAGCCAAAGCTGGCTCAAGAAAGCTTTTCTGAATTCTGTGAGCAAAAATTATAAAAGTCTAGGTTAAAGCAAAGCAGATTTTGTGGGTTTGGAACACACAATAGATACATAAAATCCTCTGTAAGGCCTTTAATAACTGCCATTTCAGCCTCATAGAACACTCCAGGCCATAATATAAATGGAAAGACTTGTCCTGGAAAAGCAGACTTGCTGAACCATATAGCAAAGTGTCCCCTGAATCCAGGAATGTGACTGAAATTCTCATTAAGAGTCTTGAAGAAAGAGAAAGAATTTGAAGAAAATTATGCAGTGATACTCTGACCTTCCAGCTTTCTTCATTACTTCAGAAATGGTAATGACCCAGTTTCTCCATCATGCATCTTAAAAAGATAGGTCAAAGCTTATATTATTTTCTCCAGAAGTAAATATGTTTACAGCCTCCACCACTCTAAAATGGGTTGTGACCCTTGTGTTTGCTGTGTTGGTAGAGGTGCTGCTTGTCAGTCTTGTAGGTTTTATCACACCAAAGGACAAATCTCCTATTTGTTCACTGACAAAGCCTTTCAGGAACCTGACTTTTTTCTGGCTCACTACCAGCGAAAATTTCCCTGCTAATTTTAGAATCAAACGATGTTTTCAGATGGATTGGCTGGTATTGCTTATCTGTGAAAGCAAATTGTGGTATGTTTTGCTTATGGTTGTCATGAAATTTAAAGAGAAAGCTGATGCCTTATATGCAATCCGATTGTTCTAGGTTCCAGTCTTTATTCTTTGGCTTTTTACTCTCCGACTGTTTAAAGAGCAAAAAAAGTTTTAAGGCTTTACTGAAAAATACATCTGAAGCTGATCGCTGGCAAAGTTTCATGTTGCCTCAATGCCTGCTAATTTAGGCTGCTACCAGAAAGAACGTTCCTGCAGGTGGAGACTGTTGTTGCAAAAAGATCTTCTTCATGTGTGCATGAAGTGTCTCTTAGAGCATAGCAGCTGAAATGCTGGGTTAGAGGATTTGGTCACTAAATAATCTTCCAGTTTTCCTAGGTTTGCCTTTGTTAGCTACTCAAATACAGCACATTAGCAATGGTAAATGTAACAGAAGGAGACTTTATATGTAAAGAGTTCAACTAATAGTTGCAAGAGGCCAATTTTAGGTGTCTACCTGCCTACACATGAACGGAATTTTCCACTTTATTCTTTTGCCCTTCTGAGTACACTGAATCTATCGGGGGCATTAGTATCCTAGTGAAAACAAGACTTACAGTTAGAGGGTGACTACACAGTCTAATGTAAATGTTATATATGGCTGAATTTCCTTCTACCAATAGTCTTTGCCACTGTACCGTGCTATTGAAGGATAGTAGTGGTATGTGTGCAGGGCATTTGGCTGAAAATATTTGTCAATTGGTATACACAGTCAAATAAAGCCCTGAGACRTGTATGTTATATATCTGGCAAGATCTTTCGCTCTGTATTCCACTTAGGTATGGTACCCTCTGTTGATAAATGTATTTATTCCAGCAGACCTGCCCACTTTTGATCAAGCTACACATAATTCTGCRTACTTAGGCACTCATTACTCAAACTTTCTGTGTGCCAGCATAAATCCTTCTTGTGTCATGRTGAGTTTCTCAATTATTTGAATTTATTTTTGCTGCTGTACACAGACTTAATTAATTTTGCAGAGTTATGAAATACCTTGTGCAGTGGTTGTAAATAGATTAATTTGAATCTGATTTAAATACAGAGAAGAAACTATATACTATATACTATCTCTCCATATGAAATCTCTATGTTACTCTTGACTGAGCAAACATAAGACTGTAGTTTCATTAGTTGTTTTGTACTTTTTCATAGTCCTGTCTCCTACAAAAAATTACTTTTTTTTTTATTATTTTTTATTTCCATGTAGAAAATGACCTGCCAGAGAGTCACAGGTTAAAGATGCAGCATGGACCTTAAGGTATGACTGGAGGACAGTGTCAGTCCCCTGGCATCTCAACACTTAAGATGCTTCTCCTGTGGCCAGCTCCAATGCTCCATGAAGTGTCCTGTATTTCTAAATACAATGCAGTCAAAACTCCCCACATCAGCAATAATGGAATTTTAAGGAGAACTGACTGTTTCCTGACTCTACTCTCTAATGTTGACCATATAAGCAAGGAGCAGATGAGGATTAGCAAACCAGACTTTTGACTGCAGCGAAGCAGAAACAAGAAACTGTAGAACTGAGACTGCGAGAAGGAACTAATGGAGAGTGTAGTGGAGGAGTGAAAGCATGGGTGATGACATGGATGAAGGCTGAAGGAGTAGTGGGCCAAAGAGCCAAAGCTATACAGGTGTGGTTGAACGATCACAGTTGTGAAGAAGGAGCCTGAAGTACCAAGTGGTTCCCCAAAACAGGGTCTCAGAGAGCTGCTCTTCTGTAGTGGTTCCTAAGTGTGATGGATTTTTTATGTTTGTCTCTACAGTGTAAAAGACATTCTGCAAAAAACGGTCACTCAGAAGCTATGACAGGTCCAGACAGCGATTTCATTTTCGACTGAGGCTCAGTGAAAAGGGGTGGAAATACAAATGATTATTCCATAATGGCAACAAGAAATGCAGCTGATGACACAGGCTCAGATCTACTGACTTCTCAGCAGGGGCAAAGTGACAGGAAGACAGGTGGAGACCCATGAATAAGCATCCTTGAGATGCCAGGGGGACAATAAGAAGATTGCTACCAGTGATTGCTGTTAGGTATCTACTGAGGTGTTTAGAGCTGTGAATTGGTTGTCAGATAGGTCACCACTAATGCAGCTGCTGTTAAATTATACTGTGTGTTATTCCAACGTATGAACAACAAAACTAAGCTATATGCTAAGTTTGATTCCACAAAGAAATGTTTACTGATTGATGCACTAACTGTGTATCATGCCTGATGAAAGAGGTGTCCGCTATTCTAAAGAGCATTAGGCTCTTTATATGCCAAGGATGTCAACCTATCATGCACAGACTGATGAGTGGGTAGAGTGTTTTAGTCAGATATTGGAAGACATGTTAAAGTACTTTTTAATTAGACCACAACCATCAGGATCATCTATAGGCACCTCCTCTCTTTGCCGAGGAGACAGCAACAGGGTTGCATGGCCTGTAGGGCTGTATGGCCTGCAGCCAGCAAGTATATTTAGGTTGTAAGACTGGGGCAAAGAGGAAGAAGAAAGACCTAATGTATTTCAGTATTTAAGAGAAATTGCCAGCTGGCCTTGGCTGTAGAAGAATGATGGTATAGTCAAAGAACAAGGGACAGAATTCCAGCTAAAAGACAAAGTTCAAGTATCACAGGCAGGTTTGGAGTCCAAAGTATTTGCAGAATGACAAGAATCCATGTGAAATACTTTGAAATAGAGACCTGGCAGAGCTACAGGTGCATGAAATAATTTTGCATTGGGAGGGAGAAAAAGCAAGGTTTTAAAATAAGACTTTATCTTTGTAAACCCAAGCTGAGGCTAATCACACAGGATATCAGAGGAAGTGCAAATGGGAAATCAAAGGACAGTACAACACTATAAGCCTTTAGATTATGTGGTACAGAAGTTAAGGGATGTGCTCTCTCAAGGATGAAGCAAACACATCTGTTATCGCTTCAAGACACTTCCTTAAAAAAAAAAAGTCCTTGAATTAAGGTCAAACCCCAGAGAAACTGCTAGTCATAAACAAGAGCTGAGAAAGATGTGGAAATAGGAAATAAGAAAAGAATCCCGTATCCTGGGGGAAAGACAGGTAATGATATCTCAAACTCAAATTGCTTGCTGGGAGGCAAGTGTCACTCCAGATCTGATGCAAATTTGATCAAGTGTTATATATTTGCTAATTTGCAATAGTCGTTTCTGCACTATTTTTAACAAAGGGATCTTATAAATCTCTTTGACCAGAACAGTGAAGGTGGAGCAGTAGGGAGTCTGGCCTTCCCACACCTGTGGGTTCAGAATAATTTAATCTGATCAGTGGAATACATAGAGAAAGAGCATTTGGTTTCTCTGTCCCCATTAGGAATGTCTAATGACATATACAAATAACATTGTGATTTTCAGTGAACAATGGGAAGATCTACTACAGGCAATCATTTTTTGTTGTTGTTGTTATTCGGAAATTGTTTAGGAAGAAACATTGAGAGAAATGCCTGGGTAGTGTATGCAGATTCTGAGTGAGTTTTGTCCTTTGGGCTTCTTTTAGACAAGAGACATATAAAACATATGATGAAATAACATCCAAATGCAGACAGATTATCACATATGGAGAATGAAGACAGATGTATGAATTTTTGTGTTTGGCTAGCTATATTAGGCAGTTTGTAGCTAGATTCTTGGAAGTGATATCACCACTTCCAGAATACAGAAAGACAACAGCACCACTGCTGATGGTGCCAGATTTTCCAAGCCACTTACTCTCCAGACAGATGCCTCCAGCGAAGTGAAGAAACTGCATTAAAATGATGTGATGTTAAGTATACCTTTAAATGTAATAGTAACCCTAAGCAGAAAGCTATCAGCCTGAGGGAAAGCATATTCAGACACTGGGAGGGAGTCCTAGCCAGCTGGTGGGAAATAACAAGCCTGACTCAGTGTTTACTAAGCAATTACTCTTCTGTTGATGGATACTACATACCCCATTATTCTGGATGAAGGGTCATAATTATAAATTGCTATGATTGTCCCTTGCTCTACAGCAATTTTCCCTTTCATTTCAACATGGCCTTGGAAAGAAACAGACACAGATTTCTTTTCCTCACAAGGAGAAGCCTCATCATGTTTTTGGGACGTGGAAGAAAGCTGTGATAGAGGATTAGGAAACCTTCAAAAATGCTCATAGTGCCTCTAGGAGATCTGACTGTCACTTGGTCTGTCTCCTGAGAAGCACTGCTGACTTAAGTAGTCCCTCCAGCCAGGCCAAGGCAGGCTCTGGCCTGAAGCAAAAAAGAGCTTTGGGAGAAGGAGAAAGTGGGCATCTCCTAGAAGATGGCCAAGGCCAAGAAGCAAAGCAGACAGTGATGGCTGGGCAGATATAAGACACAGCCTCCTGAGTGAGAAAGCCTGGGGAAGACAACCAGAGATGTCTGTCCAGGAGGACTAGAGGGCTAAGTGGGCTGAGCTATGTGCAATATTATAAAAACATCTAGCAATATTGGCATGAAGCATCAGCTGAGTCCCACAGAAATGGTTCTGGCGTTCTCAGCTGGCCTCCTTTCACAAGGAACCCTCTAATGTTGATGTTACTTAGATGAAAGAGGGCAGTAAACTCGCTGCCTRCTCTGGACTCACTGGAAGGCAGATGCCCAAATATTGTCATTGAGCCTTTGTATAAGCCTGAATAGGCCTGATTTTCAAACATACTTATTCAGTCACAGCTGGGACTAAAGTGTGAATACAGAACAACTAAAAATTTGGCCTTAACAGGTAATATATTTACAAATCTAAAATAAGTCTCTGCCTTCGGCATTAGAATAACAGCATTGTTCATAGCAGATATTAGTAAGTGTCACAGAGAAAGGTAAAGGCACCAGATTAACCTAGCTGGTAAAAGAGAATATCTGGTGCCTTGAAAAATAAAAAAGAAACAAACTGGACATTGACCAAAACCACATTTGCCCTGGAATGTGATGGATGGTGGGAAGAGGTGATAAAAGGAGAGGTTACAGCAAAGGCCAATAAGGAACTGCTACAAAGCAACAGAAGTGCTATTCCTTTAAAAAAAAATCTGCTGCCTCTTCTCTCAGCCTCCATCAGTGTCAGCGCTATTTGTAGGGTAAAATTTACAGTGGATCCCCTACTGCCAGGCTTAATGTTAAACTGCATGACTCAGCTTCACAGAATTCTGCCTTTGTAATGCTTCTGGAAGCACTAGATGCGGGTGTTGGTCAATGCAGAGTTAAAGCTGCTTTGAAATCTAGCACACACTTTTGCTAACAAACCAGCTGACTTAGAAAGAGAGGCTGTTTAGCCACAAATCAGCAGTTTTCTTGCAAATGCTTGCTGTTTGCTATTTCTTAATTCTCTTACTCCCCATTCCTCCTTTTGCCTTGCACAGCTCCCACTCTGTTATTTGTTTCAATTCTTTCTGCAGAGGCAGCTTTGATTGCAAATATGCTAGTGCCTGGGACTCTCACTGTGCTTATTTGTTTTTAGGTTCAGATCACCAAGTTCTGGCATCTCAGAGGTATAGATTTTCTGTCCRAAATGAGGGTATGACATCTTCTGCACACTCTACGGGGATATATTTCTACCTCTTGGCTGTATATTCAGAGTTAAAACGGATAAATATCACAACCTACTTTCCTCTTCTTTGAATTTAGCTTCAAAGGCTAAGTATTTAAGTTGATGGGCAATGTAGTTTTTCCTATCTTTCTCCATAACAATCATGTTATCATTTTGCTGTAGAAGAAGGCACAGAAAATTGGTTACACTCTATACTTTTGTAAGTTATATAGCAATCCATCTCACAAATATGCTCAGTGGAGCCAAAATAACCTGTCAGGGAATTAGGTGTTGCTCTTGGAAGAATGTAAATTATGGGGATCAGAATCTGGACCTTTATGGTGGTGTTGAAGAGAAATTCTGCAAAGGAGGAACAGGTCTGGCAATCTCCAAGGCATTTATATAAACTGCAGCATCCACCTTCATTTCTCCCCTTTATTTTATCCCAGATGATACCATTCAGCTACATTTTCTTTTACTTCAGTCCCCCTGGGCTCCTGGGACAGCATTCCATTTCCCATGCAATTTACAGGAAAATTAACCTTTCTCATAGTCCCTGATCCACACAGGCAGAAATAACGTGGTTTGCACATGGCTCAGTGACTAAAGGCTCTTGAGCAAACCCTGGAAGAAACTTAGTAAAACCTAATTTATCATGCTTTCTATAACAGTGGATCATTTCTTGAAGCTGTTCTCCTGCAAGGTATTGCTGGACTGAGTCAGCATGCATTTAAAAGATTTTAAGAAATGTTAGCTGTGCATTTAGAAAACTTTCATTTGATACAAAAATAATAAAAACTGTTAGGAAAGTGGGAAAATGTGAAAGGAAACCTAGGGGCTTAGTCAATATCCATATGAGAGACAACAATGTCTATCAGCAGGTAACAGTGGCCTGAGGGATTGTGCTTGCCTATTTGCTTTCCCCCATGAGCAGGGAGTGAAATGGATTGGGTCCCTCCAGGTGGGCAACCACAAAACCATCATTTTGATTTTTCTGACAGAAAATGGCATTTTTTTTCCTAGCAGAAAATGAAATTTCACCCAGAAAATTCTAATACTGTTGCATAAGTGGTTTTCCATGTCAGAATATCTCTCTGAAACCACATTCCCCTGTGTTTTTAACAATCTAGGCAGATTCTTCAATGAATTCTTCTTAACTCATTTTTTTTTTTAAGTTAGTATGCTGCTTTGATGAAACAGTTGCTCTCCAGGTAGCTGGGGGAACAGGGAATGATCAAAGTTTTGCTGTCTTGAGTGCTGACAGATTATTCTGAGGATGAGACAGATGATTTAAAGATGCTTTTGGTGCCTTTTTGGTTGTTGTTTTGGAGAATTTTCCAACAGTTCACAGGGAAGAATCAGTTCTTTTTCAGCTCTGGGTAAAGCTTGAAGGTGTCAGAAGAGGGGAGGCTATAATGATCTGGCCCTCACTTCTACATGTGCCAGCACTGTTCTCACTGATACAAGAAGAGCTCAGCTAAATCAAGGCTATCGTGTAGTAACTTTCTAAGTTTTTCATACCTCAGCTGCAAGAGCTGTAGCCCTCTCTTCTTTAGACTGGGTCCTGTCCAGCTAGCAAAGCCCATTCATGTTCTTTGAAAGGCTCTACCTCTTGTTAATTAATAACTTACCCCCTTAAAACATGGGTAACAGCAACTCTCTAGCAGGCATTTACCCAATGCACTTAAGGCCCCATTTCACTTTGTTATATTGGATGTTTCAGAGCTATATGTTGTTGAAGGTCTATTTTGGGGGAGCTGTTAAGAGAAGGTTCCTCTCCCTGTTACAGTGCTGGAGCCATGTGAACACCAGCGATATTGGACCATGTGCTGGCCACTGCTCTTCATTATACTGGTGGACAGTGTTTCAACATCTGAGTGGAGGTTGACAGTTGGACATTAGCCTCCCTTCACAATGTGAGGGAAACTTTGCAAAAAGGCAGTGTATTCAAATCTGAAAACTACAGTGAAACAAAGCATGAATATTGGTTTACACCACTGAAAATGATGAAATTCATAGTTACAGCTAGAATTTTAAATTTTGCTTTGTGCCCAGAGGAGTCCTCAGAATTTCTGATCTGAAATTCCCTGTCATAAAACACAGCAAAACTGAATGACAGTGTCAGTGAGGAATGAGATCAAGGTCCTAACTTTGGAACTGTTTAATTTCCACAGTTAAGTTTAAATCAGAGTGTTGATATCATTTAAGTAGAGGTTTTAAAAATATTTATAGTGTTATGCACAGGCTTTATATTTAATAGTGTTGTGCTCAACAGACCTTAAAATTAATTAAAGATCGTCATTCATCTAAATTATCTCAGACAACCTCTCTTGCTACTTATTCTCTTTGAATCTTTAAATGTTAACTTTTGTCAAGACAAATTGTTGTGAAGTCTGAATTTATTAATAAGGAAGATTCTCTCAACCATCTGTGAACTACTTTGGGGCAAGTATTTTACTGTCATCTAGAAAATTTAAACTGTGCCATGCTTTGGGGTGTACAGATGTTTCCAATACTCCGTCAAACAATTCCATCAGGCTGCGGGATAGGCGACCACATTTGCTTTTGCTAATTGCCTCGTGCTTGGATTTCCCCTGGGTTTGGCAGGGAAAGTGTCTCTGGATCATGGAAAGAATAAACCTCACATTGCTAGTATCAGCAGTTCTGCTAAGAGACAGAGGGAGAAAGAGAGGAATTTCCCACAGTTTCTGTAACTGGAGCTAGGCAGTGAAAACACAAGCAATATTACTTATCTCTCTGATTACAGTGATGGATAGTGCTAGACAGAACTTTTTCTTCTCTAGTCTAACTGAAGTCCATGCTTCCCTGACCTCTTTCTTCCCAGAAATTAGTTTTTCTTCGGGGATGGGAGCCCCTCTTTTTCTTCAGGAATAGCATTCTTACTCTGTCTGATGAGAAATTCAGTGAACTCTATTAATACTCCTGCCAGTGTCACTTTGTAATGGTTAAAAGAGAATTCAGAAAAGAACATTGTGGGGTTTATGCACATTCTTGAACTTTAGCTGGAAATAGAGTATAGAGACTGTTTTCCAGCTAGTATCTCCTGTGCATAGTTATCAAGAATGCTGCTAGATATTCAAATAACTATTTGTGCCTGATATGAAACCAGAGGACAGATTTGCATCATCTAGCTTTAGCTTCTGAGGCATTAATTTTAGGAATACAGTCACTCCTTTCTAATCAAAATTAGAAAGAGACACTCACAAAGGGTGATTCTGCACCTAACTAATCACTGACTGTGGCAGCAGCTTAATGTTACCAGATTTCTAATTTAATTTTAAGTGAGGTGGGCTGAACCTGGTCTGCATCTGAAGCAGTGGTGAAGAATGAAGCTGGCTTGTGGCCAAGCTTCTCCACACCAAGGATTGCAAATACAGACTTACAGTCTTCCAACTTCCCAGAAAGCAAAACTCAATGTATCAAGAGTATCAGTCACTGGGAAGACATTCACAGTCCTACAATACCAAGTGCAAATCAAGATACCATTATTGGTCCCTAAGACAGCCATACAGTGGGACTCAGGTACTTTCTCTCACCACAGACATCAACTTTCTCATGACTTATGTTCCTCAGGAGTTATGAGATCATTTCTGAAAGGGAATTTAGGGGAGAAGGAGCTATTAACTGGCTCAGGGCTGTGGACATTAACATGGAGTCATTTGATGGCACCTTCCGACAGGGGAGGTAAAATTTGCTTTTGTGTTGGATTTCCCATAGTTGCAACCCATTCAACAATGTCTGAGAAAAAGGAGTCAGAGATATATATATATATTTTTAAACCCCAGCAGGATAACACACAAAGACTTTGGTACTCATATACTTTTGCATTTAGTATAGAAGTTGAGCTAAGATTTCCAGAAATTTGTGTACAGGATATTATATTCTTCTGAATACAGACAACAGGTTTAAAATATGGATCCAATCATTAAGACTGAAATATCTACATCAATTAAAAATGCCTCCTCTGTAAATGTTATCAGTGTAAACTTACCTGCAATAATCTAATTGCACATTGGCTCTGATTCACACACTTTTCAGCTAGTTTGCTTAGTTTACTTTACTCTGGCACCAGATTATAATTTCCCTTTCTTCTGGATGGTTAACATGTATAGAAGATCGCTACTGACCATAGCTAAAAAGTTCATTGATTTCAATGGAAATACTGCCATGGATTTGATGAGTCCCTATGGCTGTGATTCTCAACACAGTCAACTTTGTTGTGGTACGGGAACTCTACATGAAACAATTCTTATTAATTACTATGCTCAAGGGAACCTCTGGCAGCATGGTAGCAGTGTCTGCAGAAAGATAAAGATGATTTTGTGGAAATACCTGCATGGCATGGGTATTTATGTGTTGTTTCTGCCTATTACATGTAATATAGGCTCTTCTGATAGAGAAAGGGTTTTAGTCACTGGAGTTATCACTGTGGCAGTTTCTTTTGGTACTAAATTAATTTTAAGATACAGAAATAAAATCATAATACCTAGACACATAGATTAGGGTAAGGTTTGGGGGAAAAATAATTACAGCATGTGGTGCTTGGGTTGTTAGTAATATTTAAAAGCAGTTGCCTCATATGCATTTAGAGTAAAATATGTGTTTGACTACCAGGCTCAAAATTGTTTTCATCTTCTTTTCATTTTTCTTTGACTACTCTGTCACATCTGACTCTTGCCGTTGCAGTTATGTTCATGCTATGTACTAAGGAGGCAGAAGTCTCCCAGTAATTGGAACGCTGAATGTGAGCAATACAGGCGTGCTTCTGTCCTTTGTCAGAGTGGACTGGCTAGTGAAGCTGGAAATGTATTCACTGTTGCTGACATTTTGTCGAAGACAGAATACATTTGGAAACATTATTTTTAAGCAAATAATTTATATTCTTCGAAAGCAGTTTCTTTAGATTCTTTCATTGCATTCCTGCTTTTTGGAAACAGAGTCAAACCCAATAAGCGTCTTCTGTCTCTGCACTAACTCAATTTCTTCTCCTAGGTAAATAATTTCTTGCACAAGAATGCGGCGCAACCAAGATCTATCATTAAAAAAATCTGATGTTCATTGCTTGTCGAGCTTTTCAGCTGTACTGCGCCAATGTCAAATAAACCATATTAATGTTTGTCCTCATATACACTTTGATGAGAGAGGCAGACTGTTGCTTCAGCTATGGATAAGTAGGTTTAGGCAGCTCTCTGCCTGAATATGTCCTAACACACAGTCTTAGGAAGAACAGATGTGCTGAGCAATGATGTTATTCACCTCCATAAGTCTTTGTAGATTGCCCCCTTGGTCTGGCTTAAGCTACCTAAAAGTGTGAAGCTAGAAGCTGCCCAGGATGCTGTCTGGTTCCTCACATACAACTCTCCTAAATGCAAAGCCAAAAGGTTAATGACTTGCATGTTTTAACATTTAACTGACATACAGGTAATTAACAACGGCAGATGGCATTTCTCAAGGATCTCAGAGTGCATTTCAGCCATTGTGTTTAAAGACAAATAGTCTCAAGAGGAAAAATCAGATGCTGAGTAAATGGGAGAGGCATGACTGGAACCCAGAAGGAACTTCACACACACAGAGGTATATGTGTACACACACACACACACGCACATGCACATGCACATATACATAAATGAACTTGAATTTTGAATTCACTTTCCCTAGAATATGCAGGATATGAAATTTGTCTTGATCCTGCTAAATGCATGTGGTTTTTTTTACTCCCTCTTTGCATGCTGCTCATCTTTTAACTCCAAAAATATTTTTCTTATGGCTCCTAGTTTACCAGCTGTATTCTCAGAAGCAGTGGAAATCTATCAGTCTCACTGCAAACTTTTTACTGCATTATTTCTTGTGATGCTTTTTGAGATTTTAGGAAAATAAATGTCTGAAAGAACCTTGATACCTCTGTGTGTTTTTGCACTGTCCCATGCTTTGTCAAATTGCTTTGAAGAGACACAATGTGCATTTTAAAATTATCCTTACTAGCAATATTTGATTTTTAAGGATTGCAGAAAATGGGATCAATGAAAGACCTGTTTAGAATGTGCTGGGAGGCAGAGAGTGAAAACTGCCAAGCCCAGGCAGTTCTGAGAGATGAAAAACTTAGAGGTTTTTACTGTTAGAAAAGATGACATTTATTCTCATAGTGATATGTGCTTTGTATCTGGCAAATTTTTCAATGAAAATAATATACTGCAGGAGAAATATTGTATGCTTCTCAGCACAACGTACAGTTACAACAGTCAGGTAAAACAGAGCTGCTGATGCAATGAGTAACTTGCTCTGAGTTTCATTTCAAGGTACAGATGACAATGTAACCTTTCTATGAGACTCAGAAAATGTACAGTTCAACTTTTTTATTTCCTTTTGTCATACTGAAAGTCATATAATAAATCATTGCACAGGGGAGAATCAATGTATGGGTAATTTTACATATTTGGTTACCTCAGCCCAACAGCTCAGACTTAGACTTAGGCAACCTTTCAGATTGGTACAGGAATTCAGATGGATGTTTCTGAAAAATCCCCTCTGTACTCTCATCTTTAATGCTGTCAGCCAACTCACTGACATGTGTTTAAGATCAACTTTAGGCATTCAGATAAGCTCAAAGAACACATTTCTTTTCACAAGACAAAAAATATTAATGAGAGACCCATACTCAGGGTACTGAGTAAATTCTGGGTTTTCCACTTGGAAGTGTGTACCTGACATTTGTCCACACTTGTTTAATATGTTTGCAGGCAAGGTCTGGGTCCTACTTTCAGACTGCAAGGTTGGCTAGAGAGCTTTTCGGGATCCTGCCTCTCTTCTTTATTTGACAGTCTTTCTGCTAGAAACCTTTCCTGGCACACAACTCCATCTTCTCTTTTACCAGCCTAATCTTTCTATTCCTTTCCATATCTTTGTTTATAAAAGAAACTTCTCTCTTGCACTTTACATTATCCCAGTATATTTTGGACTGTCTTCTTCAATTGTATTTACACCTCTCTAACCAAGTTGGTTGAATCTTTAAACTTTTATCTCATCATGCTTTCCCGTCCTTTACATTGCTGGAGCTTGTATCCAGTCCAGTTGTCCCTACACACATAACTTCTGGTTTCTAAAATTATATCAATAAAATCACTGACCTGGAAATTTTTCAGGAAATCCATGCCAAAATCATCTCTATTAAAGGGCTAAGTAAAAGACCTAGTAAGGTGCTATTGACCTATTGATATTTTTTCTATTATTAACAAGTAGTTCTTGCAAATAAGAATTCTTGCAAATAATCCAGAGATCACCTGCATTTCAAAATAAGTTGTTATTATTATGGAGTGACACTCTCATAAAAAGCATTGGAATTACTTAGATTACATATAGCTGACAAGCCATTTGGTGTCCTGTACTCCTCATTTAAGGATACCTATGTCAGTAGCAACAAAACTAGAAAACTGAGTTGAAACTAGGAAGAGAGAAATCGGATATTGTGAAACAATTCCTACCAGTGGGAAGCCTATGGAGCAGTGAAAGAGTCTTTCAAAGGGAGTGTTGCTTTATTTGTAAACCGAATTAGATATATACTCAAGAATAAAACAGAGGAATAATTGTAAGCTACATGTTAAATCTTTTGAGAAGATCTATCAAGCCATTGGAAAAGATTTAGGTTAGTTCAGGCTTTAAGAATAAACATTTAAAGACAAGGATTTATGTCTGCAAGCAGTATAAACTCATGAATTTTCATTGGGTTAAGTGGAAATATGGAAATATATACCAAAGTAGATTTGACCCTATGTGCTACCCAAAGCGTATTCCCTATTCACAGAATGCCCTCTAAAGGACAAATGTAATCTTATTTGATAATTTACATTCACTTCTCAGAAGATGCTGGGGAATTATTAGCCTTTGACAGACTTCTTTTGGCTTTCATAATTAGCAGAAATGGAGCTCATTAAAATTGAATTTGTGCTTTGGACCACACATAATTTTAAGACTTTGTCTATAACCCCATAAACCAATAAAAGAAACTAGGCACTGAATTTCAATGAATGGTGCAGTGCCTTAGTCAACTCCTAATGAAGGTGTTAAGACTATGAAACTAACCTATATGAAAATACAATTCATGGCTTTTAGAGCTCCTTTGAAAAGTTGACCTTCTTTTCCCAGCATCTGAAAACAGCATATAGGCATAGGGAATTGCTGAAGAGGGAGATGGGGAGCAGGGTTTGTGATATTATTTAAATTATTGCCCATATATATTTTGTTAGATTAAAAGCATCCTCAGCATGAAGAAAATAGCACTCAGTGTTGTGAAAGCAAAATAAAGGTATAATGCAGTTCAGCAACCATTCAGAGGAACGACAGGGATCAGTGCCTTATTAACAGTGCTCACTGATGCAGGTAAATGGAACAAAAGTCAGTAAACTGATGAGGAAATAAGGTCTGGTGGATTGTCTAGTCCATTCCATGCTGGCTTTGTCTCTACCATAGATTACCCTCCACTCTGTACAGCTTAGCTTTAAATAATGGTACTCTTGACACTTTTCTTGTTGCATTTACAAAAGTAATAGCTTCATCTTTCTGTTTACGTGGCAAGCTAAAACATATTTAAGTGGAAAAAGCAATCTTGATGGCAGACCAGTGTTTGTCTGAATTGCACATGTAGCTCATTAAAGCAGCAGTCACTGATGAAAGTTTGGTAATTTGCAAAGGTAACTGCAAATTGTGCTGGATTGCTGATGGAAGACTGAGCAGAACCATTGTGGAAGGAATTTGGTGAAACTACAACACATCATGATTAGAGTATTGGATGTAGTAGGCGTAGGAAATTACTTGTCCTTACTCGTTGACAAATACGCTATTTCCATCACACAGCAATCATGGAGGAACTTTGAAAAAAATGAAGCAGAATTCAAGATCTCTATTAGAAATTGTTATCTAAAGTTAACCAAGTCTAAGAAATCCTTATAGAAAAATCCCACTGAATACAAGACAAATAATACCTTTCTACATTTTAGGTATACTTTGAGTTAATAAATAGGTATATCGGAGTTTAATAAATTGCTGTCTATTTTATAGAATTTTATAGGCTGATTAAGGCAGATCAGAGGTGGAATTTTCTGTTCCATTAAAAATACTTTGAGCCTGTCCCCCCACCCCAAGAGAGCAGGGCCCCGGGGGCAGTCGGGGCAGCCCCAGCCCCAGGGGGTGTTGGGCATCGCTGTGGGGCTGGGCTGGGCTGAGGTCGGGCCAAGCGGGCGCCCACGGGTTGGGGCTGGGGTCAGCAGGGCCCTGACAGTAAACTACTGTAACTTTTGCCTTCTGCTGTTCCCTTTAACATGGGTGTTGTATCTGTCTTGACATGTTCAACTTCACATCCATGTGCCAAGATGTAGCACACGCAGATGCAGTCTCAGCGAAGCTCTCCTGATTTAAGCTGATTTTGTTTGCTGCTAGTCGTACGAGTTTAAGTGTGAGCATGGGTAGTACCTACTGTAGCTGTAACAACTCTAAATGCGAATAAAGCCAGCTTCACCTTGGCAAGAAAAGCAACCAACAGGAAGGTTGCAGAAGTGTGTGTTAAGGCAGCCCATCCCTATGGTAACAGATCTCTTTAGCAGCTGGGTTGGTGAATGACCGCAAAACACAGCCTCAGCAGGCTGGTGGGCGAATGCAATTAGGAATAAAGGCCTAGAYGCATTATCGCTTTGGAAAGTGCTATAGGTGTTTAGGATGCTGCTTTCGCTCTCCTCTCCCACAGCCCTTTGTCACTGTGGCTCTCCAGGGCAGCTGGAGCACTTCCCCCCTATGGGAGTGGTCCTTTCAGAGAGGTTTGAAAGGGAGTCTCATGTGTCCTAAGGAAGACTAGCTACTCCTGAATGACTGAGAAGGCATTGAAAGGATGAAGTGACTGTTACTGTGGCAGATTAGCTAATATTTGCAGGACAATTGGAAGGTAAAAAGTACTTTAAAATGCTTCTGTTTAATCATTATTTCTATGAGTTGCTATCAAAGCCTAAGTAGCGTACATGGTGGGTTTCAGCATGAAGTGGTGCACTACTTAGACAGAGAGATTTCCCTCTCCTTCTGGGATAGGTTTGGGGCATTTTCATTTCAGTCCAGTCAGACAAAGCCTTAACTGATGCCATAACGTCAGGAGGACCATTTAGATTCTTAAATGCTATGGGAAAGGTCCAGAGCCAAAAACCTTGTCAGAAGCAACCTTTCGTTGCAGTAGAAAAGACGCTCGGGGCTTCCATAGGCCATGCGCTGAGTCACCAAACAGGGTTGGATGTCATTCACAAAGAGAGACAGAAAGCTCAGCACAATTCACCAGTCACGTGTTATTCTCTAGCTCTTGTTGCGATGCAGCTTCACAGCAGAAACACCCCTAGGCCAGATCCCTTCCCAGCATCTTGCTCTGCCAGGCCTTCCTCTGTGCAGAGCACAACTCATTGAGCCAGTGTGTAAAAAGTCTGATTACTCAAATAAAGCTATTACCCTTTTTTCAGGGTGTCCTTTTTTTCCGCCTGGGGCTTCCAGCACAAGGTCCTTTCAGAGGCAAAAAGGACAGCCTGCGTGCACAAGCACCATGTGCCTGTGAGATGTGCCAAATGGTGTTGATACTGAAGCCAAGATTTCAAAAAGCTTAGGAAAGTACATCATCCACTGTGTCTGCTTAGGGAGAGCCAGGGAGATTATGACTTGTTACTTAGAAACTGACACAAAGAAAGTCAGGGCATTTGGGCTAGCATTTTTCTAATTAATCTTTTTATCACTTTTTTTTCAGTTCAGAGTAAATCTATTTAAGGATCCCTGCTGGTTTCAAAGCAGGAAGAGAAAGGTTTTTTAATTAGAGCTGTACAGTTCATGTAGCTAATGCATCAATAGTAATTGAATACAGTGGAAGCTTCTTCAGAGCACACTCATGGAGTATAGTAAATCCTTCCTTTAACAGGTTTAATTCCATGCCAAATGATCCTTAAAGATGATTCTCCATCGTATATTGGCCAGAATGTATGTTTTTCCTCATGTATTATCTCAATGAGTTCACCCAGGCACTAAGTGCTATAGGTATGTCCAATGGTAGCAATTAGAGCTGCTTTTTGAAGATGTGGGTATTGGGACATTGTCAATGAATACACTTCCTAAAATTTTGAGATTTACTGTATGTAATTTTAGAACATGTTGTTAAAAGGGTTGTGCCTACAGACAAATGAAAACTGCTTATAAATTTTTATTCAATTTCTTTTAACTACTATTTTAATTAAAAAAAATAAGGCTACAAAATATCTTTCTTTACAGAACAGATTGGAACAAGAAAATTTAGACCATCAGAAGGAGAGGTTTTCACTGAATGAGCACATGTCTCAACATTAGGCCAATCACACCTTCTTAGAGAAAAAGGGAGATTCATAACATAGCAAACTTCTCCGGATCAAGAAATCTGTGTACAGTACAAAGGTTTTGGAGAAGGTTCTTCTCTAAGGAAATCCTCGACAGCTGCCCCTTCAAAGGAAAGTTTTCAGGTATAGATGCAGGACTGGACCTTCAGAATTTGTCCATGCAGTTTTTGAAGACATTTAACTTAGGACACAATATTTAAATTGGTACAGCCTCACTGATGAGGATGACTTCTTAACCTCGTACAAAGGTGCTGTCACGCTGTCATGCTATGAAGGTTCGATAGCAACGACTGAGACAGTAATATAATAATAATAAAAAAAGATGTTTATTTCCTCACACAAGTTCTTGGATTAGTAACATCCATTAAAATAATGCGATTACTAATTTAGGAAGGATAACACAAAACCATCAGTTACTAATTTAGAAAGGATAACCTGAAACCGTCGATTACTGCGTTATTAATTGGAAGCACTGCTTATCCCTACTTGAAAGCTTTCTTGTTCACTCTCCTAGTGAGAGGGCTCTCAACCTCGAGGAGTTACCTTAACCCAGCGTCCCAGGAAAAGGGGAGGGGGGAAAATACTCACGGTCCAGCCGGAGAGGATGGTCAGGTCACGTTCCTGTCCCTGCTCAAACTCTCCTAGCTGCCAAGTCTCTTTTTATACGGCTGGGGCTCTGGGCAAACACTGCTTTTGCTGACTTTTAGCAAGTTTCGCAACCACAGGACTGTCTGTTTGTCTGCTTGGGAGGACCCTGCTAGCGAGGCAAGACCCCAACACCTCCGTACTGCTTCTCCCCTCCGCGGGGGTCCGTGCAGGTTCCAGGTGGCAGACTTCACTTCTCCAGGCTTGTTAATGCTGCCGTTCCGCAGCCTTGCGCATATCAGTCCTTGCGCGTATCGGTTGGTAGACAACTTTAGTCCTGTTAAGTCCTCTGTTCAACAGCTTTGTGCACGTCAGCTCTTGTGCTATCAGTTCTTCTGCATATCTATTGACAAACTTCAGTCCTGTTAACTCTTCACTCRCCCGTCAGGTGCCTTTATAGCTCTAGATTGTTTTGGTATGATTACAGGTATGATCTGTTTTGGCTTAATTGTCTTTATCCTAGTGTGCTTCCTCTGCACTAACAGCTTGCAATGATGTGCCTGCATGGTTCGTATAGTAAAACACTCAAATCAGTCTGTGCTCATCTCATTCAGTCCCACTTCATGCAGCAGCACTTGTCAGCTGGGATAGAGGGGCCTGTGTCAGAAAAGCTCATCAGATGATGAAATATTATTGTGATTCCTCCAGCAATTCAGTTTGTTCAAGGATTTCATTGATGCCTAAATGATTTCTGCCTTGTGCAAACCAAGGGGTTGTTTTACCTTGTTTCTGAGTTTTATGTGGGGTCTTTTCATTATAGATAAAAGTAAATAGGCCTTTCAGCTGGGCGCTTTGGCTGTGACAGTCAGAAGGGAGCTCACATATACAGTTCTCCAAACCACACTGTGCTTTAGCTCTATGTCCTAAGATACTTCACCTACTGTGCAAAGGTTCAGCTCTTATCAAACACAGGGTAAAACTCCTCATTCTGGCAAGAGCCAAGCACAAGGCCATTTTCCTCAAAAAGGGCTACTTTTGTAAGACCTAAACTGAAAGCGTATAGGGAAATCTAAGCTTTGATATTTTGAAAATTCTCCAGCCTTCGTTTTTATGAAGAAAATGCAACATGAAGGCATGCCAAGCCTATAAAACCAGAAGACTTATATATGATACGTGTATATAATATATGGCAATTACATTGCCATTTATTTTATACTATATGCATTTTATAATAAATAATATTTTATATAATAAATAGATATGAATACATTCAGTCACATTATTTTCAAATTATTTTCCTCATTTTCAAGGGCCTGCGTGCTGATTCTGGAACATTCATAGCAATTAGCACTGAAAAAGCCTTTCTTAAGAAACCAAACAAAACAGCTACGGAGCAAATTTTGAACAAAGTAACTTGAAAATAGGAAATTAAAAAAAGCTTTTTTAAGAAAACTGTTTCCATACAAAGTATAATGTGTTGACTAGCTAAGGTCTGTTATGTCCTGCCAGAAGTCAGATCCCAGTTTAAACATATCTTTAATCCCTTTTTTTTCCCTTCTGAAGAGTTCCCTTTCTAGAGCTCATCAATAGGTTTTATATATTTAGGAAATGAAACTCAGCAACTTTGTATTAAATTTAGGATACCTTCAAATATTTTATGTATCAGAAGAGTTTTGATAAGGAATCTAACAATGTTTAATACATGTGTGAAAAAGAGGGAGCTCAGTTATGCTTATTTGAACTTGTTTTATTATTACCAGAGAATGCTGGTGCCGGTAGCATCTGCATGTCTCTTCTAAAGGTAATTCCTGGAAAGTGATGAGGAACAGCCAAGCAATTCAAAAACATAACTAACTTTTGAATGCTCCTTTTTGGCTTGATAGCCCAAGGTTATAATATGTTCTTTGTGCTTTGGCTATAAGGATCCAAGCTGGATAGCCATCCTCATAGCCGGAAGGCATATTCCAGCACTCCTTTCTAGATGTAGCAATTTTTTTCTATTTAGAGTAAGGCTAAATATAATGGAAAATCCTGGCTCCACTGAGGGAAAAACAAACTCCCACTAATTTGAGTTTTCTTGTTCAATGCTTTTATCTCTCCAAAAGCTGATATAATAGTGTATAAAGTGGATATACTAGTGCTTATATGCCTCAAAAGAACACTGTGTTATAACAAGCTAATTAATTAACTTTCGTAGTATACACAGTGGTTCTGTCGATTCTTATATTTCATATGTGTGGGTCAAAAATCAGATCAATAGATAAACAAACTGATGCATGTAGGGAAAAGCAATTCTTATTGCACATAAAAATGTTTTGTTCTGAGAGACCATTACCACTCAGGAGTGGGACCTTGGGGAGATTATAGACAATAGCATGAAAATGTCATCTCAGTGCTCAGCAGCAGTCAGAAAATCAAACAAATGTTCAGAAAAATTAGGAAAGGAATAAAGGAGAAAACAGAAGACATCATTATGGCAACAAATACCTTTGTGGTTTGCTCTTACCTTGACAGTTGTAGTGAATTCTGGGCTTCCCATCTCATAAAAGTTGTTTTTTAAAGATGTTTTTTACATCTACCTGCTTTAGTACAGATCAGGCATATGGTTTTGAAACAAATCTTCAGATCACCCTCACTTACTGTACTTTGGTTCAGAACACAGAATAGTCTTGGAGCACCTGAACTGAGTTCCTTTTGAATGATACAAAATCAGAGCACATCCTGGACCATGCCTAACTCAATCCAGCTGTTAATGGGTATATAGTTCACAGGACCAGGTTTATGCTATCTGGAGGCTCATAAGTGTGGATGTCAGGGACTCTGCATCAATAGTTGTGCTTTAGAAATGCATTCCCATTAGCTACTTGGATGCACAAAGCTGGGGTCGACTAGGACACTTCAACCTGAAAAAGAGATTTTAAAGAAATTTTAAATGAGCCAATTAAATTATTTTAAGCATCATAGGCTACCTAGGCTCTAAATGACTGCAATAATAAAGGGTATTCATTTGAAGCAGCCACAACTTCCTGTTGATATTTTATGTTCATTTTGATTTAAGCTTTATCAATGCAACACTGCACAATTTTATGGGTGTATAGAAAAGCTGGGTACATTAAATGTACGGTTGGAAAGGAGGAGGGAAGAAACTTGAGAGACTCCAGGCCTTTTTAGTCTTGACATTTATGTCATTTATGGCAAAAAGAGCAYTTTTTCTTATATATATGAAAGTCTGTGTGTAGCAAGGAAATAAATCCACCTCTGGGTTGAACAAGACAATTTTAACAATAAACAGCATCACTACATTTGACGTTTATGACACAAGGAATACTATGTCTGATTGCAGTGATAGAAGATATGAAACATTCCCCTTAGAGAGATGGTATAGATAGGTGAAGCATGCCAAAGACATAAAAGATCGTCAAACTCAGAGTCAAATAAAGAGTTTAGATTGCTAAATTAAAGCTTTGTGTTTTAGGAAGAAAAAGAAGCTTTTATGATCTAATAGTCAGAAATGGTCAGGATCACATTTTTCTCTTTCACCCAGAGCATAATGCTTCCAGCTGCACTGTTTTCCCAGCTGCTGTTCTTGGGGGAGGTGTTGGTTATTGAAGGGCAGCAGCTCCCAGTGAAAGATGCCTGTCCTTGGCATCTCCTCTGGTGATGGTGGGGTATGTGGTCTCCTGGGCGGCTGGCATAGCCTTGGGTGTGGAATGTGATTAGATTGCAGCCTGGGGTGGCATGGCTGCAGAGAATACTTTTTATCACAGCAGAATGACTAAACTAACCAATAACAGTAAATATTTAATGTGAGCCAGGCCAGCCTTATGAGTCAACACTTCATGGTATTACAAGATGCATTTTCTTAACAGTTAAGATTCTTGAATTCCTGTAACTGTACTCTGCTGGTAATGATTTCAGACTCTGGGATGGCACAATGCGACTGTGCAGTTATGTCAGGGACCAGGTCATACAGTCGCTGGGAAGTGCTCTGGCTCCCAAGCACTTGTGTGGCTTGAACTGTGCTTAATTGGAGAACAAAGCAGCATGAGAGAAGTAAAAGCTGGCAAAAAATATCTTCCTTCATCCTGGCTTGGGATGCTGAAAAGACTTGCCATTTAAGAGATATGTAATCATTAAGAGATACGTAATATGCTTCTTAAAGATAGATCGTCTGTAACTTATTTTTAGGTACAATTTAACATACAGTGGGAACAGCATTTATATAGATACGGGGTTATCAGCACAGTGCAGTTGTCAGCTTTAAAACTTGCAGAGGGGAGAGAGACAGAACCTTGTGGGGGTGATTTAGAGAGCTCAGCCTCAAGAGGTTCATATATTCCTGCTGTTTAAGTCTATCTTTTGATTGTGATACAAATAGCTTCATCACCATCATCCTGCTCATGTAGCTGTAAACACTTGCTTTGCTCTAGAAAAATGCTTTGCCAGACTTATCAATGCACATGACACCATGCACCAGGTGTTTTTAGTAAGAAAAGTGTCTTCACAATACCTCAGTAGGAACATAATTTCAGAAGTTATTTTGTTGTTCTCATGGTACCTTGTATGTATGCAAGAGGGAGTGCACACACACACACTGTAATGTAGGCAACTAGAAAGAAGAAAACTGCTAAAATGCAAAAAATGCCAGGGAACTGCACCTGTGTTTAAAAACAATGAAGGAGAAATCAAGATTAGGAAACATTTCCATTTCCCCCCAAAATTTTTAAATTGAGAGATGGTTTTAAACTGAGATGCCTAACCATTGCCTCCACTTTCAGAGGGTTTGATTTTTATGCGATTTTCCCTTCTAATTTGACAATACTTCTCCTTTGATTAGGGGGTGTTTCCCTCACAGAAAGGAGAAGAAAGGGTTAAGACCCTACCAGTACATCACAGATTCCTCCTCTCAAAGCCTGGGGTAATGTATGGGAAGGTTGCTAAGCTTGGCATTTTTGTATTTTAATTCTCTTCCATTAAATTCTAATGACCGGTTGCTAAACGATGTCATGCATTTCCTGCTCCTTTTATGGGGAGCTGTTTTATAAAGCAGCAGCTTGGAAGCATGCAGGAAGCAGTCATCTCTGGAATTGATTGCATTTCTGATAGAGCACTTTTGTCCTGTATCCCTGGAGAAAATCTGCAGGTCCTAATGGCTTATGTTATCCTTGTAGCTGCAGCATAGCAATTTACAGAAGTACTGTAAAAATGGAAACAAGATCTACCAGCTTTAAACCTCTTGCTAGACCCAGTTTCTTTTTTCTTTTTTTCTTTTTTAAGCAAAGCAGATCATTATTATTAGCGAAGGGGAGTGAAGGACTATGTACAATATAATGAAACTCTCTGGCTCTGAAAACAGCTGATGTTTATAAATTGCTTGGGCGTCTGAGTCTGAACCACAAGAAACATGTCCAATTTGATCAAGTGATGTGAAAAGGGCAGTTAAACAAAAGCGATATTTGCATACATTGGCATGGTGGTAATGATTGTGTCACTTCTGTCTATCACATGGACTCATTAGAAAAGGGTGTGAGCTATTAAGCTTTGATATTCAGCACAGATAAGAAATGAACAGGCAGACGATAAAGGAAACAAAGGCTGGCCACACACTACTTAACGCTGTGAGGATTTGATTCTGCAGACAGACTAGCAGCCACCTTCTTGGCTGACGGTTCAGTACAAGGGGATGCTTCCCTTTATTTTTTATTTTTTTCGTAACTCTGTCCCCAGTCAAATATTGGTTAGCAATGTGTGACTCTTACATGCTTCTTTCCTGGGAAATTGCTTTCCTTGGTTTCTGATAGAAATCAGCAAGACAGTCCCCTGAGTGAATTCTTCCTGATGTGCCAGATTTAGTGAGTGCCTGGGTGTGCAGAAAGCATGGAGAAAAAAGCTTCTGAGGCTTATAAAACACATGGTGCTTGCAGTGGTTTCTGTTTTCCTATTCACAAGTGTGTGCATCCTGAAAAATATGAACACGCAGAGTGGTGTTTTTGACTCTTTCTTTCTGCAGATGCCTGGAATTTTAGTGTGGAACTAAGGGCCTGTGTCAAAGAGTAATTTGTGCTGGACATTGGTTATTCTGCTGCCATCAGCCTATCACAAGCAATATTGTAAAACTGGACTGGTATTAGCCGGAGCAGATTTCCCATGACACACTCATGATCAGGCCAGTTATTCCTCAATGCTCGGGTGATTTGGTTATTCGCTGAACCACCTTGGCACCAAAATTGCAGCTGGGCCAAGAAGTTGTACTGCTATGTCTAGGGGAAGGGCAATAATCTTTAAAATGTATCACCAAGTATACTTCTGGCTCCTACTATAACTTTAGGAAGGTCACTTACCTCCTCACTGTTTCAATTTGGCCATTTATGAAATGCTGATAATACAATGTCGTCATGCACAATGGAGGTTGATAAATTAGTGTTTACAAAGCAGCTGGAGATTTCTAACAAAAGGTTCTGCAATAACAATGCCTGAGGAGACTGCAAAGTCTTGCCACTGAAGTCCATAATGGTTACCCTGAGAGAAGACTGCTCTTGAAAATGCTGAGGCAAAAAAGAAAACAGTGAGGAAGGGAGTCTTATGCTAGTAAAAGGGAAAAAAATGTGGACATAACACCCCCATCGATAGAAGGCTTTTTCTACTTTATTTTCTTGAGCAAGTCCATTGGTTTCAAAATGTCTCCTGTAGGAATACGACACTACTCATCCTGAGCAAGAGTGGCAGAATGGCAGAATCTAGACTGCTCTTCTTCCTAAAATTACAAAAATAAGCACATAATAGGAATGGCAGAAGGGGATATGCAGTATATGATTAATGGAAACCTGATATAGTTGATCTGATTTTCACTAAAGATATCACTTGCTCATAACAATGCACATTTAAATTAATGGGAAGAGTTAAAAAACAAATACAGCTAGTTTATGTTGTGATTCCTCATTTGCTAAATCTGTTCTCCCAAGCCCTGGATTTGGGCAGCAGTGAAAAAGGTACAAAGCAGTTTTTACCTTTTTAATGAGATGATCTGAAAATTCACATACATGATATATATTGTGGTGTTTTGTTTGATGTTTTGCTTCTTGCAGTGGACACTGGGCTAAGAAATTGAGGGCCTGAGGAAAGATGAGATCAAAATTCTTTATTGTCCTTTTTTTCTGGTGTTCCTTTTTAGATGCTTTTGGGTATGTTGAATTTTGACAACTTATTCTGTAGAGCCAGATAATCAAATGATAGGTTAGGGGTAAGTGGCAACACTAGGAGAAGACATGGAAAGAGCAGAAGACATGGAAAGAGAGGTAGAAACCTCAGAAGCATCGCTGAACATCAGCTCTGGAAGTGATAGTGTGCGGATGTCTTTCAACTGTACAAAGAATATGAGTGATAATTATGAATTAGTGATGTCTGGCATGGAATTTCCATTCTTTCTCTCTGCCTTTTCTCTATACTGAAAAAAATAAAGTATTTTCTTGAAGAACACTCTAACTAATACCAGTTTTCTGGTAATGTTTGCATTTGAGAAAGGAATGATATTGAAAAACACCATATTCATGCACCACTATTTCTGGTCATAAGACAGTCTGAGATTTTGGTTGTAAAACAATCAGAGAAGGATCACATGGTATTTGATTTTGAACTACCTTTTTACTCACGGAACATTTTCACGCAAGGAACACTCCATTCTGGAGAAATACACCATTTTTTCAATGTTCTGTTTTCCTATTTACAAGTGTTCAGATCCTGAAAAATATAAACAGATAGAGTGGTGTTTTTTATTTATTCTTTCTGCAGATGCTTGAAATTTTAACATGGAACTAAGGGCCTGTGCCAAATAGTAATTTGCACTGCCCTCTCTCTGGGCTGTTAGGAAAATCAAACTGATCACCATCCCTTATATTTGGATGAAATTCGGCTCTTTTCTGTGGACTGCAGGAGAGGGGAATTGCCCCTATTGATATATCTATTTTCCCAGAATCAATTAAACAGGTCTTTTATCATCTTTGTAGCAGCAACAGGTCAATATGATGCTTGTGAGGACCATGGAATAGAGCAGTAAGATATTTCTCACATGGAAGCCAAAGAAAAATGTGGTCTAGCCTTTTGCCCAAGGAAAGCACAGAGGTGACAGCCTTTCCCAGGGTCTTTCCTTTCCTTCTTCCTCCTGGATGGAGGAAGGACTTTGTGAGTTGCTGAGAGGTGCTAAGAAGGAATAGCTGAATTAGGAGTAGACTGATTAATGGTCCCTTATTGCCAAAAGGTCTAGTCTTTAGTGGAATAATGATTATTTGCTTAGCTTGCACCTGTCAGTAACAGACCTCCAAGGAATATCCCTAGATGCAATCTCCAGCAGCTATCATTTGACTGAACTCACAAGTCTGAATGCGGTCCCTATTTGGCAATTTTTATAATCCAATATTACCCTCCACTATTGTAACAATCCAGGAATACATTTCAAATTCTTCTCAAGCTAATTTCTGCTCTTGAATTTTTATTTTACATTACATTTAATATTTACTGTGGGGTCTCTAATCCAAAAGTCTTTCTCTGCCCTAAAAAGAGAGGTAGCATACCTAAGGAAATGGAAGCATTAAGATCACGCAGTAAGATATTTGAAAAGATGGTCACAGAGAAGCAAAGTGACATATCATTTAGTGAAATGCCTCTGCAGCAACCCCATCCCTTTGAGTGGTGGCAGATTATACAGTAGCATATCCTAAGCAATATAGGGTGCAGCCAGCATGTCAGATGAGGCCTCAAAATTCCTGTGGAGATTCAACCATTCAGGGCCCAGGGAAACATGCTGATCAGGATACGYTGGGCAAAGAGTTTCATGTATTAATAGTTATTCTGTAAACACAGTATCTGTTTGATCTATATTTTCTATCTTTTAAAATTTATAGACTAAAAATTTATTTTAATTTATAAGAGGAAACCCAATGTTTAAGTAGCTGTTAAAAATATGCCGTAATTTTTCTAGTTCTCATCTATCCAGAATCTATTTCTAACCTTGCGATCACATGGTGAGTTTGTTTTGCTAGATTAAAGAGTGGTCTGTCATCAGAAATCTCTTCTCATTTTAATATTTGTAGACCAAAAGCAAGTTGTCTTGTCTTATGAATAAACTAATCAGAACCATCCTTTGAAATCTTTCAGTATGAGTCATCTTTTCAAAATTTGTAACAGATTTTTGACGGTACTGCTGGTTACTACTGGTATAATACTAGTAGTCTCATTTATGTTATATACAAAGGAAATACTCTCTGAAATACCTATTTCTGCACACACATTTCTATTTACTATCCTAGTTAAGGCAGTACCCAGATGTGGCCGGTTTAACTGATTATACATTGGGACTCCCAGATCCTCATTATTGTCAGTGAATTCATGAATTCTGTTGCTAACCCCCCCCCCCATTCATAAATGTATGACCTTCCATCTGACTGCGTTAAAATGCAGTGTTAGTAGACATTTTGTTGCCTGCATTTTTCAAAAGATAAACTCTAATGGCCTGTCACTCTTTAAGTGTGAATACTATGGCTAGTATGCTGTGAAAGAAGGCTCTATTCTGAACATATTTTGATTTGGGTTATTTCGTTCTCTCCACTCAAGTTCTCCTTGCAATTTTAGGTCTCCTACCGAACACTAAACTATATAAACACCCATCTAACACTACGGCAGAGCGGTTCTCTATTTTGCTCCAGCTCTGTACCATGCTGGTAGTAACTGTTTCCTGTACATCTTGTGTCTACTCACCACTTGGCTGAATCTGCTCTAATCAATGCCCTATTACTGGAATCAACTGGAAAGAAGAGGAACAGACTAGAAATCAGCCCATTTCCTGGAATGGGGGAAAAAAAGTTTGTACTTTATTGCTACAACCTTTGGTGCTCATTCACCAGTTTTCTCTTCCCAATTTTATATCAGCAGTATCGAAGAGTCAAGGACCCTTCTTGTACAGCTTACTGCTGAAGCAGCCACAACTCTGGATTCTCTTGACATTTTTGCAATTAAAACTTGAAATGTAATTTTTATTAACATATTTTTGCATATAATATAGTGTATTCCAAACACATTAATTTTTCAACATATGCCCAATCCTTTGAGTTTAGTATGAATTTTAGATACATTTTCCTATTGTAAATAATGTATCCATTAAACTGTATGTTTAACATTGCTCAGTTTCCTGTTAGTATTTATCCCGCAGTAATCTTCAGCAACAGAACTGTGAAAGGTTCTGTTTATTATTTGGTGTTTATTTATTATTAATCTAAGACTTGACACACACCAAGATTTTATTTTTTTTATATATTCTGGCATGTAAGTGAGTTAGAGGAACCCAGAGATTCTCCAGGTTAGATGAAAATAGTCATATGGAGATTTTTTCTACAGAGTAGTGAGTTTTTTCTAAATATGCTATCTTTTTAAAGAAGATTAGAACATGCATTAGCTATTTAGCTTATTTATGTATTCATGGTGAGCATTAAAAAGAAATTGTTGTGACCTTTTGTGCTATTTGTGATTTACAAATGTATCATTATAACATCAATTAAATTTATATTTCAAGTTTGAAAAGGTGAGAGAAACACAAGTCACAGCATAAAAACTTATGTGTTCTACTGGCATAAACTGCTAAATATTTTTTTAAAGGCCTTGTAATACATAAGAGAATAATTGATATATTTTTCATACTATCTGACTCAGAGGGCAGCAAATTACAGAAAAGTGTCAGTTTTAGTGTACGTATAAATTCCCATATTTTTCTTGCATCAGAATTCTTACTAGGGAAATATTTCTAATGATTATCCCAAATGTTGTTCATAAAAGTAGTCTGAGCTCCTAAATTTGAATCCAATGACCACTGATACTCTCAGGGAAATTAAAACAAATGGAAATACCTAGACAACAAATGGTAACATTTGGCTGCTCTTGGGAGTGGGTACTCCATATCTTGAATGATGTCAGATACAACTTCATTATCGACACTGTGTCCTGCCTCAGTATATTTTCTCTGACATAAAGATCTTCTGTTATTTCAGACTGGTTTTATTCTCCTGCTGTTTCATTCTGACTGTGTCTTACAACCATTTACCAGCCATTCCTGAATAGTGTTACAGTCTTTCAGTCTTTAACCAAAGCTTCCATCTGCTCAAATTCCCTTACTTGAACGGACTTATCTCTTTGGGTTTGTTTGACTTTTTGAAATAATAACTTCAGATCTGAAAAGCTTTCCATCTATCTAGTAGCTAATATCTGGTAATATACATAGAAAGGAAATCTATAAATTGGCGGATGGAAAGGAAAATCAGAGTAGTAAATTTAGATCAATTCATGGTTTGCATTCTMGGAAATGGTTTTAGCCTTTAGCAGCTTTTAAAATGATGCACAAACAGTTACTGAAACGAAGGTAAAGGAAAACCTGCTTATAATTAAATATAGTAGCAGTATCCAGGAAAGTATATACCTACATGACATTTTATTAATCAGTTTTATTTTGAAACAATCATGGAATTACTAGCTGAGGTTATGTAAATCATGAATACTGCAAATATCAAGAGATACCAGTGAACAGAGTAGACAGATAATAAAGGTAAAATTCTGAGACCTTCGGAGTCTACCGCAGTCTGACAATAATTCCTGTGCATCTGAGGTTTCTTCCCTACATACACCAGCTAAATTAAAATCTGACAAGCAGAAATATACAAATTGCATGATCAAACAAGAAAGCTTTGCAGGTGTAAAATGCACAGCGTGGATTGCGTCCACCCCTCTGTGAGCGAAGCAGTAAGGTTTCCCTCTCACTCCCTGTGTAGTCCCCATCAGAGGGAACCTGCAAAATGACCAGTTCTTGTTCTTCCCCAAGGACCAGCAAGCTGTGAAAATTGAACAGCTCTAGTAATAAGGTACAGCTCGATGGAAGTAGGGGCATCAGAATATAAATCAAATTATTCTGGCAGCAATCAATAGAAAAGATCTAAGAAACCAGAGGGGAAAACAGTTCTTTAAAGCTTCCCTAAGCTTTCTTGCATGCTTCTATCAGAGCAGGCATGAACACATACACACTTCCACACCCCCACACGTATCTGTGCTATCATGCACATATGCACACACTTTCTCTCCCAACCTAAATCTGATCTGGAATTTGAAATGTGACAACCACCTTGCATAGCAGGAAGGATGTCTGCACACCACTGCTACTACCTGTGGCAGGAGTGAGGAGAAGGAGAATGACACTGGACCTGTAAACACCATGCGCTGTATCCTCATGGTTACTCTCATAACCTCAGCAATGTTAGCCTGTCTCCATAGCAGGATTTGATTATGGAGGAGCCCAAGACCACCCTGTGTATGAACACAAACTTCTCAGTCTCTGAACATAAAGCAGTGAGGAAAACAAAACTTTAAAGGCCTGATTCTCTTCCTCTATCAGTTTCAAGGAGTGAACATATATTAAGGGAGTATTACTCTGCTGTGATAATGAATGGGCTTTCATGTTTACTGTTATCTTTATGCAGGTTAAATTTAGTCACTGGTTCAGAAGCACTTAAACAAGCGTCATGCCTGGAATAGGATGCTTTGATTCCACCTGAGATTCCTCAGGGTATCCCAACTGAGCCCAAGCCACCAGCTGAGGGGGAAATAGGTCTACTATAGGTCTAACCATGTCCGCCTTCCCTGTTTGGTTGTCTTGGATATCCAGGACCATCTTAAATGTTGCTAAATGCTTAAGTTTAGAGAACTGAATTTTGCCCTGGGACTGAAGTTTCTGTATCTTCACTCTCATGTTATGACACTATAATATTTTATGTGCATCAGTAGCCAAATTATGATGTGAGGTTTGATAACTTTTCCTGCCTCTATAGTCATGATTGTGAAGACAAATTCTTGAGCACTGTGAAGACACATCTAGTGGCATCCATATGAGAACACTGGTGGGCAGATGCCCCTTGTAGATGTCAAATTAGGCTGATTTCTATAAACTATGTATGCTATAACATTATTAGCTCATATAATTCTGACATTCACTTCTTGTCTACTAAGGAGTCAGTCACTCTAGTCTTTGGAAATCACTATGTTAACAGCCAACAGGTAAACAATACTGATTTTTCCATGTGTTTGTCCATCGCCACCTGTCTGTTAGCCTCTTCATTAACTTCTACTCCAGAAAGTGATGATTAGATATTCTGTAGAACATCACGTTTTGTTTTGCCTGTAACAGCAAGAATGCAGTTTGATGCACACTCTTCAGTGAACTGAGTTAGATCTTTGATGTCAACCAGCTTTTCCTGATTTGACCACAAGCTTGTTGAATTACTATTGCATGTCTACATTGAGACTTCATAATAAGGCAAGCGCCTTACGTGGAATCAAATAGAGGTTTCCAGAAAAAATGGGAAACTAGACATCTTTGATACATTTTAATATATGAAATGGAAAAATTAAGACAGTGTTTGTGTGTAATGAAGACAACCAACAGTAAAGGTTAGGAACAGCTGAACTAGGTTTGCTAATGTGTGTAGTCAGGTTTAGCCAGGAGATTTAGGCTGTAGGTGTCTGCCCTTGCCTGGTTTGTGATACAGGGAAAGGAGTTTTCCTCTCTGTGCTTCTGTTTCCCAATCTTTAAAATGGGTATAATGGTGCTGGCCTCCTTGGTGGGAACAGAGTCTTCAAACTGTTGTTACAGGACTCTTTGGGGAACTAAAAATCACCCTGATGCATAAAAGGATAAACAGGAATGGGGAGGGGAGAAAGCAGCATTGTTTGATAGAAGCAATCATGATTTTTGGGTCAAGATGAGAGCCTGATTATGAGTCAACAAACTGTTGAGTAGGAGTGCAAGGTGGGATACTATGAAAAGAACTAACCTGGCCAGAATCAGATTTTTATCTTCCCAGCCTGCTCTCTTGTTTGACTTGCCTCCACCCTGCCACAGCAGACAGAAGATCAAGCAGGACTTGATTACAATGTCTAAGTGTCCTCCTGGAGCAAAAATATTAAAGGGTCTCTGTGTGAGAAGTACAAGAACCAGTGGCTCTAAGCCAAAACCTCAGAAATTGAAATGAAAAATAGCATGCACATTCAAATTGAATGTGGATGGCTTTTGGGAAGATATGCTTGTGCTACACTCAAATTATTGCACTCAGAATGGAGATAATTGAATGAAAATCTTTGGCCTCTGSTAGAAAGATGCTCTAATGGTTTCTTTGGCTTTAACATAGGAAGCTATGGCAACAAATGGCTACAGTAGTAAGACTCTTTCACTTAATTAAACGTAGTAGCTGCTGTTGAAGAATCTGTCACTGTCTTCTTCCCCTGAAAGTCTGTGCTACAGAAATTTAGCTCTGAAATCAAGGCAGGTTGCCCGGTGTCTGGCTGAATGAACAGTCTCTTATTCACTACATGTGCAGGTGGTAGTGATGGTAGTGATCAAGGGTAGAGTTAAGGTTATTTGTATATCCCTACTTCTTTTATCACACTTTTAGTGCTGTGAAAGACATTGATATGGCTTGATTTCTCAACATTTTTTAAGTAAAATAACAATGACAGGCTGTTTTCTCCTCCGGATATGTATTTCTACTAAATTCACAATAATGAATCTTCTGTTCTGAGTTTACAAAGAGCAAAGTATGGAGCAGACAACATGCAGTGGATAAAATCACTTTCTGAAGGACTTGCAGTGTAAAAAGGTGACTGATACATATCATTCATTTTAAGTTTTCCTATATATGGATGTTGGTTAATGGGATGTATTGCACTAGCATACACATAACATTTCTTGTACATGTATACTAAAAACCCATACATTTAGATGTGTACATACATAATTGCATGAGTTTACAGGTGAAAGGCATCCTGCTAGAAAGCAAAATGAATCTAAACTCTGTGTCAAGGTCCCTAGATTCTGCGTCACTGCTGGGAACTTGGGCATTTTTGCAAGAGCTTCAAATGTGTTCAAATGAAGATTCAGATCTGAATCCAGAGATTTAATCTTGTGTTATTATTGCTATATTATTTTATGATGTTGTCCTACTTTCTGACAATCAGTTCTTAGTTTCAGAGTCAGCAGCCCTTTAAGATAAACAATGTTGCTCAGATCTCTGCGTCCTATTGTTGTAGTCTGCTTGCGAGGGCAGGAAGACACGACTGCTCAGTTGATATTCAGCTCACATTCTCAGGCTTTCCCTTGCACCAGAAAGGCCTTGCTAGAACCACTTTTGTGTGTGATGAAAGTACTGAGTACCTGGAACATATTTTGCAGCAAGGGATAAATTGCAGAGTCACCAAATCATGTAGCGTACAGGACTCTGCCTCTAGTAACATATCTATCTCTGTGAGTTCACATGGATACTCAAGTATCCATATGGACATAATGAATATAAATAAATTAACTGTGCATAATTATATGCTTACTAATGCAGAGGGATGTGAGGTAAAATTTCACTTGTCAGGCTGTGCTGTATAGATTTTGAAACTTGAACAAGGAAGGCTGTTGGTTTTTTTTTTCCTCCTGGTAAGGAGGTTTTTTTTTTTTTTTTTTTTTAATCCTATCATCAAACACCCTAGTACGACTTGAGCAAAGAGGTCTTTGTGCATGGGAAGGCAAACTTTCAGAACATTTTTATTCATTTGGACATTGACAATTTCCATTATGAATAACAGATACCAGATAGCCATGATGTCACCAATTACAGAATCATCTGTGGCTGGCTAGTGATTTTATTTGTTTAGCTAGCTCAGTGTAAAATGCTGAGATTTTCAGTAACTTTATATTTTGAAAGAAAATATGATGTCACTACAGAAACATGGATATCTTCACAGGAAAATGATGATTCAGTATTCTGTTAAAAAACATTATTTTCCCTTAGTTAAGTGAAGGCTACGAATCCATGTGTCTAAGAGCAGAATTAGGAGCATTAATTATGAGCATRGGGTAGAAGGTTTCATCTTCATTTGAAATTTGCCTTGGGGCAACAGGGCAGTATCAAACACTTGTCCCTGCTTCCGGGTATCTTTAATTACCTGCCTGCAAGTTTCTAAACACCAAGGATCTCCTCTGTGTTTCCATGACAACATCCTTGCCGTCAGTATCGTGTGCATTTCTGTCTATACTCAGGTCAGTTGGAAACCCATTCAAGTAGTTAAAACAATATGAAAATAATGCAGATGCATAGAAAGGAGAACACAAAAAGGGAGTGCATTTTCTCACTTCCCCTCACTGCTTGTGGTAACGACTGACGTTGGGGAAGCCGACAGCATCTCTGGGGACTTTTGATGCATGAAAACATTAATGGTTGACTTGGTTGTCTTCCTGAATGATAAAACCTTCATCTCTCCACGACTCGTTAAATCCGTCAGGTTCCTAGTGAAGTGTCACATGGGGAGAAAAAAAAAAAGGCAGTGGAAGATGGGGGAGGGAACACACAGCCGGCTGGTGAAGTGCAGTTGTCTGGCTGCTGCCAGCTGAGACCCACCATGAAGCACCTGCGGCTCCCGGCTCCTCTGTGCTGCCAGGGGAGCTGTGCCGCAGTGCACTCAGGGCTGCAGTCAAGATGAGCTGTTCAGGACCTGTCACACAATCTGCTGCCCCCGAATGAGTCCTCTCTGGTTCTCTAGACCTGACTGCAAGTCTCTCTCATCCCTAGGGTTGCGCAAAATCATCCAGCTGTAAGACTTGTGGGTTATAATGTATCAAAACCATGGCAATCACATATGAAAGATCACACTGTTGCCTGTTACTGCATCTGAATGTGCTGGCCCACTACTGTTCAGCCAGTCTGATTGGAAGAATTCAGACTGCCTCAACCAACTACAATACATGGTGGGTTCCTCATTTCTTGGTGTGGAATCATGAAATTCCTTGAATCCAGCTTCCTGTGTGTATAATTGCAGTTACAGTACAAAATTTGCACTCTGCTTTTATGGACCCCATGAACATGGGTGGGCTAGGATTAAAACTCATTTGTTGTTGCTCCTGTTACAAAACACCCAAAATGGGAACTGTTCTAAAGTGTCTTCTTGCACACTGTCAGCCAAAGTGATAAAGTTTTGCAAGTGCCAGGAATGACATATTCCTATGTACTAGTAATGGATTGAGTATAGGATGTCATTTCTTGGTAAAGTATGACAAAATGTAAACCAACAGATTTAGGGATACTCAGCTGATCATTATAGGGCAAGCTAAATCTTAAAAAAGCTGGTTTTAGGAAGAAGTGGAGAGTAAACAGATTTTGGCCCAATTGGCAATTATGCTTGTTACTCTCTGCAGTCAGAATTCTCTGTGTTTTCCAGCTAGAGATGAAGGTCATATGGGCTGAGGGAAACCTTGCAAACTATTGCAAGGAAAGATTTAGGTAAGTGGAAATACACATTTAAAACTCAATTTTTACTGCCTTTTTTTCCTGTATGCTTTGTCTTTTGGGGTGCAGAAAAAAATAGTTTGCTTTGTAGAAACTGTTTTTGAGTCATTTTGCTGTCATTTTGATTTGCTGTCATTTTGAGTCACTATCAATGTTCTCATTGTTAAAGGCTGTTAAAGGCTGCAAAACTTAATTTCTTATATGGAAGATAAGGGAAGAACAGGGGGCAGAATCACAGAGATATGTTTTAGAAGTGCTGCTGCTGCATGGTTTTGCCAGAACTACAGCAGAGGAGACAGGAAGTCTCGCTGTGGGTAAGAGGACCAAAAATCACTTCTCATATAGCTGAATCTATAAAGGTGAGCATAAGTAAAGCAACAAATAAAGGAACCCTAAAATAAGCATGTAAGGATCAGTAAGGATCATCTCTTGTGCAGTGGACGTCATATAAAAATTTTGAGGTCCAGATCTGATTTTCCCTCTAGTGGTTTTTATGTAGTAATTCCAGGTCTGACATTTGCAAATGTTGTTCTTCTTTTAACTTCTTTACCTCCTTGCAGTGAAATAGACACAAGCAAAAAAACAAACACACATCTTTTTTTAGGCAAACTAAAGAACAGAGTTCAGAGAAAAATCTGCCACTTTCTATTTATTTGCAGAGTTAGGCACATTAGAATATTATAAACTATCAAAAACATGTAATTCTTCATTTTTGCATTACTTGTACTTTTAAAGTAAGTAAGCTCTCTAGTACTTGCCTGAGTTTCTTGGATCCAGGCATGCATTTGCTATTTATTCAATTCAGTGTTTTAGGAAAACACTACTTGTGTGAAGGAGAAAGGGGCTGTGTCAAACTGTCAGGGTCATTAACAGGGTCATGAGAACAAAAGGCTGAGATGCCTTCTACATAAGGATGGAGAACTATATGTTGGTGTGAAGAATTTAATCTCTGAATCTATACACTCCTGAACTTTGTGTCTTCTTACCAAATTTGGATCCTAGTCTACATTTTGCAAAATTCCCTGGAGTGAGCTGAAGTAATAACCTGCTTGAACACTAAATCTAAGCATTTCACAAATAAATAAGGGCTGTAGTTTTGCTACTAAATCTATATTTGGGTACCTGAACAAGTGACCTGATTTCCAAAGCACTGAAGCTAAACTCTGAATTAAGGTTTTTGCTGACATCTGTGGGAGTTGTGGGTAAGAACTTCAGAAAATCAGGTCTTTCATTTTGCAGTTCTGAATTTGGAGTAGGAGTCTAATTTTATGCTCCTAATTTTTGAAATCTGAGAGTGCTTGAAGTCCGTGCTCAGGTCTGACTTGGTTTGAAGACTTTATCCAAGTTTAAAAAAGTAGATTGTGGAGAGCTGAAAAAAACAGCAACACTACCTGCCTATCCCATCTTTTTAAGGGAAAAAGAATTCAGAAGTATAAGTGTCATGGTGATAGGAGGTTAAGGATGTTAGCAAAGGGAAAGAAACTCAGGACACCATTCACGGTCAGCCCCTTTCTCTGCCTAGCTAGATACAGATCCTTTCCTTCAGATAGTACCTTCCCCTTCTTTCTTGGGCTGGCTTTCTCCTCCTTTCCCATCTCCAGTGTTGTTTTACCCAGGGCAAAAGAGAGGAGACCTTGTTTGTCAGTGAAGCCATGTGAGCTGTTAATTTACTTCAGGTAATATGAAAAATGTTTCAATATCAACATCCTGGCTCTGATGAGTCGTTATCTCATCAGGGACAAAACCAGCCCTTAGCCAAGGCTGCTATGCTCATGTGAATTGACTTTTGCCCCTGACATTGCCTCCTGGTAGCAGATGTGCACCCACTGCCCACCCTGAAAACTGGCTGGCCTGCTGGTCTGCAGCAGTCCTGACTTAGCTTATGGTTTCTGCTTCAGTCACAAAACTGTCTCAGCCCTCCTCCTGTTCCCCACTTCACCTCCAACTCCGACACCACCTGTGATTTCCTGGTGTAGCTTCTCCCACTCAGACTGCTTGATCAACACAGCTTCTTCACTGCAACGCCATGTGCTAAACGAGGCACCCATGTCCTGGGCATGGGAGTGGTAGGTCTTGTGTCTACTATGTTTGACCAAGGGGTATGTATTTGGAAGGTATAAGCGACATGAAGATGTACAAGGAAGGAATACAGACAATGATGTTACTGTCAATGAATTTAATCTTTTTTGTTGTTTGTTTTAATTTAGTACTTCTACATAGCATTTGGCTATTAGCTGGGAGGGATATGAACAGCCATTTGGAAGAGGTAACATTATTGCAGTTTAACAAGTCAGCTATCTGCATATATGCAGCTGTGAATTAAAATGTGATGATGGTTTAAAACTAATGAATTTTACTTAACAAATACAGCACTCAGGGTTCAATCACCAAGGCTTGTCCAATGAACTGAGGCAACAATTCAGCCCATTTATCTCCTCAGTGCTCAGTACCATTACATTCTCTGTCTGCTTCCCACTTGGTTGATATGTGATAGATTAAGCCAGGAAACTTCCATAACTAATGACGTGAGTTACAAGAGCTTGTACTAACAAACAGAAAGTAGAAATTCAGAGGCTGTAATGACTCATTTCCTCTGTGGACTATGGCCAGGGGACATATAACACACATCCACTGGAGGGCTGTGTATGTATTCAGGCATAGGTTACTGTCTGTCCCATCTTTGTCATTTAATATGAACGTGACAGTACTGGTCAAACGTATTAACTTTCTCATCTCTTGTTTATTTAGGCTATAAGTGCTTTGGTCCAGGGAAAGTCTCCTGTCTCCAGTTAAGGCTGTTTGCACTGGTCTCAGCTGGATCTCCAGATGACATTGCCATACGACGCCATAAAGCGATGATTACCAGTGACTGATGGGATGAGTCCTGCTCCATATAAGCAACTATGTAAAACTGTGTGTACTTCCATGCAGAAAATGACTAAGACCTGTCCATGTTCTGATAAAGAGTGCACCTGGACTTCAGATGGGATTTAGTATGGCACTGTTTTATGGATTTACAGGAATTTTGTCAGGGCACAGGGAAGTTTATTCTGGAAGTATCAACTAATCCTTGTGCTTGGAGCCCATTTAGACCTCTCCAGTTACTTCAGTGGTGCATGGCAGTCTGCCACAGACATCAGTGGAACCTGTCACAGCTCTTCAGCTTCAGAGTTGAAGTTGGAATCAGCTGGAAACAGCTGAAATGAGAGAATGCCATGTAAAAATGTGCTTTGAGATCTTCCTTAGCTACAAAACAAGTATCTTCACTACTGTAAGAACAGTAATCCTTGATAATTTGGATGTGTTGCCACCTCTTGTGGCAACACTACTAAAACATTTTATTAGTAGTACTGGCTTTGTATTTGTTCTTTATTTAGTCCATAGCAGACTGCTAATTAAGTAAAGATAAATTTTGAATTGTGAACTCAAACTAATAAAAGTGGGCAATACTAATGCCTCCAACAGTTTAACCATGTCCCTGTTAAAGTTGGCAGATCTGGGCAGGACATATTGCAGCCTGCAGTCTGTGATCACATTTGGAGAGCTGATGTTTCTGTTTCTCTTCTGACCCTCCTCTCACCCTGTGGGAGGTGAGCAGCTGATGTGAACACTTGGAGACCTGAATCCAAATGTATTTATTCATGAGATGACCGTTCTTCTTCTTGTCCATCTTTCTGGAAATTGTGATGAGATCATAAACTTTTACATACTGAAACACAGTGCTATTGTAAAAAGATGCTTAAAAAAAGATAATTTAAGTAATGAATAGAATAGATGTGCTAGTGAGCAAGGATTTACATGTGGTTGATATGTATGACAATAATGTCTATAAATAGAAAACATGGAAGAAAAGGCTTTGTCTCATCTAGTAAACTGAACAGGGCAAGTTCTCTAGCCCTGAGGGCAAGTACCACAGCAGAGCTTATATCCACATGGTTAAAATTTCTAGGAAATTGTTAGGAAAATATATCTTGACAGTCTCACCTCTGTCTTCTTTTATATACTTTTCTTCCACTAATTAATGTACATAACCCTTTGTCATTTGTGTCTCTGTTTCCTGTGAGCTGCTGTAGTTATCCAAGTCTCCCTTTTCACAAGAGGATGAATTTTCTATTATTTCTCTTCCATTAAGAGCAGCCAAAAAGCCCCTCTTCTGGTATCAAGGAATCCATGATTGCATGAATTGTATGRAATGCATTTTCTTATTTTTAAGTACACTTCATCTTCCTCCCACCTGTATTTTTAACAATAGATGCAATGAAGGAAATAGTGTGGAAGTAGGTCACTCATGCCACTATTATGTACCTATCAATCCTGTGAAATTAAAGATGTCTTTGTATTTGGCACAAGAGTAGGGGTGTCATTTCATTCCAGTGCACATACATTGCAGCATTTTTTCATAATGATTTTTCTTTTTTAATGAACTTTAGTTTTATGGGTGATGGACAAGAATCAAAAATGTTGCATCAAAATTGTATTTTGATGGGTTAGTTTGCTTTCAACAAAGAAATACTCTTTTTTTTGGTTAGTTCTGCATTTTCCCAAAGAGCTTTAGCACATATAATTAAAAAACAAACAAACAAAAAAAAACAACAAAACCCCTGAATATCTCAGATACTAGAAGTGTCATTGTTATGTCTTCTAGGAAATGTTAAATTGGTTACTTAATAGATCCGTTATCCTCTATAATCTGGGCTCCTGATTTGACTTGTCCCTTGCCATGTTGCAGGGGTCATTTGTCTCTCATTACATTACAATACTCAATACATTACAGAATCTCAGTAACAGGAAAAATACTCTTGCATCTGGGAGATGTTGTCCATTTGGGGAACTGGTCTTGCAGAGAAAAGTATTAAAATTTGGTTCTGTAATTTTAATAAACAAGATATTTGGTGGCAGCCTTTCTACATGAT
Source organism: Apteryx rowi (assembly GCF_003343035.1). NCBI lineage: Eukaryota > Metazoa > Chordata > Aves > Apterygiformes > Apterygidae > Apteryx > Apteryx rowi. The sequence continues at coordinate 1,554,367 of NW_020450849.1, forward strand.
CTTTTCAGTTTTCATCCAAGAATTTTGGAGTTTTGGTTAAAGATAAAATATTGTGGTTTTGAATTTTTTGCAGAGTTGCTGAGTTCTGTGGGACATGTATGGAAGAACCTGTTCTAACTGGCATGAAATTTCTACTTGGAGCCCATTGGGGAAAAAAAGGAGAACTGCAGTGTTACCTCACAACAGGAAGAACAGAAAATACGGTTTGAAGTTCCCAGTGGAAGAGCAGGAAGTCAAAGTATCAAGTTTGTTTCAATTTCTGTTTTCAGCTTGACAAAACTGGTTATGTCATATTTCATACCTAAACTTGTCTTTCACCTCTACATATACATGCACAAATGTATATCTATAATATATATGGATATACAGATATGTATATATGTATAAAATGGGCATCAGTGAGTATTTAGCAGTTTTAAACTGCAAAAATACTTCTGTAATAACAGCTTAAAGTCATTGATTCCTCACTTTTTGGGTTATTGTATTTTATTATCCTCATGGATTCAGGGTGGAGAAAAGATAAAGACATTCTATATTTGTCTGCAATGATTCACCTTTTGCCATACTGTGGCCTGTTTTTTCCAGGATTTTTTTTTTTTTTTTTTTAATACACAGTATTATAGGCTCTCTGGAAATCCAAATTCCTCTGTCTGCTCTTTGCACTGCCAGTATCTTAACTCAGCAATTTTTCTATATTGAAACATTCGCACATATTCTCTGTGAATTTGCACTACATGTGTGTGACTCCAACTGTTTCTTACCATATAATTTGACCTGTGAAAAATGGAAGGTTGAAATTCAGCAACTGCAGTATTCAAGGGCCCACTCCTCCATTTTCTCAAGGATGGATGTGCTTTTGTGTTTTTTTTTTTTTTTTTTTTTGAAACCATTTTGAAACCATTTTTGTTGAGACTTGAATTGGAATTTAGACTTGAAACTACATGCATTTGTTCAAAGCTGTGAAGAAAATAAAACATTTTCTTTACATGACTGAAAAAATTACTGAGGAAAGATAATATGTCCTGACAAACTTGGTTAAGCTAAAAAGATAGTGTTTTAAATTAAAGAAGTTTTCAGTTATCTCTAAATATAAGACACATTCTGCTGTTTTTCTTTTTGCACAGAGAGGAGTTCATAACCTTTTAATTCTTCCAGACAAGAATAAATTTCTTGCAAGAATATAAAATTTGGTCTAAACTAAAAATGAAACCATATAAAATATCTTTGTTTAGGACTTAAGTTATCAAGAGGTTCATCTAAAGGCTGACTGTTTGTTAGTTTGCAAATCTTTGTTTTGGCTTCATTTCAGAATGAATTGTTTGTATAATTTTACTTGCGGTATCTTTTTAGCATGAATAATGCAATCCCTAGGACAGCTCTGTTCCCATATCCAGAAACAGAAGAGAGTTTCAAGATTTTTAAATTTTTATTATTATTCACAAAAAAGGCTCAGAAARTTGCTCAAATATTCACATATTCATTTGGAATTCAGATTTCTCCACATATGAAAGAAAAAGCTTCAGAAGCTTCAGAAAAAAGCTGCAGAAAATGGGACACTAAATCTGAAACTTTTTAAAGTTTAAAAGACTTTATGCTTAGCAAATAGCCATAACTTTTTAAAGGCTAAATAGATATAAATACAAAAACAATGAAAGCTTTAATTTCCATTCAAGAAAAATATTTTGTTCTGCCTATCCTTAAAAAAAAAAAATCCTTCAGTTTTGGGAAATTTTTTATTCTTAGGATCACAAAAGCATTTGCATGTTTTTTCAGAGTGCCAGTGAACCAAAAATAAATTCTTTACACAGCCATAAAAATTAACTGTGTGTCTAAAATGGTGAAAATAAAACTCATTTATGGAGATAAATGTAGAGTTAAGTGTTATAGTTCTAGTCAAAACTTTTCAGAKAACTTTTATTTTTGTTGTTATTATTTTAAACATCCCATTAGTGGAATCAAAATATAAAAAAGTCACTTTATCAAAAGATATTTGCCAATAAGTATAAGTCAATTTTCTTCTGAAGTAGAGGTAGAAGGATGTTTCTAACCTTTGCATTTTCTTATGGTGCTTCTGCTCCTTGACCTGCCTGTGCAAACGAAGACCCAAGCCAGAGCGTCATTCTGAGCTCCAGGGGGCAGCGCTCCAACACTGCTTGCCCCTTCAGGTCAGTGTGGTGGCACTTAAATGTGGTTTCTTTATGACTGTTTTTAATTAGATTTCCTTTAATTTTAGTGGCTGTATGTGACTTCTTTCTCTGTCCAATACGGATCTCTCTGCAGGAAGGGCTATAGCATATTTTTGAAAAAGGTGATCTTTCTTTTATAAGTCCTTTGTGATCTTTTCTCAGGTATACAGATGAGTGGACATTAAATCACATTCTCTTGATGTGGCAAGTTCAGTTTTTTGTGGATATAAAGCCATTTGGGCACTGTCACTATCCATACATGATTGGTCACAAATTTCTCTGATCTGGGAATTGAAAAGACTATTTCCAATGACTTGAGTCACTGTTATTTCTCTGCTATTTTTGTGGGGCTAATGTTAATCTTTGATGTTTGTTTTAATCTTCCAGTATAAACAATATTTACATTTATATAATTTAAAACTTCTAATAGATAGTTAAACTGCCACATTTCATTTGTTTCACATGCCCCCCCTCCACACACAATAAGGATTTTTTATCCAAATTTTAGAATATTTTGCTCCTGCAAGTGAAACCTGAGCTGTAGCTGTGTTGTGCATTTCTTAATCAGACTGGATTCAAGGATTTACAAAAATCTTTTTTTTTTTTTTTTTTTTTTTTTTAAGAACTGGGAAGAACTCCACCTCATTTTGGTTTTATCTGACTTCTCATTTTTACTCAGGCCTAGTTATCTCAGTAACTGAACTAAATTCAAGTATCAGAAAAACGTTTGAAATGTTTCTTAGAGCTCAGACTTAGAGTCCTAAAAAATCCTATCCTTAGTCTTGGGATGGAAGCTCAGATTGCTGAATAGCCAAACAAAATTGTAATTGGACCCTTTATTCTCAACCATCCTTAATCCAAACATCTGTCTTTCCTCCACTGTCAGTAGAGGATTTCCAACAGATGAGTCTACTTTTTCTATTTTAATGTCCTTATATTTTCTTTCATTTTGATATGTCTCACCAGRTTTTCTAAAATATAAATCTAGAATTAATACTGGAAGTGGAGACTTCTTAGAATACTTGTAGGAATGCAAATTTCRCTAAAGTATAATAAGAACTTTTATGAAAAGAGGCTATCCCCAGGCCAAAAGTGAAATTGTATGAACACAGAAAACATTAAAATCAACAGAAAAGTGAGGGAGGAGATAAGAAGCAGGAAAAAACACAAGAATCTTAAACATACCCCTGGAAATTGTGAAGTAGGTAGATTCTCTGCTGTGATACATCTTAGCTCAAGTCCACAGTTGCTTTAGCAGCCAAGATGGAAAAGAGTCCACTTTGCTCTATGTTTGCCTGCTCAGAGCTTTCAAGAATATTTGGTTTTGAGATAACATTTTTGGCACTTGATTAATATGAAAATATTTTGTTTAACTGTTAGGTTTTGCCAAGACATTGCTTGTTCTTTCTGAGCTATGCATGCATATTCATCCCTCCTCTAATATGACACGTGCTGCCTCTTTCTTCATTTTGATGGGTCAGGAGCAAATATGGATGAAACTAAATGAGAGGGACACAAACTCCATGAGGAAGCAAAACTATGAGTTTGGGAAATAAAATAGTTTTTGTTTTAACAGATATCTGACTGCTTTTAAAATCTCACTGAACTTGCACGTGTATATAATGCTGATGTCTTGCCCACATGTATGCAACTTGTTAAAAGCTTATTTGCTTATCCATCAGTCTTCCTACAGATGGGAATGCTTCAGGGAAATGTGAGCTGAGTAGTTGCTGGGTGCTGGGGGCTGTTTTCAGAATTAAAGAGTCTCTGAACTTATCACACAGCAGAGCTTTCAGGAGAGTTTATAATATAGTATGTTTGAGGACATATCTAGAAGACTAAATAATCACCTTTTCATTTCAGAGAAAGCAGTTGCAAAAGAATACCTTCTTTTGCATCTAATGGAGAGACAAGGAGTTGTCCTTCACCATTTCTGTTTTATCCAAGGCAAAAGCATTAATCCCTGTTGAATGCAGGGCTCTGGTGTTCATCAACACCGCACTACAAGAGGAATGAACCTTGCTCACAGGAGGAAGAAACCTCACAGTAAGCAGCAGGAAGGCTCCCTGTGAGCAGGACTAATACCCTTTTCACAGTAGCAGAGCATGTTTCACTCTACAGGAAATGAAGATACTATGTTATCATGGTAAGGGGTTCTGTGCTGTGTGCACCTCAGCATGGGTTTCCTCTGATTTAACCTGAGCCTCCTGAAAGTCAGATGTCTAGTCTAAGTAGATGTGAAAAGAGGCTGGAACGAATCACCGCCTGGAGGTGTTCATTTCTCTCCATTGACTTCAGGGACAGTCATGACGACTGGCTTAGATGCAATGCCTTTCAGATAGTTAAAATTAAGTAAGTTGAATCCCAGCCTATTGTTTCTTTTTCTCTACAGATACACAAGGATGCTGCTTTTTTTTTCTCTACAGCTGCACCAGGACTTTTTTGGTTGATTGGTTAYTGGTTGGTTTTGTTTTGTTTCATGCCATGCATACCTTGGTTTTCCTTTAAAGCTGTCGGTGCTCAGGGATGTTAGACAAGGGATGGACAACAGAATAAAAGGAGTAAATTACAACAAAACATGCCTCAGTGTGTTGAGACAGAATGCATTACAGCAGGCCAATGATAAATGTATGTCCCGTGTGGTGAATCAGACATGTCAAGAGATGTGATGGATTAGGTCTCTAGTGGTCTGTTGAGAAGGTCAATGTCTGGAGAATATGACACCACATATGTAATTCTGAGAGATAAAAAGGTGAAAGAGCACGATAGCAAGTGCTTTTATAGGATAAAAAAACAAACAAACAAAAACCCCCAGCAACTAAGCAAAGTATCTCCATCTGTTAGAATAAATTGCTTCTCCAAATATACATGCCTGATTGTTATGTTAAAGTTGTTCTTACTAYCTATAATATTTACTCTTTGATGCAAGGCAGATATTAATGGAATAATATGCTTCTATATCTTGTGAATCATTGAGAAATTATGAACACTAGTCAAATTTAAAATGAAGCAGATGAATGACTATTTTCCTATGTTTATCTTGTTTTTCTATAAGTGTTCTTTTCTGACATGATCAAATATAAATTCAATATTTTAATATAATTTTTAACATTTCTCAGACATTTTTACCACTCTCCTTCCTTGTCCTGGATACATGCTCCATCATACATGTGCCCCTGATTTGAGAACAAATAATCACACCAGCCAGGTGCTGGTGGAAGTGCCCCATAGATTGTACTGGAGAGGATCAGCTGGGAGATAGTGTTTACTGGAGGGAGTGATCTGGGCAGGATATTGCCTTGTCCAGCCCTTCATCATGCTATTGCAAAGTTAATGCTACCAGGTTGTCACTTTGCTGTCTCTCATTTCCTCATCATCCCACTTCTGGCTTTCCTTTTTATATCACACCAAATGTGAAGCACTTGACTACACCTTGAAGGCCCTTAAAAGCTTCACCTTCCCTACAGATCACCTTTAATTCACAGAAGGTGTCAGCTCTCAGCCCTGATAGGTCACTGATGCCAGCTTTGACATTCACTTGTTAAAATTTCAAACAAGCTCTTTCATGTCTTCTTCCATGCTGCTTCTGAGGAGCTTGCCGTAAACCTCCATGAAGCTGCCTCATTACCCTCCATCAAACACCTCTGAAAGCTCCYTCTTGCCAGGGTGCTGGTGACAACCTCCAGAACAATTAGGTTGCTGCCATGTAGATCCTACTGTTAGCTGTACCGCCCACCCTGTGTCTCGTTGTTCCCTTCTCCTACCTAGACAGGTGACTCTTCTCTCATGTTGTCAGGCTTTTGGGCCTTTTTTTCCTGGCTTTGTACAGTGGGTCCTGATCCATGACTCCTGAGCACTAGGTAATAGTGACTTGTAAGAATAGAAACACAGCTAGCTCTCATGATCTTGGTTATTAAAGACTTTACACAAAAGAGCTTTGATTAAGTACAGAATTTGTTGAATGCATGCATTGCTTAGTAAAATGTGCTTCTGTCCCATTGATTTCAAATGTAGATAGCATATATTTACTTTTAAGTGTGTGGTTAAATATCTAGCAGAATCAGGTTGTAAACAAACTGTAATTTTGGTTCAACCAGCCAAGCTTTCTTTGCATTAGTGTATACAGATCTTTTGTTTGAAGCCCTGCTCTTTTGGTTGCATGCAGACACTTCAAAGGAAATGCCATGGGCACCAAAGCAATTAACTATAGAAGTAGAAGAGGCAGAGAAGGCATTCTTCTAGGGCTAGTGTTCAGCCAGAAGGTCATCCACTGGATGTTAATTACAAATAACCTCTGTTTTTGTATAGCTGCATTTATGCACATGTGAATAGCATTAAAAGAAAGTAGAAAATGATATATGGAAACCAAAGGGAAGCTGGAGGCCTGGAGAATGCAAAGTCGGAATATTTTTTAGCACTTCTAAATATGCTCAGGCAGTCCATCATGTTACAGAAAAAGAACGCATTCATCTTCTGACAGGCCAATGTGACCTCTGCAATTTACTCTATGTACYGAATGCTGGAGCACACTCCAGAATGGGAGCAAATGTGTTCTGTGGAGCAGAGCACTACTGCAAAGCAAAGTGTTATCAGCTGCTTTGAATCTGTGGAATGAAATTCCCTGAGAGCAATGTAATAGGATACCAGTGGTGGGCGTATTCTACAGAGATGTAAATTGAGAATTATGGAACTCCAAAAACTTCTGTCTTACTTGTGGCATGCTGAAGTAATTGTATTTTGGTTTTTGTTGTGGTTTAAGGTGGCGATTATGCACTCTGCTCATCTGAGGTTCATATTTTGGGTGCTGCAAAGTACAAACCCAAAAACTAAAGCAGCAAAGGAAAATTTAAAGAAATCTAAATGAACACCGTAGGATGAATGTATTCTGAAGGGATTACATCTGGGCTGGATTGAAATCTTATGTATCTCTTGGCACAGCTGTAGTAAGCCAGGATATCATCTGAGCCTGTGTGATTGATTAGTCTGGATCTACTAGCAACTGTTTGCACATTTGTCAAGCTTGCTCCTTTTGCCAAGTGACACACAATTGCACATAGAGTCCAGGCCCCTGCTGCTCCTGTCCTGCCTTGCTGACTGCTCTGCCATTCTTTGCTGAATATTCAGCCCCAGGGGAGCAGCAGGTCAACTCCTGTGTGCTCAGTGTCATGTGGCAAAGTGCTGTGACAGTACCATGAAGATCCCACCTCTTCAGGGTACTTTTCCCCATTTTTTTTTAACCATGCGCAGTCTTTCTGTTCTGGTTGGAAAGACCTCAAGAACATAACAGAGAATCATCTGTCTTTATAAGGTAGCTCATTAAACATTAACAAGAATATTCATTTCTACATGTTTCTAGAGTAACTTCTTTAAAACACTGTGTAGTCTCTACTTAGTTATTTCAACTTTTTTTGTAAAGTTTGGAAGCAGCTGTGAGGAGCACAGGTCTGTTTGTATCATAATATCATCAAACATTTCAGCTTGTCATTTTTCAAGATGATGTTAAAAAAACCTCTATATTACTAACTAAAGGTAGCAGCTACTTAGGGATGACCCTTAAATAAAGGATAAACAAGATTATTCCTTATTCCCCAGTTATTTCTGATTATCTTCTTAGATAAAAGGTGTCTAAAATGTTTAAGAAATGGTAGGAAAATGAATGGAAAACATAAAGGATAAATTACAGGCTAATGAGGTGCCTCAGTTACTGATCATGACAAATTTTGTAGCAAATTAAACAAATCAAGAGGCTTTAAGTTGTCTGAATGCAGTTTTTATCCAATAGAAAGGCTGCTAGGTATAAATCTCCATTCAGGAAATCAGTACATTTTGTTGTGTTGTTCATATTTTTGGAACACAGCTGTAATAATTCTAAACAGAATTTTCTGTGTCAGAATTGTTGGAAAAAGATTGGATTCAGAGGTCATTCTATACCTGGAAAAGTGACATTAGTTGGCATAAGCTGGGATTGTCGCTGTAAAAATACAAAACCAAAAAAGACTATTCCTCATAGGCCACCATATGGCCAAGAAAGATCCATCACTTATTATCCATCTAGTCAAAAGGTGTCAGGACCCTGAGAACACTAATAGGCCTAAATGAGCCCAGGGGCTCCATTTCAGTTCATCTACATTTTAGGTAAACCTGTGCCTCATCCTGTCTCTGGTCTTTTTCCCTGGATGGACCTTGAACCTGCATCGTAGCCTTGCCTCCAGCCTTGTTTCTGCCTTCATCTTCTGCTCTTCCTGGTGAGACTCCCTAGATGGACCGCTGGCCTGATTCATCATCTTGCCTTTTCTAGGACTGCTAACAAAGTCTCTCCCTATCACCATGGCCACGACCCTGTGCAGATCCAATGAGACTGCTCTCTGGCTGGGGAGGGCACTGCCCTGACTGTTGCAGACCAGCAATGCACAGTGTATGTTTTAAGAGCTAGTCTTCTGGTTGCACATCTCTTCTGAGCTTGATGGTCCTCTTCTCATGTGAGTCATCCCCTTGATGGCAGTGTATGTGCATTCTTGGAGAATAAACAAGTGTTTCATGCTCTGATCCTAAAAGCAATGTTTTAACAAGCTATTGAAAAGGAAACGCTTCCTGCTGCAGTACATGGAATTCTGTATGGTACTGGAATGGGACAGCTGTTTTTAAAGCTTAATGTATTTTAGGGGCATGTTCTCAAAGGCTGCCTTAGCATTAGAAGGTTTTTCTTCCTAGAGCCTAGGAAAAACCTTTCTAGTCAGATCTTCAAAAGAACTTCATGTTCTTCACTTTCATGTGTCTCACACTGAACAGCCAAAAGCCACTTCCAAATATACTGTAGCATGTAGGCAATCAAGTATATTCACACAGTAACAGGCTTACTTGTGTCCCCAGGAAAGGACAGTTATGCAGATGGTTTAGGGAAATTATTTAACATAGAATTAAGTTTGAAGCCAGTTGAGAAATGCTTTTAAGAAAGAAGAAGAAAACAGGAAGATCAAGAATATCCAGAAAAAAATGAGTAAAATAGATTGATAAATATTCACAATCTTCTGCATATGTGTAAGATTCCAGAAAAACTAGAAGAACCCTACAAATATTACAAATATTTACAAAATAGAAAATATGACTACATTGTCTGGGGATTTTTATTGCATCTTCTGGTAACACTGTATCTTGATGAAAACACAGGAATTTGTCCATAGAAAATGTACTAGGGATTCCTTTAGAGCACGTTCCCAGTGCTGCTGGGAATCACAGAAGAGTGACAGCTCTTCTGAGCACAAACCAGATAGAGAAATCAGAGTGCTGCAGCATTGAGTGTTTCTTGTTGACTCTTAATCTGTTTCACTAAGCCGTCATGATATAATATATTAAATCAAGTTGCATCATGTATATATGCATTTCTTTTTTCCATTTTGTATAGTAATTATGTCTTATAATCTTTTGTCTTTTTCAGTTGAGAATCATTGAAAGTGATGTGTTTTGACAAAACTAATAGCCTTAGTTAGATGGTCAACAAAGCATCACTGTTCATGGAAAGTAAATGGTGTCTATCCATTTTTCACGTCTTGTTATAAAGAGGTAATACAATATGCAAAGAGATAAAACAGTTTAGGAATAAAAAAAAAAATAGGGAAGTCCAGACAATGCTTTATGTGAAGAATGGAAACAAAAAAGTTATTAATTAATCTAAATGTGTCTCACTCAGTCATCTCACTTAGCAGTAAATTGAAGAATAAATTCTGTTGAATGTGTACTGARTAATGTGCACAAAGGACTACTTTAAATGCCAGATATTGTGAACTTACCATGTATTTGTAGAAAATACATTTGATTTCACRGCAATTAGTGTATTATTTATGTTTCTTTTTTAATCAAAAAGAAGATGAACTGTATATATTTTTATTAGTATGTACTAGTATAATGCAAAATTTAGAAAAATCAAATGAAATGACATTTCAAACTAAAATTAAGGGTTCTTTCAGTCAGTTTTGATGAACTTTCCCTGTTATCACACAAAGGTCCATTCAAATGACAGGGGCTGCAATGTGTCAGTAAGAGGTGCACTCCTGACTCTGAGTGCAGCAGTATGGCTACTGTTTTATTCTGAACCATTTATGCATATTCATTCACATGAACAGTCATGTATAAACTCATGAAGTGCATTTCAGAAGAAGCTGTCTGAAAATTAGAGACCAGAGTTCACAGCTATGTTAATTTTAAAATATTAATTCTTTTAATCTTTGTTGTCACTAATGGCTCCTGCCTTATGGCAAAAAAGTACTTAGAATTTCTCTGGTCAATGTTACAGAAACCATCAAATAACTAAGAAATAAAGAACTTTGAGGTTGCATACTTATTCCTTATGTTTTTATTTTGAACTCTTTTATACTGCCTGTGGATAAGTGCTATCTCAGAGAGAGCTATCTCTAGGTTAGTTAAAAAGCAAAGGAACAAATACACTAATCAGCTCATGTTCCTTGTCTCAATTAGTGAGAAAATGTCAGATCCCATACAGTGTGATAAAACACTGATTTAATCCAGTCTCTGTCTGCAGTCTGAAGTAGAACAGAATGTGTGGTGCCTGAAGCAGAGAAGGTAGGTAGCTTCTAAGATGGCTTGACAAAGAAAGAAAAACTATTGAAAATTTGTTCTAAGTAAAAAAAGATATAATTCATGACTGAGCATCACGTAATATCTATGTAGAGCTGGTCTGCTTATTTAGTAAAGCAACTACATAGAAAACCTATTTTTCAGGTCTTTTTACTTTAAATGTCTCAGATTTTTCCCCGAAGCCAAAGTAATTTCAACAGACTGAACTATAATTTTAGTACCAACTGCCTTTTAAAAGAAATTGATTCATCCTTCCTCTTGCCCTCAAGTTGACTTCCAGTGTAGGCACTCTGAAATGCCATAATTTATGGAAGCTGCCAATGTGGTCCATTAAATTGGGCTGGACCAAACAGTCTGCTAATGACACTGAGCCTTGTTGGCTGTTATTAACGATTATCTCAAATAGTGTTTGATAGTCTTCTCACATTGATCACAACGTTGTCTCCTTTGTTCTTCTGGCAGCATCTGTGTTTGTTCTTTCTGTGATGCTATTCTCCAGTGCATGTTATTGATGGAAGACAGGCATCCTTTTTTGGAGCAGCAATGGCGAATAAATGACCTCTGCTACATGCTTTTTCAGCCACAAACACATTACAYAGAGCTACATTCATCAGGTACATTCCCTCTTTCATAAGGTAGGCTGCAAAAGGTTCTACACAGAGGAACAGGATCTTCAAATCAGCTCTTGAAATGATCCATATTTAGGGCCTCACACTCCTGGTGACTGGAAGGGATAATAGTTGCAGCTGTGAGGGGCTAGGTAGGGGAAGGAGTTTTTGTCAATATGGACAGGAGGGAGCCTCAGGAAGTAGTTTGTGTCAGTACTTTGCTATTTGACTGTTTGCACCCAACCTTGAGAAAGCTATTAAACAAGTTGTTTGGTTCCTCTTTCTTCCTGGTATTTTCCATGTCTTCATATTTTGAAGTAGTTTGCTGCAAGTGCCATGGCTGAAAAGCGGGTTAACTTTATGGTAGGCTTCATTGCCTTCCTGATACATTTTGAGAAGTTGGTGCCTTTAGTTTGATGATTTCCACTGCTTTTTGTTTCTTGGAGAGTGAGAGAAAGCCAAAATGGTCTCATCACTCACAGAAAGAAAGGAATCTGTTCAATTTCCCAGAGATTTGTTTCAGGCATCTTCACTGCTTGATATTAATCGCCAATCCAGAGATTTGCCCACATCAGACGCAGTAAGCTGTGGAATGTTTTTACAAATTGAACAGTGATCGGCTGCTTTATTCACGACTGAGCCCCACTGTCTTGGAGTGCAGAACCACATGATCTACATGTAATCCATGTCCTTAGTGCTCAAGCATATTCTGAGCTCTTTCAAGCATGCAGGTTGCCAGTATACTTTAAGAATTCTGCTTAATAACTTTGCTGATTAAAAAAACTCCTCTATAATACAAGGAGCTTACCTCTCTGTCATTCTGATTGGCTTCAGTGGGATTTGGGGGTCCTTATCACCTCTGAGAGTGCTTGATACCTCACTTGAATGAGCCATTTAGATTTACCAGGGATGCAAATTTTCTTGTCAAAATTAGTCAGCGTAAGGACACGGGATGGATGAATCTGAGTGGATAAAGGAGGGCCAAAATTAGAAGTGAAGGATCTGAATTGTCCCTTTCTTCCTTCAGAAGTCAGCAGAAATGCCATTTAGTTTTTCTTACTCTCTGCTGTTAGATGCTGAGATGCAATATACAGSAGGTAGAGGATATCTTCTATGCAAGACTAGTATTTAAATACTTTTCTAAATAAAATCATACAAATGGATGTATTTGTCTCTTTTTTTAGTTGAAATTCAGACAAATGATAAACTTATTACCAACATGAATTTGAATGCTTTATGAATTAATTATGAATGCTTACAAGTGCTTCCTTTGAAATTGTAATGGATAGTAGTAGGTAACTTACTATTATAACCGATTCCTACAATAATCTAGGACAACAGTTTAGTTATATATTAGCCATTTAGAAGCTATTTATAAAATCAGCTGAATGAGCTGGTTCTACATACTGTAATTCCAGGTGGTATTATTTAAATATCAATATGATCATGGGACATGCTCTGTCCAACTCAATGAGGCCTTTATTCCATTCTGTTGATCTTTGAAGTACAGGCTTCAGTCATCTAAACACCTCAAACAGTAGCTGATGCATACCAAATGGGAGGAACATTGCAGAGGAGGTAACTTCTTTCTTCCATGCCCAGAGAAGTAAAGAAATAGGCAAGGGACTTTTATTCTCTTCATTTCCCTACATATTGTTCTCATTTATACTTGTGTAAATAATACCAGAGCAAAACAGCACTATTCTATGTTCCCTTTTCTGAGCTTAAAGAGTCAGGCTCATTTCAACTAACATAGCCAATTTCTCAACCTGGAACGGTCAACAGAAAAAGGCATCTCTGGAGATGAGTAACTGTGTTCCTAATTTAATTTCAGGCCTTGGGTTAGTAGGGAGGTTTCAGGGACTAAATTACAAGGAATACAAAGCTGCTACTATTAAGTTCAGAGGGTGTTTATAAGTCACAATGCTTTAGAAGCAAAGAGGACACACTACAGGGACTTAAATTCRGCTCCCATGTCTGTTGCTTGTCTTGTCGAGACTATGGTCAACTTATTTTTCTTCTGTTTATCTCCTGCCCTTCTGTTCAGGCTGTAGGTTTAGCTAATTGATCAGACCATGAGAAACTACTGGACATGACATGAGAAATTGCTGAAAGTGATAGATAATGGTGCAAGAAGCAGACAAAAGTTACAGATAGTACTGTAAGGAAAGGCTGGATTTCGCATGCGGTTAATAGGAAGTTAGGTTAGAAATGGATGAACCTCGCAGATAACTGGAGAGAAATACTGGGGACCTTCTGGGGACTGCAATTTTGCAAGGTCACCTATACCTCGATAGTTGTATCAGTAATACTATGTAAGGCCAAGATTACCCAGGTAATGATAACAGAAATATCAAATTTTGATACAGAGGCAGCAAACTGGGACCAATGGGGAAAAAGTAATTAGGGGTGGGCCGTTTATTGGAGAGAAGTCTGGGGCAGAGACAGATAGCTACAAGGGTGCTGGAAAGGAGGGTCATGTATCGGGAAAAGAAATAAAAAGATATGCAGCTCATGTGCCCAGTGCTGTCTGGGGGTACCTGTTGGACAGTCCTGAGCTTGCTCCTGGCAGCTGGAGTAGGACAATAACCCAAACCTGTTGTTCTGACCATACCATGAGGGTCAGGCCTCTTCGTGTGCTCAAGATGATTGTGGTGGGGGGGRATGCTTTTCCTGGCAGCAATGAAACACCTGGATGGACAAATTAAGTGTGCTTGTACCACTGTGTTGGTGGTGCCTGTTCCAGGCCTGACAGTACTGACAGCTGCCAGCGGCTTCATAACACCTTCCTTTTATCTGTCTTGAGAAAATATATATTGTTTAAATGTGTAGCCTCTTTATGAACCTGGGAATGAAAACAGGTTTAAGCAATATAAGAGTATCAGGGAGGAATTCTTCTCCAGAAGATGCATATTTAAGATGTATAAAGTGGTTTGTTTTTTTTTTTTCTTTTTTTTGTCCTGCCAGGTAGGATATTGTATCCAGTGAAGCTAGACATCAGTCTTTGAATGTGCCTAGCATAGTGTCTTCTGTTCATTGCAGTCAATAGTTGTGTGATTTTCTTTTTTTTCTTTTTTTTTTTGTTCTGGTGGACTCAGACCCTGGTGGTACCTGTTACACCTACATGGACTGATCTTTACCATGACGGTCTCATGCTAGGCAAGAAGGTCAAACCCCATATAATTTTTTTTCCTATCAGAGTACAGCACCTCTCCTGTTGATGAAACATCTAGTAATGGTAATTCTGGTCCTCCTCGAGAACCCTCATCTGTATGATACACTGATGATATCCAAGAATACTGTATGCTGAAGCATTTAAAGGTAGGTCATGAAATTTACTGCTATTCTAAGAGATGTTTTATTCAGAGCGCATCCACATAATTCATTATACTGTTTTGTCCTCTTGAGGCAAATCTACCTCTGACTATACAAGTCACAAATGAGATATTTTGCAAGTCAGTGAGATAACTTGCAGAAATGATAGCTGTTCTGGAAAAAAAAATCAAAACCCAAAAAACCCCACATACCCCTCATATAAGAGAACTGTACTGAAATACTGAAAATTGTCTCTGCTTTATATAATTGCACTGCTTTTTGGCAGGACAAAAAAAAAAACTCCAAGAGAAATACGAGTGAACAACCCTAAAGTGGTGTGATTCAGAAATGAAAATTTACTCCCATCTGTTTGGAAATAGAACTGACATCAATATTCACATGATTTTTAAAAATACTACTGCATGTTTGTTTCTGAATAACTCAGTTTAAAGGGTGAGGTCACATATCTCTGAGGTGAAGTAAAAAAGATTTGTTTTGATGGACTTAGGCAATTTTATGAATGTGTTGCTGTTTAAGAACGAAATACAGAAAGCAAGTTGGTTTTAATTCCCTAAGCTTAAGAAAGTGGTTATCCAGTCACTGCAGAGTTATGACTTACATTTTTGGAAATTAAACTGAACTACTCTCAAATTCATGATCACTGTGAGTATGTGCTGCAGTTTCATAACATCATGGAATAAATTGTTCAATATCTCTAAAACCCTATACTGAAATGAAATCTTTCTTGATCTTTTATTAATGACACCATTTAAATGATTTTTGCATATAAAGATAGAAAATTTTTTTACCTCCTGGAGACCCCTAAATGTTTGTGATAATAATAGAAATAAATATTTTGCAATGGGTTGAAGATGGAGGTGAACTGTGAAATGACAAAAGGTCTGCTAAGAGGAAATGACTTCCCTTGTTTATCAAGCACACTTTCTGAGGCAAGTCCTGAGTACTATTGGCTGAAGAAATGAAGGTTTAATAAAAGATGGTTTATTATAATCCATCAGCAGTAAAGGAGATAAAAATAGAACAGGAAATTGGAAAGACATAAAGATACTTTTAAACTTTGTTTGTATGTGTGTGTATATATATATGTATGTGTGTGTTTGTACACACTCTACACATTTTTGTCTATGTACGTAAACATTTTTGTGTGTTTGTATACATATACAGGTATACTTGTAGGCTGACTCATGCAAGACATTGCCTTTTCTTCTTTTGAGAACAGAAGCATGGTCTGAAGTATGGATCAAACAAATGCATCAACATCTGCTTGAAAGAGCCTGGAACTGAGGAAATAAGAAAAACAACAAGCAAAACTCATTTCCACAGCAAGCTTTGCTCTTGTTTGAAATGAACTCAGTAAAAAGTACCTACAAGTAGGATGAGGAGCCCTGTACCTTTTGCATCAATAGATGGAAAGGCAATGATATGTTCTAGGGGAGTAGAACAGAAGGAGCTCCTGAGAAGCAACAGTGATTTGCATCTCTCCCCTTTTACCCAGTCATTTATTTTCACAGACTTTTAGGAACTTAATTATCTTGGAGGCTTCTGTTCCTCTTTTAGATTTCTTTAAAATTGCCTATTAGATTAAAATGTCAATAGAGGGAACTACCTCTTTAGGAAACCAGGATGAAAGATGGATTTGTGTCCAATTTGTGCACTTGAGTGGAATAATGAAATAAAATTGTTGCCAACAAAAAAAAATCATGTTGAGAAGAATGCAATAAGCATATCCTGAAGTGGAAACTAATGGTCCCTGAATGATCAAGACTGTTTTCTAAAATATTTTAAGGTGTTTTTATCTTTGGAATTTATAGTGAAGAGTCAAAACAATGGCAGCAAGGACTTCAGATGAGTGGTCACAGGTGAAAGGGCCCTGTAACCCAGTACCCCATCTCCAATGGTGACTACTGGTATGCTTAAGGAACAAAGTCAAGGACAGCATGCACCCTTCTCTGGTATGCTCATCCGTCTCACTACTGCTTTAGCAAGGAGGTGGTGTCTGACTGTGATAGAGGGCCTTACAAATAAAAAGTGTGTTCTCCTGCTTTCTTCTGTGCAACAAATGGATCTGGTAAAGGCACAAGAACAAATGAGAAAAGGGGGAAATTAGATGCAAACCATTCATCTCTCTGTACCACATGTTCCTCCATTCCTGAGAGACCAGAGAATATCTGAAAGAACTCATCAGACTGTTCAGCCTGCTTTAGTGAGCTCTAGAGTTGGTGAAAGCAGTTGAAAATGTACAGTTTTGACAATAATCCATGAATTTGTAAGAAAATTTCTCACTTCATTGGAGCACATCCTTTCTCACTGCCAGACCTCATTTCAGGAAGTCTGGGAAGGAGTATGCTAGAGAAGAGTGACAGTAGCCTTTTTTCAGCAACCAATTTTGTGGTAAAATTGAAAAAGTAAAATATGCTTCGCAGAGTTCAAAGTCAACATCACTCTGGCTCCTACATCAATTTCTGAAGCTCCTTCCTCACAGTGAGAAGAAAGAAAAGGAAACAGATAGCTGAACCCTCCAGAAATTCAGTTATTTTAACTGACTGTCACAGACCACAATCTTGTTCAAAAACAGAAGAAGAGAGATCATCTCTGTCTTGCTCCATAACAGAAACCGTTATACAAAATAAATGAAACAAATGTATTCACGTGGAAGCAGTCTTCCAAATTTAACACCTGTTTCTTTTTCTGAGAAAGCTCTTGCAGTCGAAGAGCTTTCTTTCTCTTTCAGTAAGTTCTACCTTTCAAACAAAAAAGATTCAAATGTCTAATCATCTTTTAGCAGCTGATAGTTCAGTACTCTTAACTAGTTAGAATGTGAGAGATATGGCTTACTGTTTGATTGTTACTTAAAGTTACTCAAGGAGAGCTCTATAGCCRTTTACTTTTGGGTCAGGTTGTAATGGTTAAAATAATATGCTTGATGTTGTCTTTGGGGATTCTACTCTTGCTTTTCAGGTACTCAAAATAGCAAGCTGTTAATTAACAGAAGCATGCAAATATTTTTTTCTGCAGAAAAGTGTTTGCATTTTTCTGTATTTAATAAATAAATTGATATCCAAATGCCAATGTCTACATCATTTTGCATACTGCCTAGTTAAGGGTCAGAAATAAATGTTATGACAAATCTATAATGCAAACTCTGGACAGAAGTGAAGACTCACCGATCTATCTACAGTAGAAACAGATGTGAGTAAATAATGTACCATCTAGAAAAACAGACAAGAGGAATTGAGCAGCATGATTAAAAAATTGTATTATGGGCTCCAGACATTTATTTTAATATAAGTCATTTACTTTCCATCTCATTCCCCAAATAGAGCAAATTTCGAACTCTACCCAGTGAGAATAATAAACCAAAAAAAAATTTAATGAACACAGAATTGTAAGAGACTTTCAAGGAATAAATGAGACAACTGACTGTGTAAAATAAGAAAAATGTTAACAAATGAGGACGCATCTTTTGTAATCCCCAACCCTAGTATCTATCCAAATTGGCTTTTTTATTAACCTATGAAACATCTCTTTTTGCATATGCTTAGCAGAGATTTGCCAGCACTTTGTTGCTAAATATCCCAAATGTTCCAAATATCTCAAGTGGTATCTTCATTTATCATGCTCCAGTTTAGGCAAGTCAGGTCATGCTCCCTGGTCTGCTGCAGATTGTGTCAGGATCAGGAGTGAGAACTGGAAATAATATCAAGCGGACCTTATGTTCTGCATTTTGAGTGCTTGCCTTGTTGCTGGTTCCTACAAGCACAGAGAAAGAAGATGAGCATAAAAAATTAAAAAGTGGCATACCTTGCCTTGATTAGGAGTCGAGTTTAACTGGAAAAAGCTGTGAATTGGGAGGAGACAGGGGCTGGTTGTCAGAAGCAAATATTCAGTGGGTGGTACGAAAACATAAGATTGAGTCCTTATTTTTTTGGGTGGCAAGATTAGTGCATGTTGGATCCAGAGACATCTAACAGCAATTTTCTATGTTTATTTTGTCCGGTTAGTGTGTATATTAATGTAGTCATCCATTCAGTAATTGTATTGAACTTTAGTTCATGGATATCTCAGTCCTGAACTCTTTTCTTCTGCAGTAAGGAGCAGAAATGTGAGTGATAAAGTAATCCTGCACCATAACACAGAGGAATAGCCACTATCCTGGTTGACATAGCTTTGTGCAGGTTTTTGTACCTGGGAAGAGGTACATAATGGTTATACTGGAGTCAAAGATGAGGCCCATGTTCACTATGCTTTGTCTTGAAACTGAATCTAAATGGAGTATTTTAGACTATTCTCTTGAACTTTTTTTTTTTTTTTTTTGGGTAAATCTGCAGAATCACTGAAGTGTATAGACCATTTTAATTTGAAAAAATGCTCTTTGGTACTTCCTTACAAACATTGATCTTATTTAAGGAATTGTATTGTGTAAAATAAGACATTCAAGGAATATTTACATTTCCAATATCTTTCATTTCTAATTTTGTTGGAAAGTGCAAATCATTGAAGACACCCTGTTTCAATTAAGCTTTGATTGGGAAAGGCTGCTCAGCTCCAGGATGGAGCTTCAGACCTTAATAAAAGAAATGTCAACCCTGTCAACCCATCTTCAGAAGATCTGATATCTGGTCAAGCAGTCACCTAGTGTGCCACAAAGTAAGACCCAAATTTCTGTTTTAAAGATTCTACCATATCCTGGGGGATGCACTGTCCCCTCCACAGGTTACTGTGTAGTCTTTCTTGTTCACATCCAAAACAAAATAAAACAACAACAAAATTCAAAAACAATCTAAACCTGTAAATGACATCAATTTAGATTGACCATGAAACAAAAACCAGCTGAGGTTTCTAAGGCCATGTCTCTACCAGTATATTAAAACAACAGGATCATTTTCTGGCACTGAAGCCAATTTGTATGGAAGTGCCTGCATCCATACTATCAAATACTGCAAAACCGGGTGGTGACCTCCACACTTTTGACTGGAAATGGGCCCCAAACCCATATTAACTCTTGAGCTGTGCCCAGGAGCTACTTGGGACAGTGCTGCATGGCTTGTGCTAGGGACTCTTCTAGCAGTTTAACAGTTCAGATGGATTTGTTCCCTTATTTGGGAATGCTCCCTGCTACTGTTACATTCCCAAGGAAAAATGTAGTCTAAAATTTTCACCATCGGAGAAAACTGCTTATCTCCTGAATTTACCAAGCAGAGACTGAGTGAACTGGTGTGTGTAGCACCACCTTAGTTTGGAAAAGAGTTTTGGTGCAGCTTTTTAAGCTGTGCCTCAGTTAACTTTTTTCAGTTTTGATGTGAGACACAAAATATAATTTAACTAGGGAAGCTGGCTGAATATCATAAATCGTTTTCTAATGTTTACTGAGATTGTAATGGATTTTGCTTCCCTGTCCTTTTTGTATAAAGCTTCCATTAAAATCTGAGGATCAAATGACTGTGATTGTCTGCCATGAATGCTTATAGAAAATATAAACAATATGGAGGAAAAGTGCTTTAATTCATACTTCTAGGAGTGCTTATGTATAAACCAATCAAGAAATGGAAAACATGCTGTCATTTTTTTATCACTTATCATTAAATAAAAACATTCAAATATCAAACAGTCTGGATAATCCATCCCATTTCTCACAAAACAGTTATGATCTGTTGTGTTCAGAAAAGCTAGCAAGGAATTTCCACTGTTTGGTTCTGATCCAGTGATGTGTTGGTGAGAGAAGTGGGAGTATTTGTGTTTGCCTCTTTCCTCCCTGCAAAAAGTCTTGCAAAGAGAGTTCAGGGCTGCTACTGACTTATGCTGTCTTGGACTGTACATTACAACTTTTATCTTAAAGGAGAACCATTGATTTTTCCTTTCAATGCACTAAAGAGCCTGGTAGGCAGCGTAATTCCTGTTCTTTCACTGGGTGAAAGAAATTTCACCTCCTGAAATTTATCACGAGCCATGGAGTGTGTCTCTCTTCTAAAGCCGGTTCAAATTCCTCCATTGAGTCAAACTGGCTTTTGACYAGGCTCAAAGGCACAGTATAGATGTGCAGTAGAAAAAAGCTCCACAATCTGCTTGTTGCTATTCCATAAGCTAAAAGAGAGAATAAATTATTCATTGTGAATTACTCAGCCTACCCTGTTAGGCAGCCTTTCATAGTGTAACAACTTTAAATGGGCTCCTCTTCCCTCCTCCTAAAAGTGCCACCAGTTCTTAACACAGCGACACTCAATTAACATGACAGGCAAATGACCTAAATGCTGGATATGGCCCACCAAAGACAGCAGATTTTTTTAATGTTTGTGAATATTTTATAGATATTTTTTCTTTTCTGAGATCAAATGGAAAAGATATTCCAAAGCATTTCTTGTGTGTTAAAAAAAAATCATAGAGAGAATGTGCTCATTGTAGAGCATGGTTAGGGTATTCACTTAGAGTACAGATTTTAGTCTCTGCCTGCAAGGAGGTAGAGTGCACAGATCACTGGACCATTAGCTATTCCACAGTGGAGCTCTCTCTTTCTTTGCAATAAAAACTCTAACTTAAAAAATCTCAGATGATGAAAAATCATGGAAAAAGACTTATTTCCTTAAACACCTTTAGTTTCAGCCAGCTGGCATTTTCAGATCATAAGCTATTTTGTGAGAAAATTCCAGACTACCTTAAGATCACAGGTTTGGAAGTCAGTACCACTCCCCTATCTAAAATACATATTTTGCATAGAGAATTTGTTTGGCTTGCACTCTGTCCTCCTCCTTCCCTTTTCTCCCCCATCCCTGCCCTTCCATCCCATGTCTATCTTGTTCATTGCTGCCACCCTTGAAATGTGAGTGACCATGCTCTTGCATGCCAGGACTTAATAAGTTACCATTATATGATGCAAACACTGCTTTCACATAATTCATAGCATGTGTAACTCTCCTCTCTCACCACTCATTATAGATACARGATCAAAACTAAGGGAATCCTTCCACTGACCTTACCAGGCTATGAAAAAACACCTGGATTTTACAGTTCTGAACTGGTCAGAGCAGGACTATTACTCTAGCTGAATGTAAATACCATTGATCAGCTTCACATTTTTCATCCATTGTAAGTGATTAATCAGGCATTCTTTCTTTCTTTCTTTGCAGTTACATTTATTATCATCTGCAAGTCTCCTGGGTAAACTCACCTTGGTCTGTGAGGTGAAAACTTTTGGCTTTGAGAAATATCTTAACTTTTCATGTTGCAGAACCTTCCCCAGCCCATTTTTGCAGACCCATCTTTAGGGAAAATCCCTAAACAGGGATTGTCTAAGGTTTGGTAGACTCATACATGAAARTAAATAGCTGAAAATTAGCTATCAAGAAGGATGTTCTGGGTGGCATACTGAATAAGCACCTGAGAGAGCAGATCCTGGTTTCTGCCACTGACTTCCCACATAGCCCTAAGCAAGTCATTTAACCGCTCTGCTCAACAGGGAGATGCGAGATGTGATGCTACCTCTATTTCTTTCTTGTCTAGACCATGAGGACTTGAGGGCAGTCACTGCATTTACATAGTCCATCTTGCACACAGATTTCTTGATATGTATATGTTTCCCATAGCTTGGTCTGTAGCTTGATATTGATTACAGTGGCAGAGATCATGCAGAGGAGAGTTTACAAATCAGTTCTCTTGGTGCTTGATCTCCTTAACCTGCTGCCAGGCTCTGGAGTATAGATTAGAATTTAAGGCAAGCTCTGTTGTTACAGTTCTGTATTCTCAAATAATATTATCAATTTGTGGTTGAAATCACTATCACTGTTACAATTCATTACAGTTTCTATTCTGCACTGTTGCTTTAGTGAAGTAATAGGTTTGCTTTACTTAAGATCTTCAAAGATAGAAATCTGCGGGGAATTTATAGAAAAATCCAAGGCTCCCTCACTGAGGCAGCCAACTGGGAGACAGTGATGTTTGAAACATTAGCACAGAAATGCTCAAAATGGATTTCAGGTTTCTACCAATTGATTTCCTTTCTCCACTAATCTGTCCCCAGCAATAGCTGCGATGCCGTCACAGGCCTGTGTGGTTACAGGCTCTTGAGCACAACGGATTGTCTTCCCTCAACATGGATCCTGTTCTGTCAGAGCTGACATCCTTGAATCAGATGCTGCATGTCTTCTCAGTCTTGTCTGACACTGCACAGCAGTATATGTTGCTTTAATAAGCAGTATCAAAAAGTTCCATCAAATGATGTTGTGAAGAATTTAGTAAGGGTAGTTCTCCTGTTGATAACCTTCTGAATTCAGTGTGTTGCAGTATGTGTCTGACCATTTTGGATCCATTCGGGCTGACTCTGGGCTCTCTCACACTCCCTCAAAGTCTGGTGAGTTGTCAACTGTTTTTTTTCAGAGCTTCTACAAATCCAGGATAACTCCAGTTATGCACACAGAAATTTCTGTGAAAGTTGTGTTTTTCCCTTTTGTTTTTGGCCTTGAGAAAATGGCTCTTCCCCTCTTGGAGTTTTTTCTCCCATTTTTTTTGCAGGACAGCATCTTATAGATCACCTTATAGATCATCTTATAGATAATCAGTGGAGTGCTTTTAAAACACCCTGTGAAGAACAAAAAGTGTTAGCGTGTACTTTTGATTATTCATTCATGTGGAAGGCAAGAAGCATAGATACGCTAGTGTTAGCAAAATATTGTCATTTTGAGGCTAMCCACTAAAAAGACTGGAAAGGTCAGGATGGCAGACTTTTATAAAAGACAGGAATTGCGACACTCAGTCGCAAAAGTCAGTCTCGACTTTACATTTCTGAAATTAAAGTAACAACCTGGGGATGTACTTTCCCCTTCAGCTAGGACTCATTCTGGTAGAGCTCCCCCGCTCAACACCTCCCAAGCAGCAGACACCAGTGTTTTCAAGCTGGGTTAGCCTGAGAAAGCCCTAGCAACATTTCTGACTTTGGCTGTCTTCATGCATGCTCTGTGTAAGGCTCCAGCATCATGTAGCACCTCTTCAGAAAGCTTGCATTCCTTGGTCTAACCACAAGGCCCTCTCAGAACAGGCTTTTTTTGCAGGACACTGTAAAGAGCAGTAAGAAAATCAATCTGGGGCTCTCTAGGTTTCTGAACATTGACCATTTCCTCTCTTTTGGGACCATAAGAGCTTGAATCACGTATCAGTAATGAAGCATAAGGAAGCATGCCAGGCCCAGTACATCCACGTTAGACTTTGCATCTTGCTGCCTCTCCCTCCCTCGCTTTGCACTGGCTCTCCCCATCTCCCTGACTCGCCAACACATGCAGCAGCTGCCCTTGCTCCTCCACCATGCTCCTTCTGCAGGCAGCAACACCCAGGGATGGTTCACTTGGGGAAGTCCGTGCTCTGTGCGTGTTACTGTGCTCTGTGGGGAAAGCTGTTGGTGGTGATCCCGTGCTGCTGGCAGGGGCCTATCCACTGCTGCTCCAGCAGAGCACAAGTCCTCTGCCTGGACAGCCCTTGTCCAACACCTGCTGCTTCTGGGCCAGGCCAGCCCTCCCTTGCACTTCAGCCACCAACCCAGGCTGAACTTCTGAGACAGATCCTGAACTGCCTGTGAAATCAGGTTGGCTGGAGAAGTCAGGAGGCAGCTGAGAAGTTAAGGAAAGAACTCCTTCTCCTCCTGTCTCCCATCTCAAAACTCCTCAGAGTTTTCTTCAGCCCCACAACAGCTCTCTGAGCCCTCTCAGGCTATTTCTCTATCAATAAACAGATTACAGTGAAACCTTTCCAATCCTTCTGAGGGATGGTACTTGTGGCCCAGTTATGCCAGTTCTGCAGAAATTCTGTTTTGATTTTGCAAGATTAARTTATTTTGCTCTCACTCTTGAGGTGGCAACATTCAGTTTTGCCTGTGCCTCTGAGAAGCTCTGAGTGAGCTCTGGGCCATATAACTTGTACCAACATCCCTGTATTTCCTAGGGTCTTAAAAATGTCCAGTCTCAGAGCTCTACTCCGGTGAGTACTCTGGCTCACAGAGTTCTACTTTGTGTGTACTTTTATTCCTCAAGGCCCTGTGATAGCCAAAGCAATTTACAAGTCTTCTAAAACTAATTATTCATTAGGAATTATGAGAAAAATACAGATATGGATTGACCAGAAAATATCTTTTCTCACAAATGATATTGTGTTTCGATTTATTACCCTACTTGAATGATTTGGGGCCTGTAATCAAAATCTTGAAGAAATCCTTGCCCTCTTCTCACCCCTCTTCCCCATACATTCTTTCTTTTCCAAAACATGGGTCCTCTTTTCACCAGCAGCCCTATAGCTGCTGACCTGGTCAAAAATAAATTACTTGAATAGCTCTGATGATAAATGAAGATTTCTGAGGAAAGGTCTAATGACTATATATTTCAAGGACTCTGGTATCCATCCATCCTGGAGGATTGGCATGAAAGATACCCATTACCACAGTATTGGATAGCCTCTCATTTTATAAATGTCTTAGGCCTGAAGGAATGAATTCTCAATGCAAACTAGAACAGAAACAAGATTTCACAGCGATCCATTTAAAATTTGTTATGAGATGATCGTATTTGCATAGAAGTGTTATAATAGTCTGATTAGGTTTAGCTTTGTTTTCTTTGTGATTATTTCCTCTTCAGCCCTGAAAGGTTCTCCTTTTCATTTTGCCATACTGTTCTTAGCAATTACTATTATTTGTTAACAAATACTATTTTCTGTTATGTATTCCCTTTGCATAGCTGGTTTTGTATCTCCGTGAGGGAGCAGAGTGATAGAAATTGAGCATGAAGGCAGGCAGAAAGCAGGTGGGAGTTGGCCTGTGTTTGCAAGGACAGCTCAGTTTAACATTACTAGGTTATTGAATAAAGCAATACAGGTTCAGGGAACTGGAATACATCCTCACCATATGTCCTAAGTTTGCTGGGCTACTCTGTTTTAATAAACAAACTATCCTGATGATAGAACTTCAAATTTACCATTAAAGATTACCATGATTTATTTTAGCTTGTGTTGACTACTGCCACTTTAGAAATGGGATCAATAAAGGCTCTAAAGTGTAGACATCAGTGTGTGAATTACCTTGCAGCTCTCGAGGCATGTTAATTCCCAAATGAAGCCTGTCTTCAGAAGGCTGCTCAATGAAGCAGAGATTCCAGCAGTAAATGATCTACATTAAGATCTGGCCAGAGACAGGTTTTGCTTTTGGGTGGAAGCGTGTCTAATGAATATGATCACCTTAAATGTGTTTAAAATGAGTTCATTTGTATATGGTTAAAATGCTTTGCATCAGCTCCAGTGCATTTAACACTTCTGGATTTTATACTTTGCAGTTATTGATTCAAGATTTACTCTAAGGTTTGAACCTTGTAGAACAGACTTAGCAAATATGAGATACCTGGGGTAAGACTATGAGATTAACACCCTCTGTGCAATACTCTAGGTTAGTTATAGGGCAAATCTGGATAATGGAATAACCTCCAGTATAATATGCAAACACAGATCTATATGGCAAAGATGATAGACAAGATAACGTATGATTTACATAGGGCTTTATCTAAATGAATCTTTTGTTTCTTTTCTCATCTTTGTGTGTCTTCCATGGACTATAGAGTCCACTCAGCAAAATAATTTTTAATCAGCATGGCCTAAATTAGAATCACATGACTCTTGCAGTGTATAAAAAATGATGCCTTGTTGGAAGGGGTGCAGGAAAAATTGCAAAGACTGCAGCACACTGCTAAGCCCCAGTGAATATTTGACAGGGTTTATTTGGCTAATCCTCCCTTGACTTCAAACTGCTTGGGAGTGGAAGGGACAAGGGCAAACTTTATGCCAACTTGCTTTTTGAGCCTAAGCTAAAAATAGCCTACTAAGGGTTCCTGGAATTGAGTTCTAGGTTTCAAGAAATGCCAAAAGGAACTTCAGCAACCCAGAATAATCAGAAAGCGCCATCCCCCAGTTATAGCAGGATCTGTTTTTTTAGTTCTTATTTAAATATTTCTTTAGCACATTCAGGACTCTTCTGTAATTTATTTAAAAATGTATACATCTGCACTGGAGTTGCAAAAAGACAGACAACAAAGATAATCCCCTGCTCGAGGGGTGATTTTTAGGCATTACTTAGTGACTTTCATTTCCACTTTGCAATGTGGAAGACTAGTCCAGAGCCAGGCACAATACCTTCTGCCTTGGGACTAATTCTTCAGTTGGTGCCTTGGTGATTCTTGTATAGGCTCCATATTTAATAGCAAGTTTGTGCAAGTAACCCCGACATGCATTTCAGAAATACATTTACTAATATGGATTTGATTAGAAAAATGATGCCTGATCTCCACAGTGTAGGAAGGAATGCTCAGAAAATAGAAGTGAAGTGGGAAATATAAATATCAGACCAAACATAACTGAGATTAGAGTCATTCTTGCATCAGTGCATCTTGCATCAAGAGGTTTTCTATCTGTTGAATAAAGACTGTGTTGGTTTGGGAAATGCTCCATGGGAATTGAATTATTTTTCATAGAAATTTTATGTTGCCTAGAAAAGTTCACTCAAATAGTTATTTTTCAATTGTTTTTCCATGAAGTAAATTAATTTATTGAATTGTAATTAAATTTATTGTAATCAAAACCATTTAATTCTTCCATTCTCACCTTAGGAAAAATTTTCACTGTTGTGAAAGCGTTCAGTATCAGTTGCATAGCCACAGAGAAATTGGTGCAGCAGATTTCAGCTTTCCCCAGTGTTGGTAAGGGGAAGCTGCTGTTGGTCATTCCTCAGAGCATTTAGATGATGAAGACTTCTTGTCTACTCACTGTCCCTCTGTAGGGTAATGAAGAGCTTTTCACCAGAAATGAGAAAAAGCCTGGAATTTGGGATTCTTAAGATCACAGGTCCATGGTCACCTCTCTGGCAAGGCTAGCTCTCAGTTCTGCCTGATAGACTTACTAAACTTTCCATGTGAAATGGTCTGGGAAAAAAAATGAGTTTCTRTATCTTAATGATTAAAGTAACATCACAAGAAGGTGTCCTCTGGAGCCAACAAGGCCTCTTCTCTGCTCTATCTCACAGCTGTCTAACCTCTACACCACGGACTTTTGTTTTCTCTTTGACTCAACGGTGAGTGAACCCTGTTCCCCAGGTAAGAAGGCAAACAATAGCAATAGGTAGATGAAGGGAAAAGAAAGTAGGATTTCTGCGTCCTATGAGAGCATGCTGAAAGAAAAAGCTGCTTGAGAAACTGGTGTGCAGCCACAGCCATGTTTCTTTTGGTACTCTGTTCTGATAATACCCRTGGATCAGGATGTAAAGGAAAGCTAGGTAGGAAAATGTCTGCTTTGTGGATCTAGAGAAATTTTGCAGGTGCTTTGCAAGTGTGGTCAAGTCTGACCTTGAGTGTGGTCAAGGTACCCCTCTTCAGCACCTCTGGGTCTAGACACAAAACAATTGCTGCAGGCAGATGTTAGGTCTCCAGAGGGACAAATGACAGGGAGCCGGAGTACRTACAACCTTGTAACTCCACGCCTACAGGACAGGATAGGTGGTGTTTTACTCTAGGCTATGGTAACCCTAACCCTCAGTGCTGCAACACTTTTTTTTTTTTTAAATGCTTGGGCCTGGGAAAAGATCCCAATAGACCTGTGCACCTTAGGATCCAGAGCAGTACCATGCTTGGCTGGGAGCTGCCTAGGATAGACAGCTGATAATAGGATATGCTGGAAATAGGATAGGTCACTCCTTGTAAAAAGGCACCAGAAAACATTTCAGCTATTTTCAGAATGCTGCATGTGCCATACTGTGAAGAAAATAGAGGCCATGACTTATTTTACTCCTTGAAATATTTCCCATAAATAGGTGGCTGTGTGAATATTTCTTTCCTGGGTGCAGTCCAAATCAGTTGCTAGTGAGTAAAACCCAGAGGATCCAATGTTTGTATTTTGTTCAGATGAACAACCAAAGATGATTCAGACAAGACTGACTGGGAAAAAAAAAAAGATGCGTTCTGGGTTTCCTCTTCTTCCCTTCTCTCTCTCAATCCCTTCTCTTACTTTTCTCCATTACCTCTTAATACTTGCTTCACCCTTGGCCTGAGCTGAGATGTCTCACAGAGCAAAAAATGTGTTCTCAAATACAGACAGTTGCAGCAGATATTGGGTGTGTTTGAGGGATATTTGAGTGATTTGGATAAAGAGAAGGAGGAAATCCTTACCTAGGCATAACTGAGTCATTAAAATGCTTATGYTTGGGAAGAACCCAATAGACAAGGCAATGGCAGGAAGGGAGCTGTGATTAATCCAAAACAATTCGCGAATCCTCAGTGCAAACCCAGACCTGGTCTGAAAAATGTAGTCACTAGGCTTGGGTGATATTAAAATATAGTCTGTTCAGAAAAAAAAAGTATAATTTATTTGTAGCAGCTGGATAACTGGGACAAAGAGTATAACTGCATTAAAAAAATGTTTACTAGGATCTGTTACTGGTCTCTAAGGAGAGAAAGAGCATATAAAGCCATATTTGTGCAGATAAAAAAGGCCTGTAAAAAGATTAGAATACACTGATCAAGGGGAATTTTAATTACTCCTACATTGCCAGAAATCTGAACCACAGAATTGAACTGAAACCTAGGGAATGAAAAAAGTCTGGAAAAAGAGAAATTGCTTACCCATGAGTGCTTAAGAACAAGTGATCATACTGCAAGTCAGATACAAGATGTGCCTTGTATCCTAGGGAATAACGTAGAAATATTTTATGAAGTACACTTCAAGGGTCTGTGAAAGGAGCTCAGATGAAATGACTTGCATCTATGACTGTTTCAGAAATTTGCGAGTGACACATTATAATTAATAGATTTATAGTCAAAGCATGTGTGTGCTTAGAGTCCAGGATTACATCAATTTTTCTTTTCCTTCTTTTTGGATTGAATTTTGGAGAAGGATCCAAAAGCCTGTTTTCAATTCTGTTTATCCTCTTCCAAGGGAAGACTGAATTTTACTTCTTTAAAATGTATTTTGTGACTGATGTTCTGAATAATTTTAAGATAATATCTTTCTGATTTGAGAGCTTGTCTTTGTCACACTGTTTACAGTTAGGCAGTGATCCATTAAGAGATCTATTTCCCAACATCTGATAGAGTTCCACAGTACTGAATGCGTCCCACCGCCGGTAAAGAAACAGAAAGACAGATGATACCAGGAAAATAAAAGATCCAAAGACAAAAGGAAGAGCAGTTGACCACATAACTTGTCTTTTGACCAGAAAAAGGGAAATTACCAGGTGCAAGGCAGCAGGAACCCCTCATATACGTACCAATAGCTGTACTTGTTTTGTTAAATCTAGTTATTCTCATAGATCTCCTAATCATTAGAATAAATATGCCAGATTTTCTTGCACCCTTCGATTAGGCTTCTGAAGACATTGTCTCTAACTAAAGAAATACAATGGCAAAATCTTGCAGAAAGAGAGTGTCTCAGTTACTTTGCAGGAAATACTCTTCTGCAAGTATTTATTCTGTTTATGGTAAACTTTAATCCTAACTTAAATAAGAGTTAAGCTTTCAAAAGGGTTTTAAAGCTAATGGGAGATGCATGGCTCTGTCTCCTATGTTGTTTTCAACATTTCAGATGAGAACCTTTTCCTGGCCACAGCACAGTGTAAGCCACCCCTCCTCCTAGCCTGTTCATTGTTGACAGCAGTTCAAGAAAGAAAGATGAAAGTCACATAGAAGATACAGATAGATTCAAGTCTCCACTCAGTTATGTAAGTGCAATAGGCTCTGGCGTTCTAATCCAGAAATTCACTGTGTAGGGGCTGTCCACTGTGCCTTTGCAACCTCATTTGCATGATCTAATCTTCTGTTTCAGCATGAATATGCTGAATATTCTCTTTTAGCTTAAATGGTTTTGTGACAAGCAAATAAAAGGTCTTTCATATTCAGAGCCACACAGCTTTAGTATTTGAGTCTTTCTTCTGAAAAAAAAAGGCTCTCAAGTAAAAGTCTATCCATGATTCCCAGTCTCCAGTAGTAAAAGCCTTTGAAAAAACAAAAATGACAGCGGAACAGAGGTCCAGGATTCTACCTCAGTATAACCAACCTCCTGTTAACAAAGTAGACTTGAAAGGCAAAATTACATCTTAAAAATTCTGGAGCATAARACATCTCAAACTGTGACAAACAGGAAATTGCACTTAACAAGAATTGTCTTCACAGACTGAACAACAAGATCACATCTTGGGCAGAGAAGTGTACCAGACAGAAATATTCTAKTTCTAGGACACTCTAATATGCAATAAATGTAGAAGCCATTTGCCAGTACTCTCCGTATCCACATCTTCATGATTTACTTTCATCAATTTCAAATTTAGGATGAGATCCTTTACCATTAAAATCAATGGGAGTTTTATCAAGACAGCTAATCTTTCCTTCAGGCTTTCRTTTGATTTCTTTCTTTCTTTCTTTTTATCCACCTGATGTTTTGTCTCAAAGCACACAGTGACAATGTAATATCAGTTCAGCCAGCCAAAAGTATTTTTGCTGTGGTCTGTTTCTATAGTTTTTAGAATTTAGAAACTATGAATACAAAGCAGAAGCTACTTTAGAAAGAAGCCAACAAGAAAGAGTATCTATTGTAGGAAAATGTTTTCAACAGTGATGGTGCTTTTATTTTTATTGCGTCTCACATCTGAAGATCTCAGGATACTTCTACTCCCTATAAACAAAGGGGAATCATGACTATTGCTCTACGATACAAGGCAAATGTATTTTCATAATCAAGCTCTATCTACTACGGATGAGTCTGGAATTTGAGCATGGGAAAGTAAACAARGTGTAGGAAATATTCTATTTACTTATGACAAGAGCTGTTGTTTGGAAAGGTGCAAAAAAGATATAGGTGAATTAGTCCAGACTGAAAGGCCTGCGAGGCCCAGAGACTGTGTTGATATCAGGTATGACAAATCCAGAAATCAGTACACCAGAACTGCTGGTTTGGAAGTTAGGCTTAGACAGGGAATAAAATAAGGAGTGGATTTGGCTATTCTGATCACTTTATTTTGTGGCTCTGCAAAATGACTGACTAACATGAATGAATACCTTAATCCTGAGAAAGTCAAGCACAGGGGGTGTGCTTTTACATCCTTATCACCCTCAGTATTTGTCCCTCTTYGTGTTTGTCTGTTTTGTCAAAGGCTGGTAAAAGTGGGTATCATTCACGTCACAGAATTTAACAATGGAAGTAGCTGTTTCTTCCTCTTCAAAAATTTTTTTTGACAAGATCAAGGACCTTAGCAGAGATTGTCTCTGAAAAAAGAACTTTTAGTAACTTTTAATTAATTTTCATCTGCAGAATTACACAATTTCAATCTCAAAATTCTATGCTTTTTTTATTATTTCTTCCAGTTCTCTTTGTGAATTTTCTACAGTATTGTTCATGGTAGCAGAACAGTCCTAGATCTCTGTATTCAAAGCCCAGAGGCGTGTTTCACTGGCTGATGTTGTGAAGTGACAYGGTCACACTAACTACTTTGATTCTTTGGTGTCACTTATTTCAACACAATTAACACCCAAAGAAGTAACTCTCCAGACTGCATTTGGTGGCTATATGGTGGATTCAGGATTTCCAGACTTCATTAATTATATTTCTAATACTTCACAAAATTCTCTTCTCCCTGAAGAGCATTGCAAGAGATTAAACAATAGCAACATAAAATTGTGAAGTACTGCCATCACTTATACAGTGTCCTGGCTCATTCTTAAGATGTATAATAGGTTTGTTGCTTTTGTTTTATATTTTTGTTTATTTCAATGAGAGTAATTCTGAATTAGTCACTAATTTATCAAAGAGGCATAGGTATGGCACTACATTATGCTGTCAGGAGCTGCAGCTGTATAGCATGGAGGTTTGATATCTGGGGTGTTGAGACAGAAACAGACACTCTATCTTAACCAAATAATTGCCAAAACAACCAATTCTTCTACCAGAAGAACAAAAGGAAGCCAAAAGATAAGAAAAAGTTTACTGAAAAGGTAAAAGGACTTAATAAATAGACATGTGAAGAGATGACAAAAGCAGCTTGTAAAATAGCTGACAAAGGTAGATTTAAGACAACTGTCTCTGAATTTTTGAGTGG
The DNA here is from genome assembly GCF_003343035.1 of Apteryx rowi. Lineage (NCBI taxonomy): Eukaryota > Metazoa > Chordata > Aves > Apterygiformes > Apterygidae > Apteryx > Apteryx rowi. The sequence goes on from NW_020450849.1 coordinate 1,587,177, forward strand.
CAGGAACACCAAAAAGAAGAAAAACTTTAAAGGCAATTAAAAGACTGATATGGTAAAAAAAAGAAAGATGAAACTGAAATATTGTCTCCTTGATTAAGATTAATTGGGCAATGGTCAGTAAAGATGATAATTTTAACCCCAAATCTTTTCAGGGCAGGAAGCTTGAAAGAGACCACTAGTCTGCTCTACAACAAGCTGGAAGTGAGAGAGAAGTGCTTGGTCTTTGGCTTGATTGTGAGCTACCCATTTATTTATAGTTAGATATCTGGAGGGACTTTGAAGAACCTGTAAGTGAGGCTCCCAAGCTGTGTATACAGAGCAAGAGGCACTTGGAGATGGGATCTACAAAGAGCAACAGGCTGGGGTGAGAGCTGCCTAAAACATTCAACAGGAAGCTCTAAGAACAAGGGGTTGTCTTAAATCCTCCTTGCATACAGTGGTATACCAGGCATCTGACACAGCACTACAGCGATATACTTCTCACCACTAAGATTTCAGAAATTTGAACCTGTCTTAAAGGTAAGCATGCAAAACCTTTCAGAACAGATCCTCAGGAAAGTGTAATTCAGTATTTTTGTGGATCTAGTCCATAGACAAAAAATGGAAGCAATTTTGCAGAGGGGGTTCCTGACTCAGGCAGGGCCAGTGACTCAGAGAGTCATTGTCCCACTGGATATTGGAACAGATCTTCTTCTTCCAACCTTGTGTCCTGCTCCCAGACCACTACAGGAGGGTATAGACTTTTCTTGTTATGCAGATCTGGATAAATATGAAAATAAAAGTTCATCTTAAAAAAGGCAGAGGTTTGCATCCAAAGATACCAAATATATAGAGAAATAACACACTTATTTGAAGTAGTACTTCTACTAATGCAAATGGTATAAATTTGCATAGCTAATAACTCAGTTTTATAGAGCTGTAGGCCTGGGGAAAAGTGTAACAGAAAAGTTAATGGAAGCATTTAATAAAGGACAATGAGCAGACACTATAAATCTAAGCAGGAATGGACATTATAGAAATGTATGCAGCAGCTCACTTAATATAGGAAGTATTCCTTAAGACTGTAACGTAGTTAGCATAATGCTATTATGCATAAAATGGCCCATATACAGCCTAACAAATCACTGGCAAGTTTATTTTAACCTTCATTGCAAGACAGTGTGGAAAACTTTGGYAGGATTTGCAAAGATTGTGGGAGCCTAAAGTAGATGTTTGTTTTAGATGTGCAGGTTTGAAGATGGTAGGTGTCTGATTGCCCTCTGTGAAGAAAAACACCAGGAGTGGGTAAAGCTCATTTGTGATCTCCAGCTATTCGTGATGAAGTGTTCTTTTACACATGGAGGAGGTCCTTGTTACCACTGTGTGACAGTGTGCTCCTTTCCCCCCGACGTGCTCTCTCACCCTCAACCTGACCTCCCCGTAAACAGTATGTATGTAGGGGCTGGTTGAGCATGCGCCAGCTAAGGCCCAATTAGCATGCAAATATGACTATGAGTCAATCATCTCCCCCCCCCCCCCCAWAAATAGGGGGCAGCCCAGAGCCCATGGAGCTCTCCTGCAMKGCAGCGGGCTGCACTGCAGAACCTCCCCTTGAGCAGGGACACCTCTCAAGGTTACTCCTCGAGGTTAAGAGATTCCTTACCCGCCACAGATCCTTGGTAAGTGATTAACAGCATGCTGAACTTTTGCGAACTTCACAAAACTTTGCTGAGTTATATCTCTGATTAATTGTGCACATAATCCCTTAGACATAAACCGTTGACCAAGTCTGAGACTAGGATCATGATCCAGCTGCACCTAGACTCCTCTCCGAAGGAGTTTAGAAAGCAAGGGGGTCCTTTCTGAACCTCATGACTCAACGGGAGGGTCTCTGTTGTGCGTTCATCTGACCCTGTCCTTCATGCAGTAAATAACTGAGTGAACCTTGCCAATCAAACCTTGTTAAATCATTCTTATTTACAATTGAACTTTGTTAAGTCGCTATCTTACCACAATAAACATAGTGCTGCTTCCCTCTTACGAGTGAAATGCATCACTCCTTCGTGACACCTTGTTACCTGCTCTGTGCGGAGGAGATGTATTCTGCATTCCTTGCAGAGGAGAAAAGGAAGGTGGCAGAGGGAGATGTAACTGTATTTGTCTCAGTTGCAGAGAAACCAGACCCATGTGGTACCCTAGTGTGGCCTTAGAAGATGCTTTGCTGACAGTTTTGAAAACTGCTGATGGAAACATAACCCTCTTATGCCATCTTTTTACAACTTCAGGATATCTGTGGTGTGAGGAGGCAGAGCTTGGCTGTCCAGGACCAGAACCTGATCTCAAGCCAGGGCAGCTTCTTCTGGTTTTCCTTGGATCAGGAGCAAAGAAGAGGGCTTGTGCATGGGACCATTTCAGCTGAAAAGATCTTTGCTTTAAGCTGGGTGCCTGATTGTTGCTTCATAAAGTCTTGGAGGAGACCATTATGCAGTCTTTATAATAAGAGCTTTCTGCAGTATGTTACTTTATTAGACCGAGGGCCTTATTCAATTCTTTATTCATCCTTCAAATGAGTAGAACTTCCACGAACTTCTGCTGGGCTCCTGACTAAAAGCTGAATTTGGATTTCTGAGTGTGACCCACAAACAGTAATTTTATACATCAGGAAGAGAGGATATGATTGTTATAAAAATCCATATAAAGTAAAAAGTGCAAAGTTTCACCTCTCCTCGTGTCTTTTTATATACACATATTTGTAGACCTTCCCCACATACACATTGAGAGAGGAAAAACCTCTTAAATATTTTTCTGTAGTCATCTCCAAGTGCAGGAAATTCTTTTGATGGTTCTAAATATGTTTCTGATGCCTAGCAATTACCTAGGAACCTATTTATAGAAGGTATCTATGTGGGGCATTATATAGCTATTAAACATCAAGAAATACTTTTAGAGTAAAGAGTAGTATAGGATTGCCATGACAGAACGGTAAGTGCTGATGGAAAAAATCTCATTTCAGATTTTACAAAGGAGTTATTGTTACTGTGGTTACTACAGTAGTTACTATAGTTCTATTGATTTTGGGAAGTCCATGTGTATAAATTGCTGCTCCTCTACGAAGTCTTGTTGACTTCAGAGAAAATCAGAGAAAATAGGTCTGGAGTGACTTGAAGAAGTGAATGCCCAAAAGCAGAACCAACCACATCCAAACCAGATAGATGTTTGTCTAATATGCTCTTAAAAATGGCCAGTGGTAGAGGTTCTGTAATCTATCTGGATGATCTGCTCCAATGCTTAATAACCCTTATGAGTAGAAAGGTTTTCTTAATGTTTATCCTAAATTCCCCTTGCTATCATGTAAGACCATCAATTCTTCTATCCCTATTGCATATGGAAAACAAGTTATGCTTTTCCTTTTTTCGGCTCTTTTCACATCTTCTCTCATTTTCACCTTTCAAAATAAACAAACCCAGTAATTTACGTCATTCATATCAGATCACCATTTCCAGGGCTATGATCTTCCTCACTGGCTTCCTCTGGATTCCCTCCAATTGATCCAACAGAGGGGACTTTGGGCTTTGTGTCATGGACTCACATGTCTGCTCGGAGCCCCATGGAATCACTGCACAGAGCCCGGAGTAGGTCAGCTTACCAAATGAAGGTCTCCTCCACAAATGTACCATGCAACCTTCATGATTTTTATAGGAGTGGAGCTTCAGAACTGTTCAACTTTCTTTAAGACAATGTCCTGTGCAAATCAGGTCAAATTAGGGTGAGGCCTTTGTTTAAGTACATGTCTAATGAGCATTTCAAGAGGCATAGTGAGTGCATGCGGTAGTGAGTAGATGTAAATCAGAGGCACCACTGATAATGCGATCCTCTGCCTGTTTCCTCACAAGACTGTAATATTTTACACCTAGAAGAAAGTACTGATTATAAAATGCATCAAAGAATTTGTTTTAAGTTATAATGAAAGGCACAAAATAAGTAGTCTGTTGAATGTTAATTAGCAATGCTCAACATTTTTTGATTAATCATGGTATCATTAGAGATTTATTCTCAGTCAACCTTATATGATTGTTGTGAATATTTGTTGTGATTGAGTTATAGGGTAAGAGGGGCAAATGTGAATAAGCGACTCACTGTTAAATAACATTTTTCAAATCAAAACTATTTATCTACTATCCCAGAAGTATCTTGTAATTTCAATATCAACGTACTATTTAGCGTTCTTAGGAAGTGTTTCTTGCTAGGAGTTGCCATATCATTAAAGATTCTATCAATTTGACAGAGCACCAATGTAAATTGATGCAGTTAAACACAAAACAAGTAGTTATATTTCTTCCATGGAGCATATTTCTAAGTTAATACCTGGCACATTTTTATATATACACACACACACACACACACACACACATATACATGTATATATATATATATATATAGGTATGCTTAACTATAAATTTATCTGAAGTTAGAGTAATATAGGATATGTGAGTATCTATGCCTAATATTTCAGCACTGCAAGTCTGGAGACAATAACTGACGTCAGTGAAGGACACTTGTTTCAGAGCATAGTACTATTCTGAGGTACAACACAGCTCTGAATAAGGTTAGAAAGCTTATCCATTTACTTAAGCTACTTTTGAGGACAATAAATGAAATGGGATGATCAAAGTATTGATGACCTGGAAACCTGTTTTTTAAGATATAATGTCAAATGGATTTATTTTGTAATGAAGAAGCTGGGTTTTCTAGCGGTATAAATAGGCACAACTCCATCAAAGTCTGCAAGGGAGAGATTTTTTGAGGCAATAAGGAATTCATCCCTGTATTTTCAAACTGGCCAAGTTCTAAAACTGGTAGCTTTTGGTTCAGAATATCCCAACTAAGATAGGGCAGTCAGTTCTTCTGATATTTGTTAACAGAACTATTTCAGTCAAAGTCATTGGAGTAAGTCTTCTGTAAAACTAGTTTAAAGGAGAAGAAAAATCAAGCTTCAGATGACTGGTATGCTTTCCCTTCACTGCTCAAGGTGAACTCAGATCCTGTCATCACTCTTAGTTCAGCACTGCAGTTTCAGACAAACTACACATCTACCCTGTTAAGCTTTTCTCTTTGGAAAAAATCAGATTTTTAAAAGAAAATATGAAATGAAATTTTACTCTGGTCATAAAATGAAATGTCAGTGTTTTTACTCTTTTTTCTATAAAGAGTAATATGCCCATTTTCTTGCCAAAAGAAGCATCATGTGCAGTAGACTATTTTTAAAAACTGCATATTTATTGCCATTCTGTTTTAGAAGCTATACGAACATTAAAGCTTTTATTATTTCTAATAGCAGAAGTGAGATAATGCACTTGAGAAAAAAAATTAGGCACCAAGTCTGGCTGTCAGTTATACAGGTGATTTTAGCTGCCCTGTGTGTATATAAGAAGTGAATTCTGTTCTGGGTATCTCTGACGATGGAGGAATCCATGTGTCTACCCTGTATGTATTCTACAGTAATGCAGGAAAGTTGTAGGTGAGTAAGTGAGATAACTGCTGATTGTACAACACCTTATGTTACCAGCCATCTTTGCAAGTGTATGTTATTCAGCTCTCCAAACTGAGAAGGCTGGAACAAGCCAGCATTCCAGCTGCTGTTTTTTATGAATGATCTTTTACTAAGATATCAAAAAATAAAGCAGCTCTCTATAGTTCTTCAGATGAACTCATAACCCTTTGGGGGAAAAAAATGATGCTCTGATTCCATGATTTCTGAATGCAAACACCTTCCCTATGACCAGGATGTCTTAGCACATCCAGAAAGAGAGCAGTCTGTAAATAAACATACAAACTGGGAGAAAGAGCCAAAGGAACAACCTGGGTTGTTACATCCAGTTGTTGGCTATCCAAGGTGACCATGTTAAATGGCTTTTCCGTAAATTGGTCGTAAAACTCCATTTTAAAATCACTGTTTRTTCCCATCCACTATTCTTACATAGAAAACCTCTCTTCTATGATAAAAAGAAGTCTTTCTCTTACTGCCAGCCTAAATGTAATGCATAGATGTTATTTGTATTCCCAGAAATGGCCTTGTCAGAACAACTGCTTTTGGCTCCTATATGATCCCTGCCATGATGTGTGTGTCTAGCTGGGCTGGCAGTAGTGTCATGACATCACGAATAAAATATCTTTCCACATTGCTAAGGCCAACAAGAGGGCTGACAGGGTATTTATTTGTTTGTCGGTCTCATACTGTTTGTTTGTGTGACATCTGTGCTTGTCTACAGAACTGTCTAGATCCATAGAGGACGGATATGTATTTATTTCCCACTTTTACTGTGGCCCAGTCCCTGCCATAAGCTGCGTCTGAGGCAACACAGCTCTGAACAAATAGGGTTCTACTGCAAGCTATCTCTTTAGTGGCACAATTTAGCCCTCAAGTATTTATTGAAAGTTAAATTTAAGAGTTTACATAATAACTGATACAATATATCAGTAACTAAATTTAGCAACCGTCTTGATGTTGCTGTAAGAGTCTTAATTTTTGGATTACCTGAACTGTACATTAAAATTTTCATTGTTGTCATGTTTGTCTGTCTAATAAATGTCTTTTATCTGGTGAAAAGCCTTAAAATGAATTCTTTCAGGTATTGAAAGAGGTCTTTGCGTTATTTTTGTGGTATCTGTAAATGTCTAGGGTTTTTACCCCAAATGTCTATTCAGTTCTTTTTGTAGTGTTTTTGCAGTGTTTATGCATATTGCTCTTTGCCATTAGCATTTGAAGATTTTCAGCATTAACTTTTAAATGGAATCATAGGTCATTTATCTTAGAATGCACACTGAGAAGTAATCAATCATAACATCACTTTACTGATGACGCTTTGAAAGTCTTCCAGAAAAACTCTTTGCCTTGTTCTGTAGTTCATTCTGATTGGATTGATTTATGCTAAAATTATTTCCTTGGATTCCACAAAAGCTGCATTTTCATAGCTGGCATCTTATTATCCTTCATGGGCAGTAATAATAGAAAAAGGATAATGTTGCTCATGAAAATACTATGACAATTAGCACAATGTGGTTTTTTTAATTATTCAGATAAGTACAACTGAACCATTAATAAGATTCTGTAAGGACGTGAAATATCACTCACAAAACAGGAATGTTCTGTGTTATACTCCCATGAAGATTCAATAGACTGAAGCCTTGTTTGTGATAATAAGGAAAGACACAATAYTGAATGCAGCAATTGCTTAATTATGAAGCAAAAGTGATTTCAAATTAAGAGAATCAATCCAGTTTCTGAAACAGGGCAGCATGGTAGAATATTTTATTCTTCTTGCATAATTTTCCATATAACTTCTATTAGTCCCATAGCAAAAAAATCCCAGAGGCAGACAGACCTTTATTAATCTCAGGTTACGTTTTCCTGCTTTGGAGGGTGAATACTAATGAACTCTAAAAGAGAGAATTAAAATAATCAATATGCCAAAGCAAATGTATGTAGGAAACCTACAAATGGTTCATTGCAATAGCAGTGCTATTGTATTTAAGAACCCAAGAGATATCTTTGAGGGGATGAACCTGTGTCAGATGTGAAAGGAAGCAAATCTGTTAAATAATTTCAAGTATTTAATGAAACCTCTCATCCAAAGCAGGCTTGCTCAGTTATTTATTGAAAATCTAATTAGTAAGTTTACTTCTTAGACCTTGGATTTACTCTTTCTGAAATGGCTCTGATACTACAGTATAGCAGAAGGATTTAAAAGATTGCAGAGATTGCTAGGAGGTATTAAAGTAGTGATTTCATGTTTCCATATATTAACAACTGTATAACTTTCATCTCATTTACATTAAGAGGAAAACAAGAAATTTTGTGTTTTAAGAGACCAGAAAATCTAACATATTCTTGGAATTTCTTCTGTTCCATGAAAGCCCATGCTTTTGCAATTCTTGAAGGATAAATAGCCTGCAAGAAACTTCCTTCTGCACCACTGACATGATTTCCTCCTCTGTTTGCCAACATTTTGACATCAAGTAGTGTTTATCTCACTATAATTTATTGGTAAGAGTTTTTCAGTTTCTGAAAGTGTGGATTCATACAAACAAATATAGCATTGGACAGCTTTCACTGGTGATGGACTCAGTCTTCCAGAAGGTACTGTGCTGTGTGCAATGCCAGTAAAATGGAGAGCAAAATCATTATTAGTCATGATACCTGGAGGCATCTGATATTGTTTGATAGAGGGTCAGAACTCTGTTTATTTTCCTCTAGAAAAMTAGATTGGAATTGCTGCCTTACTTCCTGGGGAAAAAAAAGTGTTTATGTGTACGTGCATTTGTATAAGTGTTTGTGTGAGAGAAAGGGAGGACAAAGGTATAGAAGGTAAAAATTTGTTGGAACAAAGCTATCTGTCAGAAGTAGAGAGTTTGGGGAAAGAATCTGAAGAGGGTGCAAAAGCAGAAATGGTCAACAGGAGGATTTTTCTATATATGGGTGGACAGTTCATTGAAGGCATTAATTACCAGTGAGAGAATGAGACAATAGGAAGAGAATAATGACTGAACACGATTAAAGCACTGAGTCACAGTCAGGAGTCATTAACAATGGCAGGTCACTGGTTCAAGAAAATACTGGATTTCCAAGATATCTGAAGAGATGGTCACATTATTTACAAAAGACTTTTTTTTCCCATTAGAATTTCACATATGGTAACACTATATTGTCTTCCCTTAGCAAACTCCAGATGTCTCTCAGTGAATTTTCCTTGAAAAAATGAAATATATGCTGAAAAAAAGACCCCTCCCAGCAATCTGAACTGAATTTTCCCCACAGCTATAGGAAGACTTTCTACCAGACCAGATTAAAAAATTACAAAGAAAGACTCAGCAGTTAAAACATTTAAATATGTACATCTCTCAGAGATGTTTTGAAAGCATGAACTCCGTAAGGAGCTGGGAGGGGAGATCCAGACTGGGGGCTCTGGTCTCTGTTGTATCTCAGGCAGACCCAAGGACCCAAGCAGGGCACTGGAAACACACTACCCAATTTTGAAGGCGCACAGCATCTGCAAGAGGCCAGTTCAGAGGGAAGGCAGTGTGGAGTGAGGAAGGGAAATGGCCTATCTCCATTGCCTTCCCAGCCTTTTTGATAAAGGCCTCCTTAGGTGTTACCATCTCACAGTCCTCAGCATTAATAAATGGAGGAATGGGGGTAGTTTATGCATGATGGCTAGAAAAGCAAAATAGTTCCTAGCACTCTGGCACCTTGATCYCTTTTTACGCCTGTGTGTAGCCCTTCACAGATGACCTCTGGCTGCTTGGAAGACCAGAACAGAGCATGGGACTGGGTGCACTGGTCAGCCCAGCCCAGGATCCTGCCTCTGACAGCAGCTAAAAGTGGATGCACAGGGAAGAGCAAGAGAGTAGGGCAAGCACACACAGCATTTCTCTAGGTACTCTTTCAGCATCCAACCATTTGCAGCTCAAAGACTGCCTGAACCAGGTGTGGTCTCCAGATAGTTACTGACTTCCATGGATTTTTCTTCCATGAGTTGTCCATCGTCCTCTTTCTCTCCGCCTGCCTTGAATTCCAGCACAGTCCTCGGATAACTAGATTAGGGCCAGGATGAATGCAAGCATGGACTGCATGCCTTCTGTATAAGGTTATCTTTTACTGAGAATGCATGAAGCAAAATGTACCAAACCCCAAACTCCATGTTGCCCTATAGGAAATGGTGGAAGAAAATGGTATAGCTAAATACACAGACTCTGTTGAGGAAATATCTATCCCTGCGTATGGCTGGGTTGAGAAGGGAATGAAGCAAATGCTACTGTGATACAGAAATTGGGAGAGAACAAGTAAGACAAACCCTGCAGCACTTAGAGGAAATATAACTGTGTCAGAATCTAGAAACAGACTTTTCAGGGATAATACAGGTACTTTTAAAAGCCAGATTTGAAAAGATTAACAGGGTAAAAACATACTCTCTGCATGTTAATGCCAATGGGCTGTGCTACAGAGTGGCATATGTTTTTATTTCCCTGTTGTTAGCTATTGCATCTCTTGTGCCTGAATTTTCATATCCTGCCTTTAATATCATTTATATGTTTTTTTTTTCTAATTTTTTTTTATAGTAGTTGCAGGAAATGCATTAACTGCCTTCTGGTTTAATTTTTCCTCCTAGCTCCAGGAAGATAGTTTTCAATATTTTTGCAAAGATTAAAACATTCAGTCAAAGTGCTTGCCTTTCTCATATTTATTAAAGGACAGTATTTATCTCRCCTGCACAGTGCTTGCAGCTTTTCCTAAAAATACATCTTCCARTTGGGAAATCTTAAATTCTAGTACAATAGAGGCAATAACAGCAAACACAAAACATGAGCAAGACAGACAGAGACCCAAAGAGGGAAAACTAAGATGCCAGGCATTGTTTTTATCTTATGGAGACAGGTTGTGGTTATTAACAGCTTCTAAATCCAACTGAAAGCTCATTATGCCCAGTTAGTTTTAGTGTAGCTCTCTTTATATTCTCTCAAGAAATGCAGTAAACCAGAAAGCAAAGGATTCATTCTTCAATGTGCCGGGGAAATGTAAGCAAGAAAGTGAGAGGGATGATGGTTATTAGCAATAGTGTTGCTGTTTAAGAATTCAAGAGGCTCTCTGAGGAGATGAACTTGTGTCAAATGTGAAAGGAAAGGGTTTTGTGAAATAATTTCATTCTTATAATGAAATCGCTGACATGAAATCTCCCACTTGCTGAATTATTTAGAGGAGGAAAAAGTAATAAGTAAATTTATCTCTCAGAATCTGCTTTTGCCTTTCCTAAAATAATTGCTCCAGTAGCTTCTGCTCCCATATATTTCTCTGAAGGCTTTTTACATCTAGCAAATTCCAGGTGGACTTTTACCTGGTAGAGGCATTTAGCAGTTTCTTTAAAATGAGTCTTTTTACACTTATCACACCATTAATGGTAACAATGACTTCTGCCAACATTTCTTTGCAAATAAATGTTGATTGGGCGTTTGACTGTTGTTTGTCTTTGAACACCAGTGTTTATGAATCTCTCCATTCTTTGCAATTTTCCTCCACACAATTATGCTAATGTATTTCATCTGTGAGAAACTGAAGAAAAATCTTTTCTAAAATGGCTTTCCAACTCCTGTGCTTCATTAAATCTTCAAAATTGTCCTCAAAACTCCAAACTTTTTTCTCTTCAGGACCTAATTATTCATCTCAACTGTCTGTTGTTTGTTACTCTGTCTCTATAAAGTGTGATTGCACTTCTGACTCATATGATATCACTTATTTTCCCCAGTGGTTATCCACAAATTTTTAACAGAACTCCAACAAAGAATGAACAATAAATGCTTCTGGAAATATAGTGAAAATACAGCTATTTAACCGGGATTGAGTATTCATGGAAGATGAAAGCTACTTCTTGGCAGAATACTGGCGCATGCTGCCAGGGAGATTTTGTTTGATAACATTCCAAGTATTCAAGAGAAAACAATACACTTCCATGGACGACTGTAAAACATCAGCCAACAAGCAGTTGTGACTTCCGATAAGTTAGATATCATAGCTGTATTAATTATAACAGTAAAAATGGCTTATAATACACATTTCATCACATACTCCTTTTTATTTTTCAAGCAATGAAACAATAATTTTCCACTAAGCCAACTAGAGCATGTAGGATTAAAAAATGGACTACACATTTTCATTTGCTCTAATTATTCATCTTTGAATAATTTGAGAGCAGGGCTTGCCAGTTTTCACCTTTGAATGATTTTTTATGACTCATACTTTTTTTTAAGGAAAACGCAAACCAACAGATGCTTAGTTTGGTATGAAAATCATTAAAGTAATTTATGTTAAATGAAATTCACAGGATTACTGTAAATGGTATTGTTATAACCAAAACTGGAGGAATAATAAACAATAGTACTTACCTTGTACCAGTATATCTTGCTCCTGTTTAGTATGCTCTTTTTTTCTTTCTTCAGTGTGCAAATACAGTAGCAACAGCTATTGAATGTGATTACGGTGTGGGATGGCCTTGTAGAAATATTATAGTAACTGAATAAGTAGGACTTCCTCTGTCAGTGATAGTGGTGACCCATTTTACTTCTGAGACAAATAGCACACACAGTATAATGATGCTGAAGGCCATGAGCAAACTTTTTATTCCATGGGATATCAATAAAACCATGCTGTTGCTTTTATACGCAGGTGAGGAATTCACAACTCAAAATATCCGACGAGTTGTTGGTTCAGTTGCTGTGTTAGAGCAGATACTGCAAAGACTTACACACCTGCTCAATTTGAACTGTAAGCACTGCTACACTGCTTTCAAAGACCAGATGTGCATGCTTTTTACTCTGATGAAAAGCTGTGGGGATTTTAAGTCTTTCTTCAAGCACTTTSTCATGCCTATTATAGTACCCAGTTTACCACCCAGCACCCCTGCTCCAGCCTGGCTCATGCAGCAGCTGCAGCCGGTCAGAGAGGAAAGGCAGCTCCGCATGGGCCAGGGAGCATCCGCCTGCCTTCCTGCAGTGCTGTGCCGCAGGCTGGCGTGTGGCCTCACATGGCCAAACACAGGAATCATCAGCCCGGCTGGCAGCACTAGGGCTACATCCATCCTGACTCATCCTGACCATTCTTTCAGGTTTAAGCCAGAGCCCACTGATGTCAACATTTTCCCTAGCTTTTTAAGTGTTCCAAGTAAACTGGTGGATTGGATGTTTATAAAAAGAGATTTGCAGGGTCAGACAGTTAAAAGACATCTTTAAAAATGTTTCTCTAGATAAAACTGGCATTAATGAGAAAAAAAAAGTTTAGAGTATTATTTTTTCATTTTAAGTATTCTTTTTGAATCAAAGAATGAATGGGCTACAAAGAAGCATTCTGAAAAGGAGGGCACAGTAGAGTACAAGGTTCACCAAAACTTATGAATCTTTACATGTAGACTGAAAATTGTTCTACTGCTCAGCAGAAGAGATGATACAGAAAGGAAGGTAGATAGAGATCATAAAAAAGAGAGATTCTGTTCACTTAGCAGGCCTGTAAATACAAGCCAGAGAAGCGGCTGGAGTTCTTGTTGGAATTAGGGTCAAGCCAAGTCCAATCTTTGCTTTAAAACTTCAGTAAATGTTTCAAAACAGACCTTCATTCAGCRGTTAGGACAGAAAAAAGTCTTTCTTTAGATAGAGATTGACAAATTCAGAGAAGGAATTGCATGGCATAATCACTAATCCTTGAATGGGACTGAATCTGATGACTCACATTGCCCTTCCCAGTCTTATGCTGTTATGCATCTTCTTTTAAACCTATATTTGTTTCCTTCTGGCTTAAACAAATCTTTGCCCTCCCTCCAAATATTCCTTTTTTGTTCTGTGGAAGTAAACAGAATTACTCCAGTGCTTGTCTTTCATTCTCGTGTCTTGGTGAGGACTGTTCATTAACTCTGAAATGTCCTTAATATGTTCAGGAATTTTAAAAGGTTTTTGTGAAAATTGAACAATTAGGAGGCTTTTTTTTTTTTTTTCATTTTGGTCCTCAGGTGCTGCTTCAATATGATGATTTCTGGAAATCAAGTGTAAACTGCTGCAGTTTGCTGTTCTGTTACTGTTGCTTGTATATCGAGTCTGTGAACGTGGAAGAGAGTAATTGCAAACTGTCTCTTGAAATCAGTGTGCAGCCTCACTTCTCCACTAGGCTTTCTTATAATACTTGAAGTAGGGTAGATGATGTGGTTAGGCCAGTCCACACTTTGCAATTTATCTTCCCTTTTAGATCTAAGTGATATGCCAGGGGAATCCAGCATACCAGTTACAGCAGAGAACTCGCTGGCTTAATCATTATCTGATGTTGCATCTAGTTCTATTAAAAAAATTCAAATTCAGTGTTCTTTGGCTTTCTGACAGCAAAAAAGTGGCTGATGACTTTTTGCCCCTAGCTGAATTCTTGAAGGACACAAGTCCCCTTCTTCCCCTCTGGTATTCCCCCCCTCCCCTCATCCCTTCCCTGCCATGAATTAGATGCATTTCAGATTCTTTGGTCTAAGAACTTCATGGTTTGAGACACCGACATTTCCAGATGCACATCTTATTTGATGTTCCTGTTTAAAATGTAGACCTTTGTATCTGAACCTAGTTGCCTAGAATTCCTTTGTAATAAATGCGAAGAAATAGGCACTTGTAGAGTGAAATTGATCTTGTGTTGAAATAGGCCAGATGAAACACGCCCTAAAAATACCTAAATATCTATTTCTCATCATTAATTACAAGGAAGACTTCTGGTAAGTAGCTCAGAGGTTGATATCTACTCTTTAGATATCTAAAGTGAGGGGAGTCTAAACCCACACGTAACACGTCTGGGAAGCTTATTCCATAGGGTGCCCTAAGGACTACCAATTGCATCAGAAACTTCTGAAATCCCTAGATCTGGTTTCCTTCTGGTTGCGCAGTTTTATTCGCAATAGTTTTTGCTTTTCTCTCATCACCAACTGATATCAGGCCTCATCTTTTTCAAAGGGCAGAACTTTTCCTCCGACCCCTGGGATATCTGTGAACAGTTTGTATTTCAGTCTTTTCAGATTTTTAGCCACTCATTTAACAACCATTTCTTATAGCTCAAAAGCTTGTATAAAGAAAGCTCCTCTGCACTGAGAATTAACAACTTGTGCACTTGAGGAAATTCCAGTTTCTGCTCCCACACGTGTTACTGAGGTGCACAAGTTCTTCCAAGAGACACCAGGAAGTTCTGGAGCTGCCACCCAACTGTTTATAAACTGCCTTTTATTTCAGATTATCTCATGGCTCTGTGACAGGCTAAGGTTCCTCTTTTTATTCCCTGTTTAGAGATCATGATTGCACTTCACTTGAGCTGTTGCTTAAGCAGGGAAAGCCCTATAAAACTCAGTACAAATCAATGACTGTTCAGAAATTCCCCTTCTTGCTGCCTTCTGGCATGCCACCCTTTGTTTTTAGTGCTTGGACTTACATAACTGACTGGGAGGTCCAGAAGCCGTGGTGAAAAGCTCCTGATGAGAGGCTTTGACACCTCTGTTGAAAAACATTGCTGACTACGCCGCTGTGTTGTCATGACTAAGAGAGTGATAGCTAAAATCCACTTCATGTTCCCAGATTTCAGCCTCATCTGCTGCACCCCTGGTTACAGCAAAAAAACTTCTGCAGCTGTCTTTTGTAATACCTGCCCACAGAAATTACAGAGTTTATTGGGACATCACAAATAGTACTCCAATCACACATGAAGAGGAAATCATTTCTGTCTAGACTGTCACAACTCAGAGTCCAGAACATAGCAATATTCTACTAAGGACCCAAGTCCCACTGATAAACATGCTGCTTGCACTGATCATTAACATGTACAGCAGAAGTACGTACAGTCTTTGATTAACACTATCCAAAGCCTGTTCAATGATAACTGTAAAGTGCTTTGGAAAATTTTTACCAGTCTGTACAGGAAAGTCCCCACACTGTAAACCAGCATTGCAGTTGTCCCTGACTGACACCACAGTGTTATGCTAAGTAGATTCCCCAAACTGGAGGAACCAGGAGACCAGCTTTCTTATCTCAACAGGTTATCCTTTTGTTGCACCTTTTGATCCTGTTTGTGCTGTATATATGAGCTGCATAGAGGACAGAGGACTCATTATTTAAGAAAATCTTGTGATTACTGAATCAACAGGATTTAAACAGAGAAAGAAACACTGTTGAAACAAATGATAAATGTATTCCTAAACATAGTGGAATGTTATGTGTAACATTTTCTTGTATTTTACATATGAAATGCACACACAGTTATTCTAGAGTTTGTTAGTGGATATCAAAGTTGAGTTTTTACAGTAATATAAAAGATCTGTTAAATATCATATCACAAACACAAAGATGGTATGGTTGTTTAGTTTTCATCTTCTTCCAGCATACTAACACCTCTAAAAGCAAATATAAAATGTCTACAGCTTTACTATTCATTATAGTTTAAACTACACAATAGTCAATGTGAGACATTCAGAAGATTAAAACCAGCTTTGTCATTCTCTTCATTATTAATGCATTACATGAGGCTGCACAACTGCTTGAATCAAATTTACATTTATATATCTATATTATAGCTCAGCAGTTAATACAGTTTCAGTCTATGACACAGAACATTACTCAGGGTTATTCTCTGGTGCTTCACTGCTAATCTTGTGTGCAACACCTACCATATATATTAAAGCAGTTGTAGAGGCAGCTTAGTTTTATGGGTCTGTAAGAATTTTTATTCTAATCTAATACTTCTTCAGTTACTTTACATTTCTGAATATTATCTTGTGAACTTAGATTTCCAAATCTTCATGAGCTTTTTATTTCTGTAATTTTGAGTTTGAAAGGTTCTGCTATTTTTAACACAACAGAGAAAAACAAAGTACATTTTTCTAATTGGAAAAAAATATTACACCATTATTAAATAAATTATTACAATGCCTTGCCAAAACACTGATTGGGGGTCATTTAGACAACCAATATTTTCTCTTAAAGATGCTGAGAGATTCAGGGGCTCCATTAGATTCCAGGAAGGACCTGCACCAAAGAGCCCTTACCCAATTAGGAGAGGTGCACTGTTTCCTCCGGCAAAAAGAGGCAGCAATATAAGTGTGGAAAAAGGGAAAGAATTTTATGCTGTAGAAGAAAATAGGTATAAAGTAGAGAATTAGATACTTCTGCCTTGTCAGCTCAACACAAAGCAGTATGAACTGGAAGCCTTCAAATGACAGGTTGTATTGACAAAAGCAATGGCACAATCTCATTAACAGGAACATCATGGGAAGAAGAAAAGCTGCCCTGGGGCTTTTAGCTGTTCTAATACTATCGGTTCACCCCTTATTTAACAATGCCCATTAGAAAGCTTAATGAACTGTCTATATCACACTATTAGACACATGGCAAGATCTTCAGCAAYTGGAGTGTGATGTATAGTAATGGGGCATTGTTTGTGTGGCACTACGAGCAATGAGGCCAATGCTGAATACTTATTTAGTGCATGTTCCACATGTAAAGGCATAGGAGACAGGGCTGCCAGGGATGAACGTTAGGGTGAGAGAAGGCTTTCCTGAGGCCCTAGAAGCTGAAACATTAGCTGCTTGTTTTATTTTTCTTTTTCACACAGCATGGTGAATTATTTGATAATATCAGCTTGAGGCTGTGCTTAGATCATATTTCTTCAGAAAACTGTCTGGAAGGCTATGCCAGACAGTGGTGCCATTAAATATATATTACAAATGCTCCAACAAATTAGGTAATTAATTACAATTCATTACTATAGGAAAGGCCATTTGATATTACTATTCTCCTTATGGTAGATTAAGTTTAATGATGTTGTATTATGATATTCTTTCTGAGCCATTAAGACCTATTACTGACTTCGGAGAAAACATACTTAGAGGCAGTTTTTTATCATATTTGAAATATATTTCTGAAGTGATAAAAACATTGGCAATGTTCAATTTGCTTTTGTTTCTTCTGGAAAATAATCACCAAATTTGCATGACTGAAGGTAAATCAATGAAATTCCTGTAGAAGAATCATCTTAAAAAAAAAAAAAAGAGAGAGCACTTCCCCCCCCTCCCCCCCAAAGTGATCTCCATTTTTTATCAGGTTTGTCTTTTCTTTGTTTCTCCCTGGAATATGAGCACACTGTAGGTTTTAAAAGGCCATTTATTTTTGCTGTAGCAATGTAATGCTAACGAACAAAATAAGAAGGCCATCTAAACCCCACAGCTAGTCACAATTATAAAACTGCGATATAGCAGTTAAGAACTATTTTCTGGCTTTTGATGCCAGAAAATAATGGTGACTATATAAGAGAACAAATCCCCATAAGGGCTTGGTCATGTTCTTGAGGCTCATTTCTGTGCTGAGGGCTCTATGAGGTTATGTCTTTACTGGGGGCCCTCTGGGCCTGTTTGTTTTACAGAAGAGCCACCATTGCTGGCTGGCAAGTTAGGAGACTAACAGGGGAACAATCCCAATATTTTCTGCTTAAATCAGTTCTGCTTAATATTTTCCCAATATTTTCTTCTTAAATCCTACCTGCCGAGACAGGAAGCAAAGGAACTTAGATTTTTGGACATGTTATCATTAAATTATTCTTAACAGGACAAGGCAATATCAATGCAGAACAATAGGCTATTTTTGGACATCATGCTTTGACATCAACTTGGAGGACCAGATTCTTCTTTCGGATGCAATTTTTTCTCGCTTCATGCCATAAGCCAAGCAAGAATTTCTTGCATGTCTTAGTTTTACGTTGATTGGCATTCAAGTTGTAAATAATTAAAAGGCCCTGTATTCCTGCACATTCCTGAATTGTAGCATCTATAGGGATTTTGCTAGGAATAAAGGGCAGTGAARCAACGAAAATGATTCTCCCGTGAGTGAAAAATAGACTCTTTCAGTAATCAATAGTCAGGAGTGATCAATACCAAATTTAAAGAAGAAAAATCAATAGCACTCAAAACACAGGGCTCCCCTTTTTCTTAGATTATCCTACGATAATGTTTGCTCCGCCTGTGGCTTTGGAAAATTCCATTGTGTTTGCATGTAAATTCTCTTCCATCAACAGTGTCCAATTCCATTCTCTAGCTATATGACTGGAGATTTTGTGGCTATGGATTGTTAAAAAAGATGGGGAAAAAAACAAACGCCACTGTCTCCATTTTCACCACAAATTATAAGTGTTGGTTGTTCAGGTTTTTTAGTAGCAGACATTTTCCTTAGCAATTATTCTGCCCCTTTATAAAAAAGTAGTATAAATGTTTTGCTGCTTAATCCTTTTCTACATTTTGGTTTGTGCCACAGTGGCATCAAAATGCAAATAACTTGTCATTAATTTTACTACAACATTCAAAAATCAAAACCACTTAAATTGCTGGACAACAAAATAGCACTGAGAAAGTAAGTTGCTATCTTTGGTGAAAAAAAAAACAGGAGTATATGATGTAATTAAACTGAATATAGAGAGCTAGACAAGGATTTTATAATATCAAATTACTGAGCAATTAAATACAAAGGAAAGCAAGATGTTTCATAAAGGAAAAAATATCTAGTCTGCTTCTAGTCCAAATTAGGAACAAAAGCAGCTTGAAGTTTTGGAATTTTCCACAGAATAGAAATGCTACTTCACATCCACTCTTAATTATACCTTCTCCTGAACATCCTTGCTTGACTGAGTGCTCCATAGTCCAGCTGMAGAAGTTCGACTAAATTCAGTGAGGTTACTTAAATGAAAGAGAGCTTCTGAAGAATAATTTTCTGAGACTCTTAGAGATCTTACATTTTATTTACTCTAAAACTCCAAAATGTGTTCATCTGGGATTTTTTGATTTGTTTGTACCATAGAGGGCAGAGAGTTGTTTTAAGAGAGAGAAAAAAAAAACAAAAAGAGAGAGACAATCTTTCCATCAATTTTAATTAAACAATTAAGTTGTTAACATGAGAATCTTAACTCTTCTATAGTCACTTTTGGTGAATCTTCATTTGATTGAGCTATGTAAGAAATGCTTACTGAAAGCAACTTTCAAGGCTACATTAGCAGGAAAGGACATATTATTATGATAAAGGTCTTTACTGTATACAGAAAAAGATGGAAATTAAAGTAAAAATAAAATTAACCATTTTTTATTGAATGTTGTGTAAAACTGCAAGTTAATTTTGGTCTTTAAAATGCTTAAATGACCAGGGCTATTTTTAATGAATTGGAGTAACCATCCCAGGCCTAAGTCTCTCTCTTGTGTTCCTTTGTAAATGTTTCAGAACCTCACTGACATGTAGTTATGGTCATATAAGCAACTTACCAGGATTGAAGCCAGACAGTACATACATATATAGTGCACTGGCTTGTGAAGAAGTGGTCCATGTGCACATTTTATTCTGGTAGTAAATATAAGGGATGTATGTAGGTTGCTAGCAGTCAGTGGCTGATGTTCTGTAAATTCATATCTTATCTTGTTCCATGGAAATTTGTCCAAGTGACCATCCCTTAAGGTTTTCTTCTTCTCAGCTGCCTAACTATTTTCTTTGGAATTTTGACTGGCATACAGGAATATTTTCAGTGAATATGTTTAGCTGGCTGTTTCAGTATGAACTGACAGTCACATTTGCAATGCAGTCCAAGGGTACTGAGCAAATGGTAATAATTTTACAGTTTTTATGAGTCCTGTTTGCTATCGTTCACCACCAGGGTGAAAATCCCATTGTAGGTCTAATTAACATGAACTGAAGCTAATAGGATGGCTTAAAAAACAATCCATATTGTGACATATTTTCCCCTCCGTAAAGATGTCACTGTGCATTTTTGCCTTTATAAATGCTTCACTCTAAAACATTTACTGTTCTTGACAACCGAAAGGGCAGAGGGCAGACAGTTTCTTGCATGGCTCATTACAACCACAATYATGAAAAACAAATTAAGATACCCACTAGCAGAGGGTGATAGAATCAATCCATCCCAAGGTTAAACTAAAATCCAAACCACTCCACTACAGGTTCATTCATGGGGCAATTTGTTTTCATCAGCATGCTCGTCCTGCTAGTGAAACATCTGGTAAAGCATATGGTGCATGGAGGCAAAAAACTTCTACACCTTCTGGATAAACAGTTCTCATAAATGTAGTGCTTGTCAGGGTAAAGTGGGTCAATTATTCACAGAATTATATAGTTCTCATATGGAACRTGTAGTGAGATTTAGAAATAAACATTTCCAACTCTGAAATGGAACCAGGAACTAAAATGACTTACAATCATTTTCAAAAGAAGAGATTTATTCAGAAAAAATGATCATTTGATAAACAGAATTAAAAAATGACCTAAATAATTGACATGCTCTTTGCAGCACGCCTGTAAAGAGCAAAAGTACAGAAAAGAATAGGGAGGGTCAAGGAAGTATGTGAAAGCGCAGTGCTGAAAAATGAGAATCATTTTCAAGGATTCAGATTAGATCAGCCTACAAAACTGTCTCTAAAGCCCAACACTCTGTGCAAATATCTGCTAACTCAGCACTACCATAAATGTTAATCCACCTGCAGATTCATTATTACTCTTATTTTGTTCATTCCTGTTTTGTCATTTAACTATGCCATATCTCACTTCCTAGGTGTAAAATGCAGCTATTAATGCGAGTATCTGTCTTTCCTCTGCTTTTATCCTCTCTCATCTTTTAGATTTCAGTTCTCTAAGAAGCAGCCCTTTACTATATGTTTAACACTTTGGATTCCTAGTTTCAGTTTTTGGGCCTTCTCTTCAGTGCATGATAACTTTTGAGTAGATAATTATATGTTTACAACTGCATGGCAGCCTACCTTACTGTAATGTGCACCGTCAATGACCAAACTCCTGTCCTGCCCTGCATCTGCTCAGGGCGTGATGAGCAGTAGAAATGAGTGGGTCTGTGGTTCACAGTTCACATCTACACAGGTGACTCTGTGCTCCCACTTCTGGAACGTTGTGCAGAAATTTGTCTGTTCCTTCTTGAAACTGAGGAAGGAAATTTTCTAGGCTCACCAAATTTTGGTTGAGTAGTAATCCCATTATCAGGGTAATGAGGTGTTTTGGGGGGAAAGGGTGTTCCTGATTATTCCTCAACCATCAGACTTCTAGTTGCCTCCTCTCTCAGAAAAGCTGGGGCTTTATGCACCTTCACATGCTGCAGCCATCCTGCCACTTCTTCTATAGCAAGTATACAGGCCAAAGGATTGGTGAGGCGACATGACTTCTGGTGTCCTCTGTGTGCTGTTACTTTTTATGTCCACCTCGTTACATTCCACAGACTTTCTTAACCACTATTCAGTAAGGAAGGACACACGCACCAGCATTAACACGCTGTGATCTTAACGTTCCTGAGTCACTCATGATGACAAATAGTTACTAACATTAACACTAATCAGAATGTTGTACTATTTCAAAATTGTGCCTTACTATCATTATTTCTGCCTTTGCCACCCAAAGATAAGACATCTGTGATGGACTTTACACAGAGTCAATTACTGACGCATCTGGAAAAGATCCAGATTACACTCTTACGACAAGGAAGTTGATTCCAGAACCACTTGAGTACAATTCGTCCTAACTGTGTGAAAAGTAAAAGTAAACTGAAGCACATGCATTTATAGGTACTGAACATTTATAACACTTTATTTTTACCACCCAAACACAACTCACTTGCTCTTGCCACGCTGTGCCCTCTTTGTTGCCATCTCTACCACTGTGGAATGAAATGCAACATTTGTTCAGAAGAGGGATGGATGGCTTGCTGCCACATTTGTTGAGAAATGGTCCCAGAAGGTTGTTCTTCTTCATCTAGGTGTCAGAGGGGGTGATGGCCTAGAGTTACAAGGATGAATATATGTACTTTTATCTCCAGAATATGTCACAGGGCAGTATGTATCTTTGCAACTCTAAAAAGAAAGTTCTCCTGCATCAGCTGTAAGGCAATGGAACATTTGCATGATACAACTACTGCTGATCAGGAAAACTGAGAAAAATTTTACAGAAGAAAACTTTATAACACTCCAGAGCTTACTAAGAAGATACTTATCACAACAGCATGCAGGATTGTGCCAGATTATGTGGATAATAAACATATTTATATGATTGTCTAAAGTCCAAAGTCTTGTCTGAGCAGGGAGCACAAGCTTCAAGGCCAGGACCTGAGCTGGGCAATCATTAGAAGACAGAAAGATCTATGACCAGTCTCACATACATGAATTATGACTCCTTGTTCCTGTATCTTCACAGATTGTTTTTAAATTGCTTTACTTATAATTTGTTTACTATATGTTTATATAAAGAATAGATTATTATTATCACTATATTCATAGTGGGCTACAAGAATTATCCAAGACATACTCTGGAATAAGTGAGTCATACTGATATTTCAAAGCATTATAGATCCTAGGATTGTGATGTAGCAAGGGCAGGTGTGAGTTTGTGTCCTATAGATCAAGAGCAGCAACAAGTAGAGAATTCTCTAATAACTAGAATTATGCAAAATCAGATTTTTTGCTCTTTATTTCACACCTGAAAAGATTGAGTCCCATGCGCAGTGAATTTATGAGTGGAATTGGATGGAATTAATAGCCCAAAGATGACATCATTTGCAGCCAGAGCAGATGAGCAATGATGTTACAAGAATTAGATTTGGAATGAGTTGCACAGAACAGATCTTTTAGCACAGAACAGTTCTCTTTCTCTCTCCCTCCCCACCTCTCTCTCCCCCTCCCCTCTCTCCCTTCCCTTCCTTCTCTCCCTCTTGCCCCTCTCCTCCCTCTTCTTTCTTTCTCTGCACATAGCTGTTTGGATTTTCAAGTTTCCCAGGACCCTCTGACTGTTTGGTAAGTGAGAAAAAAACATTTAGAAAGTTTCAATTTTAATTTTTCAGATTCAGATATAATATGCTCCRGGACAATCCACATCATTGTTCTGTTACTTCTAGAAAAGGACCCTCATGCAGACTGAATTTGACCCTGTTTCTGCCATTGGCATCTAGCAGATAAATTGCTCCTCCTCTTTCTCCCTAACTTATTTGTGCCTATGAATCCCACACATAAAACCTGTTTATGTGCAGAATCACACATAAAATATTCATCCACTATTTGGAGAGCATCTTCTAACCAGGAGTAAAGCTTATTATCCCCAATTGGACCGTAACAATAAAAGTGAATCAAGTAAACTATTCTACAAAAAGTGATGGTATGGCTGTGACTGGTAGGACACTGAAGACACATTTACATATTTATAGGGATCTTTTCTCCTTGCTTAAGAAGGTTTGAAGTTTCTGGTTGCAGGTCCTAAGAATTCTGTAAAAGCTGCAGGCCAAGAAGTTAGACAATAGCAACCACAAAACCAAACAATTCCCCCTCCCAAATACCTCCCAGGACCTTCCCCCCTTCCAGAAAAATGAAGACATTACAGTTATAGCATCCTGATGGTTGTGCACACTACTCCAGCATAGTAGGATGACATTACATCTATTGCTTGAAGTGCAAGAGAAAATGGAGGTTTGCCAGCGGAGGTAACACAGCTCATTTGACTGGAACTAAAACTAATTAAAACTAATGCTCATTTATGTCACCTGTTGTGAGCCTACCACTAGAGTGTTTGACATTAATGTTTGCAGAGATGACACAGAACAGACTGTAGGAGAAGCTGTGAAAAGGGCCCTGGAAAAATGATACAAATGCCAAGGAGATTGGCTGATTTTTTATTGAATAAATTGTGCTGCTCCAGCTTGTGAAAAAGAGAAACTTGGGAGGAGGAAAAATAAAATGCAATAGCTGGAGATATTTGCAACAAATTCCAGGAGTCTGGAGAAGAGCAAGGATGCACACAGGTTTGTCTTAGCCAAATGAATAAGTATATTTTTCTATCAGTTCTGTTGTTAGGAATAATTGGCATTTTTATACATTATTTATTCACACCTGACAGGAGAAGTTAAAAAGTTACTTTTAAGTGCTATGCTTAAAGCCAATATATTATTCACTCTGGGTTCATGGTATGCGTGGGTGGTGTTTTGATTTTATTTTTATGCACTTTTAACATCACTGGGGCTCTCGGGATCTACATACTTTTTCCTARGAAAACAAGTTAGGCTTTTCCTTTTCCTCAGTATTTGGTTACCCCCATTCTTGTGCTAAACCAGATCAAAAGAACCCAGCTGACTTCCCCTCTTCAATGTGATTTATCCTCATTGGAAGACATGGTTTTCTTCTGGATAAGCCTTCTTCATAACTCAGCCATTTCACCTATAGCCCTAGAACAGCTCTTCCCAAATTTCCGTAATCAGAGCCTGCTTCAGGCTTCTCCAAGCTTGTGCTGTTCCTTAGCATCAGAAGGCTGCTGTCTTACAATGCTTTATTTCATGCTCTTCAGAAAACAATCAAAACACCATGAAATTAAATTTTGGAAAGTATCTTGTTTATAATTTTGAAATGTGACACTAAACTTTAAGGAAGAGCATTAGAGGGGCTCTCCTCTGTTTCCACTGTGGTGATGGTCTTAAGTATTAGTGGCTATACTGTACTTTTTAATTTTTATTAAACAGCAGAGGACATGGAAGCATAAGTTAGTCATCTGTGCTTTTGGGTTATCATGAGTCATACTTCAATAGCAATTCAACAATAAGTTATTTCTTGGAAGAAAATAAATGCCATTACAGGTTTTGCTTTTCCATTCTTTTTGCAGGGCTAGCTCAGGTAGCATCTGTTATATTTTCATTTCTTTTGAGCAGAGACAAAGTAGTATCTTACTAGGAAACAATCCCAGGATCTAGGCAGCGAATCTCATGGATTTCATTGCTGTTGCTTTTTCAGTCCTTTCAATGCACTAGAATTTCTGAAGAATTGCAGAAGGAGCAGTTGTAATGTCACAAATCTTCTGATTTAATTTGAGATCAGACAGTTAGCTCGTCATGTAAGTGTTGTACAACCTCCAAGCAGACAAGCAAAAACTTATTGTTAATTTGCTAGGAAATAATTTTGTGGTAAGTCAGCATTACAGTTGGCTTATGAGGAAGCCTGAATAGTAATCTGTCGTCTCTTTGCAGTAATTAATGTTTACTGCACTACAAAATTTGGAACTGGATTCAGTTTCAGATGCAGATTCTCCMAAATTCTGCAGGATGTTGCTTGGTCCCCTCCTGAATTTGAGGGTGAATTGAAAGGAATACTGTTGATGTCCTGCACACTACAAGGCAGTGATATTTTTCTGTAGTAGTGATATTTTCTAACTAAAGTAGCAGGTATCCAGCATTCATAAGCTTTTTTTTTTTTTTAATGGAAAGTCATAATAAATCCAAGCAATGTGGGAAGGGTAGATTCAGGCCCATATTTAGATATATATTTTTTTGTCAAATTGCTCAGAGAAGTCCAAAAAGTTAAAACATCTTTTGCAGAAGGCAAACCAACTAAAGCACAATAATGTGATTGGTAAATTGTATCAAAGGGAACATTCATGGGCAAACTTAAATCTTAAGGAGTGAGAAAAGTCCATCTCATTTCTAAATATGGTCTTCACGCTGTTATTGGCAAACTATGGTGCCAGCTCTTCTTGATAGRCACTGTGTATTTAAGAGTTGAATTGCAAAACTGCTGTTGAGTCCTTCAGGAGATTTGTCTATCACTTATTCAGTGATTAACTTGAGTTTCATTTTTCATAAATCTAGTCAAATAATCTAATTGAACATTTTTTGGTCTTCTTAACGYGCAATGGTCAAATGCCTTTGCATTTACAAATATGAGTTGTAGTAAGAAGACTCTTCTGATGACTCCAAAGTCTTTTCAATTATGCATGAGCCAAGCAAATTGGGTCTGCCTTGGTCACAGCAAATTATAGCATTGTGTATTAGACAAAATCCATACAGCAAAGAAACACAAAATTTTTTTGATAATCCTCAATATTTAGAATCTTTCTCCAGATGAAAATGATCTTTGCCTTCAAAGGTAAGTAGTTAAGTTTTAAATTGTTCTATTTGTTTCAGCTTGAATTATCCACGCTGGCCTCCACACTCTAAAAGCCTGAGTAATTGGATTTTGCACTTTGCAGAATACGAGATACCGGGTTCAGAACATTACATCAGACAGAAGTAATGCAACCGTTTATCTCCATATACTCAATGTATAGGCTAGAAGAGGCATCAATGTTTTTCAATACACTTCTTTGTCAAGGTCTTTGGATCTAAAATGGTCAATGGGATTTTTGCATGAATAATGCAAACTGATTTCCTCTTACAGATATATCTATCTCACACTCATTCCACAGTTTGTTGGGATGTCCTCTGTAAATCCTGTGTTGTTCAGAGAACTCTTGATCAGTAACTGGGCTAGACTAAGATCTGAGTTTGCTCAAGCCTTTTTGATATGTAGATCTGCATCTAGCTCTTCTCTAAATAACGCTATGAACAAACCAGCATGCCATGTGAGTTCGCTAATGTGCTGTGGGGATTTTTCAGTTTTTTTCATGCTATAAACTCAAATCTGTGTAGAGCCCAGAGACTGTGAGATAAACCAGCCTTTCCAATCTTTGGAGCTTCCATCTTAACTTTGAAAAATGCAATAGGTTGGTAGGAATTACAGGAAATGCCAAAAGGAAGCATTAAATAGGTCATATCACAGCTAAGCATATTTTATAACCCACTGATTGGTGCCTTGTCCTTTCAAAGGAATGAAAAATGTCTTATGCTCTGCTTTTGTTCTTTATAGATTTTTCCCTTTCTTATGTTTGATGCCCTTACCCCCAGGGGCTACCTGCAGAGCTGGCTCAAAACTTCTTACCAGAGTAAACAAACAGAGGTGTGCTGCCTCAAAGTTCAGGGTAAAGGCAGGAGCAGGTTCCCCTGCTGCAGGAATGGAAGTCCCATCTTATTCCTCTTTCCTTCCTATGCTTCCCAAAACTACAGGAGTTGTATTTAACATGATCTACAAAAGCATCCTAGATCTGCTTTCCCTGCTTGCTTTTTCCATCCAGGGGAATTGCCAAGTGTTTTTCATCAGGGAGCTCAAGCTGGTCATCCCAGCTCCCCAAGAATCTCTACCAGCCAGATAGATAACATCTGTCWTAGGAGACCTTATTCTTGCACTTTGGTACCTGATTTTAACATCCTGTCAAAAGGCTATTTAAGGTACTTTGACCATAAAGGATATCATCTAAATTATTATTTCCCCCCAGAAAACTTCATTTTCCAAGGCTGTAAGTTTCCCAACAAAACCCCACTGTACCATAGAACTTCGGACTGCCTTATTTCCAGACTCCAAGAACTAAATCCTGTCTCACATCTTGCCTTTACAGGAGCCAGTACTCCACCCCTTCTCTCGTGGCCTGCACCCATTCACCAGCTGTGTGGCTACCTTTCTTCCCTGCTGCTTTGYGCATCCTACCAGATCCTTTGGTCTCTCCAGAAGAGATTGGAAATGAGGAGAAGCTAGCACCAGTGGACCTGCCTCCTCTTGATGGAGCACTTGGGATGCTCTGATTTTGCTCCTTGAGTTTGCTGGGTGCCCCAGGGAGGTCTTGGAGCCTTTAGCATGCTTAATAACATGCCTGGTCTTTAATGTTCAGAAATGAATGCAGTGCAATATCTGCAAGGGATTTTCAGATTGAATTGCTTTTAAAAATATCTGATAGACAATTTGTTAGATACTATAGCATACTGTGCCACAAAGCAGGAGAAAAAAATCACCCTTTTGAATCTAGTTTTGACAAAAAAATTGTTATGAAAGTGAGCTCTGACTGGTTTCCATGGCTACCATCTACTGTACATCACTATTCACTGTGACCAGCATTTTAAATGGCCCAGGGTGAGTCCTCAATATACAGCTTCTTACCTGTGACATATTGTGTGTCACATTACAGAGGCAGTTTCAGCTGCTGACTGTGACATTGAGATTTGCTTTTATAATACATTGAATAAATTAWATTCCATACAAATATTACACTTGGAATGCAGTGCAGTTAGCTGAACACTGAAGTTACAAAATGCTGCAGTAAAGACTGCATGTTACAGTCTGACTTTCTTTTTTTGTGCAAGTGAGCATAAAGTTTTTTTAATGATACAGGCTTTAATGATTGTGATGGGTACTCAGAGAAATGTGCTGTAATACATTTTTCTTTCTAAGTTAGGTATGCATGTTTCTCATCTGTTAATTGCAGTACAGACACTTTGGTCATAACATATGAATCAATCTTTTTTGATGCCTTCCCATGGAGCCCTGTCAATAGGAACATCTTCTAAAGAGTGCTGATAGTAGCTAGATATTACACATTTTGTCATTGCATACCTCCATTCCCTTGGTGAGACTGTTTTATTTCATAGAGAGCAAATTATTAGATCCTTTCAACTTTATTCATTTTTTTATATTGGAAAATGTTTTGAAATGAAAAACGGCAGATGGGGGAGGGATTTGTTAAAGCTTTCTAGTCCCATGGTGAGAGAAGCAATTGAACATATTGAATTGTCACTGGGCTACCTTGTCCCCAGCTCAATGCTGGCTGAATAGTTGAATAACAGATCAGTCCTGGTACAATCCTGTGGATGAATTCAGGTTAGCATTTATGCATATGTTCAAAGTTGTGTCTCTTTACAACTGGAAAAACAGTAGCTCTTTTTCTCCCGGTCTTGCTATCTGTCCAATTTGAAGGAGGTCTCTAATGCACCTCTGATATTTTGCTCACACAAGCAGAAAGAAGAGCTTTCTTAATTCTCACTGCTTATTCTAAGTATCTGATCATTATGAATGCACTGGAGCTTCACTACAATAGCACCAAGTATAATAAATTTGCTCAGTATTCGTAGAGATGTCAGATGCAAGTGCTGGAGAGTTATTTTGTATAAGTTGAGCATTAATAAGAGAATGTTTTAGATGAAATGTTGCACAGTAATGAATTCTATATTAAGCAAATCAGATGTTAATGTTAACAGCATGATTTTTTAATATTAATATCTGCAATAAGCCACCTAATTTCTTTCTCAGCTTTTAAAGCGATTCCCATCACAAAACATCATATTTTACATTGCCTTGACCTTTATATGTCAATAAGTTTTCCCCCTTTCTCTCTYATTAAGTTGTATGCAATGCTTCCATTTTGTCAGAAAATGGGGGTCAATGTCATCTTAAATGACTTGAAAAGGCTTTACTGGTGATTTTTTGGGACACATAGGGCATTCTTAGAAAATGCTCCTCCCCAGCCTTTAATATCCCAATACTACTAAGTCCCCTGTGCACCTTGTCATGAGTGGAATAAAGGAATAACTTTTATATTCATTTCTATCATATACTAAACTCCTCACTCTTGCAATACATTTATAATGTGCAACGCCCAGCTTATTCCATACASAGAACTAATGAGGCTATGGTGGACCTAACCAGGTGAGCACATAGTAAAAGCAGGAATTATCCTAACGACACTTAAGGAATTGTAGCTCAGAATATTTAAAATCAGAAGTCTCTGCAGATGAGTAAGGTGGGGAGAAAGATGAGTAGAGACTGGTTAACTTGAACTTCTACCCAATGTCTCCAGGAGAGGGCTGCAGGAAACTGCAGAGGATGTTTTACTTCTGTTACACAGTCTGGCAAGTGCACTATAGTATTTGGAAGGAAAAAGCCAAAAAAAGTTAGTTACTTGGTGAAAGGAAACCATGAGTGTGAGGTTGAGTTGCTGCCACTCTCTTCTCCCATTAAATGCATACAGAAGAAATCTTCATGAAAAAGAAACCCCATCTTCTTCAGAATGAATTCACACAGCTAAGCTTATTGAGAGGAAATAAGCTGAAGCTTTGTTAAAATCACAGGGATTGCTTGAAGGCTACAAGTTGTCAGATGTAATGACTATGAGTGAATAGACTTGCCCAGAGCCTGTAAACCAGTGGCAAGAGCTTTGGTCTTATTTACCATATGGTTCTGAGCAGTCACAGTTCATCCAGCCTAACGTATTTGACAGGCAGCCAGATCACTTCACACTTCACTCCGAGAGGGTTCAAAAGCTGAATGCTACAAAGCGCATATCATCACACAGCAGCACATATGAGATTAACATCTCCAGTGAAACCACACAGCTTAGAATAAGAATAAAGTAGTAGCGAGGGATGTGGAGAACAACTCAGTTAATTGCTTTGATCAAGAAAGAATCTATTTGCCCTCACAGACAGCTGTGAAGTCTGACACAGTAGTGGAGATGGGAAACTGGACTTCCCTGAACACAAACCACATGATCCCGACAGTATGGCAGATATCCACGACTGAAGCTATCGTAACAGCTAGAGCTAAGTGTGACTTAAACTTGTTGCTAAGATGGATTTACAAGCCTCCATAAGCAGCTGTGGGTCTGGTCAAATCTACTGGTGAGTAAATGATCACAGACTATGGTGTCAGCGTTTGCTTAATTGTTTGTATCTGGAGACAGAATTTTTTAGCTACTGAAAGTGAWCTTGTTTGATGTTACTCACCTATCCCACATGCAGTGGTGCCTAGATTAACACATTAGAGACAAGTTGGTTATTCCATGGTCCAGAATCTTAGATTAAAAACTAGTAAATCCTAAAGTTACTTTTTGTTTTGTTTTTATGTTTCTGCAAGTAAGTAATACTAGTTAGATACTTATCAGACAACTTGCTTGTCAGCTCAAGAAACAGATATTTAAAAATGCTAGGAAACTTACTGGTACTTCTAGAAAGTACAGCAACTTTGCTTGCTTGTATGTGCCTTAAGGAAAAAAAAAGATAAAGTTCTCAGTCATGAGAGAGAGACATATGTCCTACTGGAAGTCTTTCAGTCTTGCGCATGTTTCTCAGATGCTTTAACAAGAAGAACCTTTGTCTAAACAAGTCACTAAAGAATTAAAAAACAGTGGGTAAACAGTTTTTAGCTGTCAGAGGGAAAGGGGCAAGGGCAAATGTGTTCTTCATGGGATAATAACTAAAACAAATGTGTTTGTTTATATAAAGAGATGTGTGTGTGTGTGTGTTTATGTAATGTGTGTATATGTATCTATATAACATTTATATAGAGAGCAGCAGCTTTTGGGTGAAGTAGAACCTTGAATATCTCCGTATTAATTACATGTGCTGGCATTTAAAGAGCTGAAGACATTGAAGCTAATAGTAGGCTTCCTGCTGAGTTCAGTGAACTTTAGATCAGGACCTAAATTACTGTGCTGCTGCATTTTTTTCCATGTTTTGTGAGCAGTCAGGGCAATTGTCCAATGCATTTCAAGAAGAAATAGGCAACAAATATTATACAAGGCAAAACAGAGTCAATCACTATTTTAGTAGTGTTATCAAGACAGAATGCAAGGTCGTTAATGCATCTGACTAGATATTATCATGTCTGATGGTAATAATTTACTTTCAGTAGACTTAATGGTCTGAAGTATTATGCTATTATCATGTCAGCGCTGTATTATGTGAGAATGCTAGTCAGAATGCTAGCAGCAGCTTAGTCAGAACAGCTTCTTCAGAGACCATTATGGTGTATGCTATAGAAAATGTTGGAACACTGTTATGTATAAGGGTGTAAGAAAAAAGAATTTTCTTAATGTGTTAACAGCCATTTTCCTAATTCATGGTCTCTAACATAGTAAGATTGAGTGTTACAGTGAGTGGAGAAGATTAGCTTTGGAATGGGGAAGAAAGAAAATTTATTTTAGATGAAAAAGAAAGACTGTAGAAAGACTGAAGGCAGATCCTCTAGAACATGCAGGCATTTGTTACAAAGTCCATGTATATTGATTTATTTTATTTTAATTTTTAAATCAAATTGACTTGTGTTTCTTCATATTGTGTGCAAATCAGAGGAGTTTATCTGACTGTAGGATATGCAAAATGATTTGGGTAAAAGATGCGGGATTCTGTTTGTAAGTTGGATCCAACTGTGCACACCCATGTGACGTAGATACCAAAAATTTTTCGCATGTGCTAATGTAGATTGAGCTGCTGGCTTCCTTGCAGGGAAGTGTTACATCTTTCACAAACATGACTTTTCACACCACTGCCTGGGTGTTTGTGGGAGGATGATGGGAGGTTGTCAGTGACTGGGCTTCCTAACAGACAGGACTGGGTGCAGGGACAGAATTGGCCTTCATAAGAACTGGGACGACTGCCCAATATTACAAAATAACATTCCCTGCCATGTGACAGGAGTAGGTGCCACAGTGGATAATGCTAATAGGGAGCTACTGTCCCCTTAACTCTTTTGACTAATTTGTTCCTGCTCACAGAGGTACCTTCTCCTTATGTTACATTTATTTCCCTCAGGTCCCTGTGGGATGCCATGCAGGTCCCTATCAGGCATCTGGTGTSTGAATAAATCGATTATTTCAATTTCTAAAGCTGTTGCTAGACATCTCCTGCCAACATTGGACACCTATAGGGAGGATCCCAAGAGTTTAATTATCTCAAATCCATTTTAAATTCTTGATTAGCATATGGAAGTAAACAAAACAGGACTTTATTTAAGTATATAGTGTTTATTCATTTCTAGTGGAGACACTAAAATTCAAATGGAGAAAAGAAATTTCCATATTTAAACAGGAGAACTATCATTTCCATAGTTTCTGCCCAGTACTGTAGGACAGGGGAATGAGATGGCTTAATGAACGAATCTGCCTTTTTGGTTTATTATCATCTGATAATCCTTTTAATCTCTGAGGTTTCATGGCATCAGTATGTATTCCTGGGGAATCCGCTGGGGCAGGACTCAGGTGCCATATCCCCTTCATTTATGTCACTTGATACAGTATGTTTGCTCACTGTCTGCAACAGCTGAGGTATCCCTGCAGCCCACCCCCTTGCCCAGAGTGTCCTCAGACTGCATATTGGCCAGGCGTGTAGGAGCAGAGCCTTAAGTCAGCCAGCTCAGGTGCTAACCAGAGCAGTGAGCGGCAGCACAGGCTGAGGAGACCCGTTGTGGAACCTTCCTAAAGTCAGCCATTAAAAACCTCCCGTTGTAGGTCCACAGAGATTAACTTGCAAATCAGCTAGCTAATGCTACCTGACCTGCAATCTTTCCTTTGGGTGGCTGTACTCACACAGAACACTTATTGACTTATTTAACTTTATGCATTGCAAAGACTCATTTTTCTTTTAGCAGGGCTGCATATAAGTAATTAAATATACTTACACAAATTTATACGTACACAGATTTATGCATAGTATAGAACAGTGTCTTTCTGTGGCCAGCATGTTAGGATGGTCCCAGTAAGGACAGTAGTTTTAACATGAGCATAAAATTTTGAAGGTGTGTATATGTATATTTACATATAATTCATGCATATGTTAGGCATAGGATCTTGCGGGGTAGCTCAAGCACAGAAATGCAGGGGCCAGATCCCAAATTTGGCCCTGTCTTTTATTGTAAATTGGGTGTATCAGCAGCTTTGGACTGCATGTACAAATACCAGAACATGTATCCAGGTGTCCCCTGCCCTGCTGTTCTCCCCCTTCACACAGAGGCCGGAGAAGCAATTGCCGTTGGCTCTGTGCAGATGCCGGAGGAACTGTTCAGCTTGGGCTGGAGGCCTTCATCCCTCTGGGTAAGAGCAGTGGGCCTTCCCTGCAGCCTACCAGCTGGCCTGTGCTTCTGCATCATATCATTCTCTGTATGTGCACACCACATTTTTAAAAGTATGCCTTATTTTTTATTCTATTACTAAATATTCAAAATATCCTGGGATATCTTTCAATCTAAGTTTGACGATTTTCAGTTAAGCCTRTAGCATGACGTATTTTAAATGTAAATCATTTTGAAATAATAAGAGAATTAAAGCAAATAAGGAAAAATATACTTAAATTAATTTTTGTGTGCATGTTAAACCTCCTATTGTTGAATTTAGCCTAGAGAAAATAATCTACCTGCCTCCACTGTGAAGTAATTTGCCCTACTAGAATGACAGAGATATTCCCAAAGGTAATCTACTGCTCTGGAGAAAGAAAACAGCATTAGACATTTAAGGCTTCAATGGTTAAAACGTTTACTTCATAAATATTAAAGCCAAGCCAAAGCTTCTAACTCTCCCACTCCTGTAAAAGATGGTTCAATCACTGCGAAGCAGAGAGGGTGTCGGTGAAGATACTGGAAAGGATCAATATAGTTCCCTAGCAACAGACCTACGTGCCTGGGGTTCCTGCCTCCACAGGGACAATTTTTTCCCTGGCCTGACCCACTAAATCAAGGCAGCKTTTTTCCTGTGCTTCCATTGTGCTAACTTAGAGCAAACATTTCCACTGTTCTGTCGCTCTCAAATCAACCTATAGATATGATAAATGAGTAGCAGTGGGGAAGGAGGAAGCTAATTATATCACTTTTAAAAGATGAGTATATTGTCTGTCAGAAAAATCCTTTAAAGAAATGTAGCACCATGATGGGAAGGAAACCTCAAACCCTCTGATACAATTATTACTTTCTAATATCAAGTGATAGACCTAATGTTAGTTTTATTATAGAGCAATCACAGCCCACAGCCATGGAGTATAGCTTCTGGAACAGAGGTTACATTCACACAGCTGCAGAGTTATTATAATCTGATGGAAAATATAGACAGTGAAAAGCATAAACTGCTGCTTTGTTTTGCCATTCTTTTAGCCTCGTAGCACTTCATAATTCAGTTGTGGGTGGTAGCTTAAAAATCATTTTGTTTCCTATTATGAAATAGCATTTCTAAGACTCTTCCATTTTCCATCAGAAAATACTGACCAGTATGCATGTTTTCTTTTTCCTCCCTGTGTGTTCAGAGCCCATATGGGGACTGCATAAAATGTCTGACTTTTTTGGCTACAAATTTGATTACTTAACCAAAAAATGAGGAGAGACAAAGCAGATAGCTAAAAGTTAACCAAGAGTAAACTCAGACTATGAAGCTTCCTGAGATCATTATTTTCATCAGAACCTTGTAGGGAGAAATGGACAGCACATGTTTTGGGTCAGGAAAAGAAGCATATTTTATTATTGTTATCATAGAAATATGTGTTATTCTTGATGCCTCTGATAATGCTTAATGTGATTGCATTATTTTTCTTTAAATATAGTGCCATGAATGTGTCCACTTGAATGTTCTCTCTCTCTCTCTCATTTGCTTTCAGTCTCTCTTCTCTTTAAAAAAACAAAACTAAAAACCTTCTACTGTTGTGTTAGGTTTTTAAACAGCCTGGCTGACCTCTGCTTGAAATGACTGGGCCTATTAGAGTGATAGATCATTAACTTATGCCTTTGGTTACAAAAATATGGAGCCTGGTTTGAGCTGCCTTCACAGGATTGTTGTACATAAAAGCATCCATATAGCTTAGAAGTTTTAAAAATCTGAAGAAAATGCATTTTCTGCCTAAAATATACCATTTACACAGAGTACTTTCTACCTCAAAATAGACAGTTAATATTTACACAGCTCTTTCCCTGCCCCTCCCTCCTCAACAAGTAATTTCAGTACAGTATATTAAAAGCAAAACAACTGAATATTATAGAGGCCATGTTGATTTTTATTTCTTTATTATCCCACTGCTAATTAAATTGTATAGATGTAATTGAGAGCCAAACTGAGTGATCAGTCACAGATAAGGATGAATTTTGCATCTTCTGAAGTCTATGGCCACAAGGCATTAACCTCAGAAGGACACGCCAGGCTGGCACCCCTGCTGAGAGGCTAAATGAGGGTAATAGCAGTTGAAATAGAGACAAAAATCTAATGAACCCTGAATTTCTACATGTTTTCCTTAAAATTTATTCACACAGTCCTTTAGTCACACTACCTTATCTTTAACTTTCTTTCAATTAGCAATTAATATCCAGACTCATTAGTTATTATGCAATCTGTGTAGCTTAGACTATTCAGACTTCATGTTTAAAATGTTTACTGTAAGTATTAGCAAGCAATCCCTCCTATTCTGAAAAAGATGAAGGCTAAAGCTTTCCTTCCACCTCCTACCAGCCTAGAGAGACTGCGAGAATGTGAAATGATCTTTTCCTTCATTTCAGTCTTGTTTCAAGTAGGCTTAGCTGGACACATATATCAGACTCTGGATATGGGCTCTTTATGAASGTTTGTGCTTGAAATTAATTAGGGAGGAAACATACCAAGCATGTACTGCCAGCAGCTATGACCCAAAATGGAAAGGAAGGCCATATCTTATATGTCTTTACCTGGAAAAAAAAAAAATACTCAGGGATAGGGCAAGGCACCTTCTTCTCTGACAGCCAAACATCTTGACAGATCCACTGTCAAAGATGAAAAAACTCCCATGCCTCCAAAAAGCTACAAGAATAATTGAACAATTTGGGCTCACYGAGATGTAGAGGGCATAGCTAGGGAGCACTGGCACAATTCTTCAGGGTTCGACAGCTCCTTGGGAAGAGTCTATTTTTTAGTAAGCTGCTCATTAATCAGGATTCTTTGTAACACTTGGGATAGCCCCAGGACCTTAATCGATTATCCTTTCTTGGTAGGACGGTAGACAGTCTAGCAAAATACAACTTTGACGATCCCCCAGGTTTGGATTTTATATTTTACAGGGTGGAGGGTACTTCCTGAGTGCTATAGGCAGTCACATTAGATGCTTGTTTGAGGAGAGTGAACAGTCAATAGCCAATAAAACATCACAGACTATCTGTTCAGATGAAATAATCTCTAAAAAATGGCCCATAAAAGTAATTCAGAGCCTAAGTTCCAAAGAACCAAGGGGGAGAGGGAGAGTAGGCACCTTCCTGTGGAGCTCAGTGTCCTTCCAAAGTGGACGAAAGCCGCCTACGTGCAGCTAGCAAAAAGCTGTGGCCGCTGACGGGGGTTGCGCTGGCAGTTCCCATCGGCCAGGATCTCCTGGGTGCTGCCCCTTGGGAGCTCTGGCTACCAGGGAGGTGGAGACCTGACCCTGCACCCCTGCACCAGCCCCCAAATCCCTCTACCCAGCGAGCAGCCCTAGCCATCCTTTTTATCCTTCTCTTAGGCTATTGCACAGAAGAGAATGGAAGATTTATGAGGGCATACAAAAAAAATGAGCAAGGCTCAGAAATTCACTGATGGCAGTCTCTCCTCCCAGTGATGTTTGTGTTTGTGTTTTAGTCAATGACTTTTCATACAGAATGCATAAGCAGTCCCTCCTGAAGCTACTAGTGCTGCAAACCCTCAGGGGACCATCCTTATCCAGTGGGCTATAAAGTCTTTGAAATATATGAATGCAACCATAAAATAAGTGCTTCCCCAAACCTCAAACCTATCCAAGACTATAGGCAGCAGTTTTATACATTTGCTAGATCCTGTAAATCCTGATTATCTAGTCAAGATATCATTTATCTTTTCCTACCAACAATTTATGTGTTTAGGAAATAAAATATAATGAGAGCTATAAGCTTGATTATGCTGAAAATCCTTGAACACTGCTATTATTTTCAGGTGTCAGCATGCCAAATTTTTGTACTATTTGAACTATTGTATTTTCTGTAAAGGGAAAACAATATTTTAATCAAGTTGTTAGAGATTTCCCAATCTTTGCAAAACTCCATGAAGCATATTTTTGACTGAAAGCCTATGTTGTTGTAATTATGAAATCATGGTGGTTATGTATAAAGTTGAGGCACTGATATTTCTAAATATGGGTTTCGGTTTATTTGTTTGAAACTTGAATAACCATTTTTTTTCACACGGGTAAATTTCCAGGATCTCTTGCATTAAAGACCCAAATAGCCTGTAGTCAATACATGACTAATATCAACTATTAGTAATAACTAGTGGGCAAGGTCTGTTACACCCACCTTTTCTGGAGTTTAGTTGTCAGATCAACAGATCTAACATTTTCCCACTCCACTGCTATGAACAAGGCAAGCAAATTGTCCAGGCATGTCTCTGTTCTTTCCATAACCAAGCAACATACTCCATTGGTAGGAAAAGGAAAAGCACTTTCCCTGATTTGAAGGCCTTGCTTGCTTCAGGGTAGAATTTTTTGGAACCATAATATAATTTTCACTCCATTAAGATGTTGCTTGGATTCTCACTTCATCCACCTTCAAGCAATTCTGTAGGGAGTGAAAGTCAGTGATATGTCTCAGGTCTGCTGCTCTTCACAAACAAACACCTTATGGCTTGAAGATATGCCATTATAGGCCCAGATGGTCCTGGCACAAATTAATATACTTAGAACAAGAAAAAACTACCAAGAATGCATATATGATAATAGATGCACTTAATAATGGAAAATATTAGTGTAATATACAGAAGGAAAGTTTAAGCCATTTATAGTAGATTTCTTTCAAGCTCATCTTGGTCAGGGAGGCAAAGTCTTTTCCTCCAGTTTGGAACATAACTATTTCATATGTTCTATTTATGTAATTTGTTGTAGGGTAGACCATTTCAGCTTGCTGAACAGTTAGTAACCAAGGCAGAACTTCCGTCATATTGCATCTGGTGACAGCTGCTATGTTTCAGGTATTTCACAAACTCATGTAGTAGATGATAAGTCTGTTAGCATTTTCCTTAACGAATGAAACAGTCTTGACCCATACATGTAAGAACCTATGCAGTTCTAAGAAGTTGATATATGCAATACTAGGATTCTTGTATGGCCCTTGGAACACGATTTTCAGAGGTACTGAYGTTAATGGAACTCCATGGGTATGCAACATCTCTAAAGTAATCCAATTTAAGTTTTTGTCTTTGCAAAAGTATTCTTATCAACATGTTTATTTTTGCAGAWAAGATTTCCATTTGGTACTGTCCTTAATATGATGACCAAAAAAATTGGACAATGGGATGAAATGCACCACCAGCAAGTTTTTGAGTGAAACCAAATGGGGAAAGTCATAAATGCATTTAGCAGGCAGGATTGCCATTCAAAGGGACTTTGACAAGCTGGAGGACTAGGCCAAAAGGA
Organism: Apteryx rowi; assembly: GCF_003343035.1. Taxonomy (NCBI): domain Eukaryota; kingdom Metazoa; phylum Chordata; class Aves; order Apterygiformes; family Apterygidae; genus Apteryx; species Apteryx rowi. The sequence goes on from NW_020450849.1 coordinate 1,626,544, forward strand.
GCTTCCTGAAACTTAGCAAAGACAAATGCTAAGTCCTGCACCTGTCACAGAACAACCCCAGATGCCTAGGGACAGAGCTGCAGATGCTGGTGGGCCACAASTTGAGCATGTGTCAGTAGTGTGCCCCTGTGGTAGTGATGGCTACCCACACATTGAGCTGCTTTAGCAAAAGCATAAGCAATAGATTGAGGGACATTCTTATTTCCTTCYGCTCAGCACTAGAGAGCCCCCACTTGAAATGCCATGTCCAGGTTTGGGTTTCCCAATAAAGATGACAAGACAAGGTCAAAAAACTGGAGGGAATCCAGCAGGAGGAGGACCAGGGGGATGGTCGGGGGTTTGGAGAGCATCAAGTGCAAGGAGAAGCAAGGGGAGCTTTGTTTAGACTGTAAAGAAGATGGACCTCTTTTCAGAGTTGTGCAGTGCAAGGACAAGAGGCAATAGTTAGATGTTGTAGCAAGGGAAATTCCTGTGGGCATTTGGAAAAAAAATTCTTGACTAGGAAAGCATTTAAGAACTGGAAAAAATTGGCCAGAGAGGTTTTGGAACCCCAATTCTTGGGACGTTCAAAATTTGACTGGATGAGGCCCTGCACAATCTAATCCAACGTTGAAGCTGGCCTTGCTTTGAGTGGGGGTTGGACTGGGTGACCTCCAGAAGTCCCTTCCAATATTCATTTTTCTATTTTTATGTTATTCTGACTTTTGAATAAAATATTTCCATTATACTTTAGAGTAAAATATGAAACACATGGAGGTAACAGGCTGACAGGATTTTAAATAAAACTATATGAGTTGGAATTGATATTTCTTAAAATGCAGATGTAAAATGTTGGTTATGCTTTCACTATCTGTTAATCTTTCAGCATCCATGGCAGTGTTGCCCACATTTGGTGAGGTTTAGTTTTCTTTTTTTTTTCTTTTTTTTTTTAAGGGACAATTATATTTTGTAGTCTTTTTGTTTTATTTTTCCATCCAAAATAGTTGTGCTTATTGATATTGTTAATAGAGTTGTGACAAGAACACTTAATGTCCCAAACCTTCTGCCCCAAGTTTGTTCAAGGAATCCTCTTTCTAAGAATTTCTTCAGCTGAAACACTTCTCCCCTATCATACCACTTGAAGAAAGTTTTTCAGTGTTCAGAGGCCTCCTGGAAGGACTGGAGCAACAAATGATTGGTTTGGACAAGTAAATTATTCTCATCTGGCTCTGTAGAGTTTAGACAGAAAGGACTGAAGAACTTAAGAATTTTATATCTATCTACCAATCTATCTATCTACTTTTATTTATTTATCTATTTATTTATTTATTTTAATACTTAACCAGTTATGACAGCACCTGATTCTTTAATAGAGTGATTCTGATAAAGTCAGGGTAGAGCTGACAAGCTAAAGGTCCTATTGGCCCAAACTGATAGACAGGAAGGACCTGTGCATGATACATAGTGACACTTTGCAAGACATCAGGTCTTTAAACTACGGGGACACTGCCCCCTTACTTTTCTAAGAAGCTGTACAAAGGGGTTATTGGGATTATTCTTTCTGTAAATYGTGTTCTTTGCAGGGAGAGCTACAGTTATTTAAATGTTAAGAATAAAGCTCCCTACTCAAAACTAGATTGCTAAATTGGTATCCAGAATATCCTAACTTGAAAACCTCCAAGTTGAATCACTAGTTCTTATATATCATTTCACCATTTAGTTCAAGACATCCTTTTTAGCTGCCTTGTAAAGTAAATTTTAAATAGTTTTGATGGACTGTGACCACAGACAAAGTTATACATACAAACAATAATGCTTAATTGACTTGACATTTTCTAATTTACTGCGGTGATAATAAACTCTCATTATTTCTATTATTAATCTTTTCTTGGAAGAGTTTGTCTATTGTTGCAAATATTTACTGCTTTCACTTAGAGATCACAAATAAAGAGCTATTTTTCCTCTTCTGTGGCTTTGATTATTCATGAAGTACTAGGTTAACTTAGACCAGCTTTTTCAATCTTTAGCTGCATAGCCTAGCGCTGGCCTTGCTTTTGCTGGCTTTTACTGTCATTTTACCTGAGAATCCCCAAAGAAAAGGCAGAAACCACAGAAAAGAAGTGTGTTTCTATGTCAGTGAATGTCTGGTCCAAATGTTATGATATTCTTTTTCCAGTGTTTGTTCTTCTTTCATTTCCTATTGATGGTGGCTGGGTGAGAGAAATAAAGTTTATTCTTTCCATTGGCAAGTAACAAATGATGTCTATATGAATAATGTTAACAGTCTAAATGGCTTTGGTAACTGTAGTGGTGTTAATAAAAATCTGTGTTCCTGAAAGGCTTACCTCATTGCTTGAGTAATGATGGTTGGAGTTACAGAAATTTAAATTATTTGGTTTGATTCAAAGGATATTTGCTTTAGTTTGTTAAGTAACAAGCCCATATGATACATTAATCTGTTACACTGGAATGGAATGTGTTTAGACAGACGATGACAGTGCTTCAACCATGGAACATGGGGCATATTTTGGGAAATTACTTGTTGGCTTTAGCTGCTTTAATGCCAAAGGTTTTTGTAAGATACTGCAAGGTTGCTATGTCCATACGGATTTTGTAAATGTGGAATTGAAATCTTATAAATGTATAATAAATTAATTCAATAGAATAAAATATCTCAGATGAGACACTAAATGTGTGTAAGCAAGCAAATAAATTGAAATTTTGGGGCTATGGAAAAGTCTATTGGAACAAAATAATTCACAGCTTTACTCAAGATGATATGTTCAGCATCTGTTGGTCATTTTGTTTTACAAGTTCAAAGAACTGATACTATGAACAGAATAGTAAACTGCTAGTAATGCTTTGCTTGAGAAGAGCACTCTTTAGTTCTCATAATAATGTTAACTTTGCATTCTAAGTTTCTGTTAAAATAAACCCATATTTTCCATACTACAGTGCTGAACCTGCAAAAGTAGCAAAGAGTAACTAGGCCCTAGGAAATCTCAGTTCAGTCTTCAAGTCAACAGTATCTTCCTCTCTATTCCCAAGCATAACTGTCCCAGGCCTCGAGGACAGACTTATCCCAGCTGCTTGCATAATATATTAATGTATTATTATCATATAGATTACAGTATGCATAATTGTAAAATAGCAGTTGCTTTACAGAGGCACCATATAGAACAATGTAGAAGAATGTAAAATGTTACTAATCTGTATGGAAATAAAAGACTTCTCCTAGTCCAAACTGCTACAAATGAACTGAGTTTACAACAAACAAGATCAAAAAAGGATGAGCACACTACTGATTTTCTGTAATACTACCATCTGCCAGAACAAACAAAAGTGTAGATAACAATGCAAAAATATTAAATGACACTGCTTATTTCATATGGGATCCAGTACTGCATTTTAAAAAGTAATGTATTTGGCATTTTAAATGGATTGCAAAGGTGTAAATAAAATTACAGACTTTGGCCAGAGATTTTAATGGTCAGGTTAAAAAAAAAAACAACAACAAAGAACTTCCTTTATGATTATCTATGAGAATTATTTCACAGCTTTGCTCTGGAAACAATAATTCAGACACTTTGGCCCTGATAATCAGCCAATAAATTAGGTGGTTGGAATAATGTTGGAACCTTATGACTCTGGGCTTTATTATTTAACTAATTTTTTTTATTTAACTCTTTTCATTCTTTTTTTATTCTTATGCTCTAAGGGTGGATGGTATTACCACTATATTCTACAATTATCATCCTAAATTCATCTGTGCTCTTACGGGTGCCATAAATCCAATTTGTATGTGTGGATTCATACTTCATGAGACTTCAGTGGGACTATAAACAGTGTCAGAAAGCAAAGAATGCAGCCTCCTATTTTAAGAAGTCTTGATTTATTTTAAGTCCATTCTCTATTTAAAAAGCAAAACTGAAACAAAATATTTTTCTCCCATCTACTTAGCAGTCAGTCAACATGTATTGTTAAGTCAGTTGCACAGACTACTCTGACCTACAGATGTTCACGTCATAAAACATAAATACATTTGTTATTTAAATTATAGTAGCTTCTAGCAACATTAACCGAGCTGAGGTAATTCTAGATATTAGACATACTTGTTTTAAGAGACTGTCCCAGAGTTCCTAAAATAAAAGACCTCAGAGCAAGTCTGTGCAGTATTCTTCAAACTGCAGGGTTATATCCCAAGCTAGGAAGTATAAAGAAAAGGATTATTATTGTTATTATTATTGTTTCCATTTTTCAGCACAATTCCTGGATTTGCCTAACCCTTGAGGAAGTCTGTGGCAGAGCAGAATAATTGATCAAGCAGAATAATTTCCATAATATTCATCATGGTTTTTGACTGAAATAATGAGGTATTGCCTGGAAAAATAAAGGGGTAAATGTGGAAAGCAATCTTAGCAAAATGATTTTTTTTTGACTATTGTAATGGGTAAATTTATTTTCTTATGTGAATTTCCAAGTGATGGAAGCCAACTCTATGGACCTTTCCACCATTTTAAATTACGAAATGAGACCAAAAGGGCAAACCAGCATAAACAACAGGGGAACTTGACTTTCCTTGTGTTTACTTTTAAGTGACCTAAATCACTCTATCAAATTCTTCCCCACTGAATTGTTAAGTCAGGTTTTAGCAAAATTCCCACTTAGACTCTTTCAGTAGGGTAAACCAGCATGCATTTCATGGTTTGTCATAACAAGAAGTGCAAATTCCCGGGAAACTCACAGTAGCAGTCAAATGTTAATCATTTACACCACTGTCAGTCCAAAAAGAACCCCCTTCCTTCCTTCTCCCTCACACAGACACCTGTGATATTAAAAATAGAGAGGGGAAAAAAACAATGAGAACCAACAGCAATGAAGATTTCCAATCATGGGTCTAATGAAGCTTTTTCCTGCTTCTTCTTTGCCAATTTTGCACCATCAACTATTTAAATTTCACATTTATTTTCCTTGTGCAGAATACAATAAGAGGGCTTAAATCTGAGCATGTATTTCTAGCCTTATTGAAGGTGACAATTAAAAAGCAGACAATATCAGTAAATGTCACAAAATGTCTTTAGCTAAAAACCATTACCCGGGAACAAGCAATTAAATGCTATTTAGAACTGGCTGAACACTCATCATTTTTGTCTTCCTCATGCCATAGCTATTTCCAGCCTAGGTTTTCAGAGACATCAGTGCAGATAAAGGRATAACTGGATCTTCTACTTCAGAATTGCAGGCCTTATTTTAAAATGTGCTACTAGGATTAATTAATGTGAGAGCAAAGATATCTGTCAGTGTCCTGCAAAAAGCATATCATGAAAGCATCCAATTAGCAAATTCAGGATGAAGTTTAATTAGCCAAATTAATGCTTCATATTTAAGACCCCTTAGTTCTATATTCATTTCAATAATGCTTTACTTCATTTGACATGGGATTATCTCAGCCCTCTTTGTTCTGTTCCTCTGATTAGCTCACCTTTAGTTTGCATCTCAAAGTTGCAATTTGAAAACAATATTTTTTCCACCATTTATGCACCTTGCTTGTCACATATACCAAGATTCAGTTTAGAACTATGGTAAGTACTCTTTTGATTCAAAGTAGGACCTAACTAAATAGATTAATTGTATTTTTGACCTTCACAGATGAAAGATCAGAACATTTCTAGCTACTGCTGCCTACTCCCTTACAGGTTTTAATGACAGCAAATTGCATTAAGCACAGCAATAACCATCATTAGTTATCTTTGTTCCTCTAATGAAGCAGATTGTGGGGGATTCATATGTTTGTCTATGAGCATTTTTGATTTAGAGAATGTCCATAACATTGTGTTAAAAGAGAATATTGTGGAAACTGTTTTTTAAGCTTGGATTATTTATTATTTTGTAATAAGAGATGTTGTTTCATAAAATTTGTCAAATAACTTGATTGATAAATAAATTTTATTCTTATAAAACTGCCACAAAATGATAGAATATTTCYAAAGATCAGATTATTACTGGTGGTGATGATGGAGATTTTAGATATGCTCAATTACTTGGTCTTGTAAGAATGAATCTATAGTTTCTCCTTCTATTCCAGTGGTCAGTAGTAGACACTAATTCTATTTCRTCATTTCATCCTGCTGGCAGAGTCATCACAGTGAGAGGCAAATTTCTTTCTGAGATGCTGTGCATGTATGGAGATAGCATTTTTATATCACCTGTTTTGAAGAGACTAGTGCTGGTAATAACTAGTATTCACAGTACTGGAGAATCTGTCTGTCGACCAAAACAGAARGATATATTTTCAGGCATTAAGGGGATAGTCTCACATTTTGATTTCTGTTTACATTGATTATTGGTTTGCTTTTTCATCAATTGTTTGAAGATAAGTCCAGAAATACATAAAAACAAAGCAGAACAAGAAATCTAGAGATTATAACAACTTCTTGATACTTGAAACTGTCATCGCTCTTCATCTATCATTCCTAAATGTTATTTATCTGTATTAGCACCCAGAATGTTCATCAAGTGTTGATTAATATATGCTGTTTGCATTACATCCTGGAATTCGGGCTATTAAGACAGTAGTCTTTCTGAAGGCCCTTTATCCCCTTCCTAATCTATGCTAATAATTGGGTCAATATTCTGAAAAAAAATCAAAAACATACTTAAAATGATGCTGAAATGTTTCTTTAATATAATATAATAATATAATATAGTAATATAATTAATATAATATAATAACAATATAAAAAATTTTTAATAACCTTGAGTGCTGGCACCATAAGATCAGTGACTGGACCCCCTAAATATCATTTCCAGTATCTCTCACATATACATGTTTTTTGATCCTTTCCGTGACAGTGCTTGTGAGCAGTAATAAAATTATAGGTCATTTTGTACACCAGCTTGCAGAAGAGCTTGCTATACGCAAAGAGTGATGAATGACTGTGGAGAGAGATGACCTAAATTCAGTTCTGTGATTAGTATTAAAGATCAGGTCAGTAAAAACCTATGGAATTAAAAAAAATAGAGTTCATTCTAAAGCAAGACTTAATTGTACTTCTCCTTCTTCCCTGATGTTCTAGAACAGGTATTTCAGTAGACTGAATTTATATTTTTGCCATTCCACTCAGCTCCTGAATGAAATGATTGCTGAACTACAGCTCCTGACTTCAGCAGTGTTTTCTTTATGCCAGAAATAGTGATCACTTTTCCTAATATGATTCCTTAATTTTGAAGGCAAAGTCCTTTTTTTCTGTATTATTGAGGACTTCTTCCAGTGAGGACACATGAAAAGTAACTAGAGAACAATAGGATCAGGCCTAATATATGCCCAGCTATTTTCCAACACATCACGAAATTAATACAATCTATTTTTACAAGTAAATGAGTAAACCTGTGTGGTTTTTTTTTTCCTTTTTAACATTTTCTCACAAGTTTTTAAATAACTATAAGCTGGTGGTGCACACTAATGTAGGCTGGTATTCACACATGCATCACAGGTCTTTCCCTCTGCCCCCTTCTGTATGTATTTATGAAAATATAAGGCTATATGTTTGTGCTTTCTCAAAAGACTTCTATTCACTCATCACTGCACAAATGCTATTCTGCCATTCTCTAATATTTCTCAAAAGACTAGCTGTAGGAAACGATGGGTAATTTTTAAAGGTCTTATTTCAAACGGAAAGGGAAATTTACTAAAAAAGATAAGCCATTCAAGCAGAGAAAAGAGCTAAATTCATAAAGGAATATAGCCATGGCAATTAGCTGCCTCAGAGGGACATTTCTGTGTGGCTACAATCCTCAAAACACTCACTCAGATACGGTCCTGTCCCATTGCACCTTCCTGGCTGAAGACTGTGGAGAGCTGCTTGAGCAGGGTTACTGAGGCTTGTATGTCAAATCCCTGACAGTCACTGCTGCTCCACAGGCACTCCCAGAGCACCCTGACCCACACAAGACACAGCTGGGGATGATGATTTTGGGGATAGGTCAATGTGTGCCATTTTACCCAGTGGCTAGGGGGGAATGTGGGGGATGTGGTAGGAGCTCTGCTGCCCTGACACCAGTCACAGGCAATTGTTGGACCCAGTAGCTCCTAGAGATTCAGCTGGGTATACCATAGTCAGAGGAGTTCCATGGACTGCTTTCATGATGGGTCTGTCACGGGTATTCTGCCCAGCCCCTGCAGGATTTTCAGCTGTGAGGATCTAGTGTCACAGAAAATATGAGGGGACGTCRTCTGGGTGGTGACATCGATATATCAGCGAGGTTCTGATTCCGTGTTTCTCTTTGTACKTAGAAAGGTCAAGTCACTCTGACATGAAGAGGACAAAGGGCAACTACCAAGTAAAGCAAAAACAGCCCATACAAGCCTTCGTGATGCTTAATGTCAGGGAAGGACAAATTTATCTCTATTAGTCTCCTAGTAGTCTTCAACTGTTCAAATAGACAGAGATTGTATAGAGCCTTATCCAGCCTTCTCTCTCTTTTCCTCATCTCCTCGTCCTTTCTTCAGAATACATTTCTTGAGTCCTCAGTCACATACATCTCTCTGTAGAGGTGGGGAGGGGATTTACTGCAGGACCAGCATGGACCCAGTTGTGTTATGCCCACTGTGAAAATCCATGGTACCTCCTGAAGAGCTTACACTTGCATTATATGACAGGGAAGAACATACAGGTCAAACGTGTAGTTGAGCATATGTAAATATAATCACGAAATAGAGGCTTAAACCCAGCATTGTTGGATCTCCAAGTACTATAAGCATGTAGGAAGTCAGTTAAAAATCAGCAGATCTGATGTCTTGCATTTATCAGTGAATCCCATTTCCAGTAGAGCTGTTTTCCTAAAAAAATTCCCACCAAATTACAGAGCAGGACTAACCCTGCTTAGCTTCTGAGAGCTGAAAAAATCTGTGTGAGGTAGTGTGTCTGGATGCAGAGTTGAGCTTTAATTGATTAAGATGAGAGATATGCATAAAATCTGATATCTGGCTTTCCCAGGGAATCCTGTGACTCTGCTTGGCCTAGGCAGTCCTTTACATATTAAGAGTTTATCGGCAGCATGAATGAATATACATATAATGTCAAAGACGAGTACGGATACTTTAAGGGAAATTCAATAGCAATACGTTGGCAATGGGATTGTCCTTTACTAATGGGAAAAACTAGAACAGATGATAGTCTTAAGAAGAACAAAAGYGACTTACCAAAGCAACGACAATAGCAGAAAGAAAAAGAAGTGCATAATGTGTGAATGACAAGGGAGATGAGAAAGTGGATAAAATTAAAATACAGCTGTTGCACTTATAACTTTTTTTTTCTGTGACCGCATACTCTGCTTTACTGGTTATGTAGAGGTCAATACAGGCTTTTGTGGATAAAACATATAAAATTTACTAAGATTTTCCATATATTTGCTATTGTGTACATATGAAGAAAGGATGAGTCATTAAGTTGTTGACTATCAATAGCTGAAAACCAAGGCCATCTTTGAAGTAATGATGATTAAATCAGACTATCTTAATATTTCACATTTTAACTAAGGTTTTGGAAATCCTTTGATTTTTATATTAGGTTCAAAAAAATACAGTACTCTGTGTTTGTCAGCCACTTGCTATGAACAGTTTTATATCAATTTTATAAGCTCTGCACAGAAGTAAGAATGGAGATATACCTGTTACTTTCAAAGCAATGACTAGTCAAAGTGAGGCAAGTTTTAATCGTAAACATTTATCAGCAATTCTTTTCAGTTTCTATTTTTTTTCTTAGAATGGTAGGCGTTAATTTTAGTGTGAATGCTCTGACTTATTATTTTTCCTTCCCTCAGTCACTGTGTGGTAGCTTTCTTTCAATTTTTGTTTCTTATCAGTCTCTCCCCTGTTTACCTCTTAATTTTTCACTTAAGTTTTCCTCCTCCTTTACCTTTTCTAATTCAGGTGACTTCCTTCTAGCTAAACCCACTACAGTTTTAAAACTAACATAACATCTGTTGCCATTACATTTTTTAAATTTTCGCTCCTGCTATAGTTCTTTGGATGAACTGTCTGCATTTCAACAACACGGGACCAGTTTTTAATGAATGAACTCTGTAATGAATGGGTTTAATTAAAAGAAAACCTAAAATCAAGTGCTAACTTTAATCTTCCAAAGTACTAAGTATTACAAAACTCATAATAAACATTGAGAATCAGCAGTGAAAGGACTCCAGCCTGATGTTTGGTGTGTCGAACAAGTGGACTGTTGTGACAACCTGATTGCTGTCAGAGAAAATGTTGAAAGCCTGCTGCAACACTAAGGAGTTTTTACTCGGAGAACTGCAATAAAAGTCACAGGTTTATTAGGTCAATATATTTTTTAATGAGGAGCAAGCATCAAGTTTTGATTTGTTTTCATGCACTTCATCAGCATTTTTCACAATGTTTATTAGAACTGAATTTTCCTGCTCTGCTGACAGGGAAATACCTGGATTGATTTTCTTGATTGATAGAGAATCAGGTTTTTTCGGGTGAGATCTGTGCTTTAGAGAGAATGTGAAGCCTTGTTTGGGTGCAGCCTTTCCAAAGGTCATTTGCTTATTGCAAAACGATGGCATCTTTGCTGTTCACCAAGGTCAGAAGGGGTAGGCAGGCTTTGCTTGGCAATCTGGTCTGGAGATCTTTGTGATGGATGTGTAGTAACTTCCAGAAGGAAAGGCAGAATTAAGTGAGAGTTAATCAGAAAACAAAAAATATCATGATCACCCTTTTCTATATACTACATATGTTCCATGTTATAGACACTCTTTTACCTTGAATGAGTAATGCAAGACCTCATGGTCTTGAGGGGACTCGTTTCACTAGCAAGCTGAATGTGAATTGGTAGTGGAAATATGGCTAGTGCTCAGGAGGAGGGAGGAGAGAAGGAGGACCTCCCTCTGGTTGAAGAAACAGAAGAAGATTTCAAAGAGATATCACAGCCTGAGCACTATATTTTACTCCTTATCATATTTACTTGTTTCAAGTACTTTACTATTACCAAAATCATCTGACTTATAACTCAAGAAAACTGGCACAGTTAATGACTGTGATATCTACATTTTATATTATAATGTGGATGTACATAGATTTGGTTCTAGTCAAAGGTGTATTGATGTAAATAGCAAACATAAACTAAAATAAAATCTTTGGAATTTAAGCTCACGTATCTAAGAATGTATGAAATAAGAAATAAAAATCTTGCTGTTATATTGCCAAAACTTAGCAAGTGTTTATTTTTTCCCATAATTAGCTAAAAAGCAAAATAGAAGTTTGGAAATGTCTGTCTATGGGTGTGTGTTTACAACAGGGTGCCTATACAGCTGTAATTAAGACCTATTGAGGCTCCACAGTTCTTCATGTACCACACAAACAGAGAGGTCAGAATTACAAGGCTATTCTTAATGGATTTCATAGACTTATCCCCCAAGCTGTAGATTTCCAACATGGGCTTTATGGGACAAAAGCATTTCTGTGGCCAGGGACTTGAAAGAACTTGTATTTGTCTCATGTTTTCCAGAGCCAAGTACTGGGATTATGGATTCACCATGTCATAACTGCACCGGTTTCACAAGGCCCAGCTTGGATCAGGAAACAACACACTCATGCTCAATCCCTTCTAAAGTTTGTGGTTTTACTGACACAACATGTTGGTCTCAGTGCTGCATAGTCAACACTAGAGTAGCTCTTTTTCTTGTTTCTTTTTCCCTCTGTGATGTGTGCATTGTGCATTCTGCAGCCTTATTTAGTTATTTTTGTTCTCTTTCTGCTTCTTTCCCCGCCCTTTTTCCCTTGCATAACTGAGGCATCAATACATTTTAGTTCTCTTTGCACCTYAGAATTTGTTAGCCATGACTTAAAACACTAAAGACTAAGATTTGAGAAACAAGATTATGGTAGAACAATATCCTGCTTTAGACAAGCTTCAGAAGAAGCTCTGATATTTAATAAATCAATATATAGTTACCATGGCAACCTTCAGTGACCAAATTTGACCTTGCAGACATAGAATCCCTCCTTTAAGAAATACTCAAACAGCGTTTGCTGCATGAAACTTCATACCCCGGCTGAAACTAGGGGCAGAGCTGACTTYAGTCACAGAACAACCTAACAGTGTCTGCCATGTGATTAGTATAAGAAAAAACAAACAACACTAGATTAGCGGTACAGCTGAATGGTCCTTCCAACAGTGTGCTCAAAAGCCAGACTCTACAATGCACTAAGATGTAGCTCCATGTTTGAAATATTTCTTTTAGGTCATTAGTATGGGGGCAAATTGGGAAGTGCTCCCTTGGAATCACATTCGTGCTGTATAGGAATGAATTACAGGAAAAAAACTAGAAGACAACAACACTGCCTTTTTGTCTCTGAGAGTTTATTGTTTTTTATTGTAATTTCTTGAATCATGACTTTTGTGAGAGGGATTAGCCATTATAATGGATATTTTTCAAGGATAATCTTGGGCCCTGTGATATTTTGTCCTAACAGCCTCACTTAGTCAGCAAGAAGTTGAGCTATTGTCAACTATTTTATTCCTATCCAGCAACAGCTAAGAAAACATTATAAAATGTGCTGAAAACAAGTGATAACGAACAAGGCCTTGTGGGGGTAGAACTGTTATCTCCATTGATGCTCAGAGACTAATCATTGCTTCCACTGATGTTTTGATGCTAAGGGGCTCATAAAAGGATAAGATGCTCAAATGGAATAATGACCCTTGCCTTGTTATTTTGTGATATTCACCATATGCATGGAATACAGTTTCTTCTTCTTTTAATAATGCAGCTCCTGATATACAGCTACTCATTCTTTTCTGATTGATAGTTTTTATAAGCTTTTTTCTTTTGAATTACTGATACATGGCATAGCATGGCTGCCTTCTCTTGCAATTGTGCTGTTTGAACATATAAAAAATACAACTTGTTTTATCCCTGAGGACACTTTAAAACACCATCTAATAAAAATCTTTAATATGTAGTTCTTGCTCTTTGGGGAGGTGTATGTACAGCAGCTACGTGTTCTGTTCCCTAGTGAGTCTTGTGATGGAATTGTATCTGACCTCAATATCAAGCAGTTTAAATTGTTTGCTCTTTTTATTTTCTCCAGTTATGGTTTTGTTTTGTCATGAAGGGCTTGTAGTATACAGAAGACTGGAACAAACAATTAGAAGCACTGCTTCTCAGCTGAGGAAAGAAGTTTGTGCAATGAATCTGACAGTTTACTTGGTTTACCATCAGTACGTGCCACAGCAAAAGTGAGGATGGATTTTGAAGATACAGTAACTAGGAGGTGGTGGAACTTGTGTAAATTATCACATGTGCATCTTTCTCTGCAGTCACTTTTTCTGGATTCACCTTTTGATTGGCCTTAATTTCATGAATTTTATATTTTCTCCTTTTGGAAAACTTTCACCTATAACATGACTCTTCTTCAGGCTAAGATAACCATAAATTCAGGAAAAAGTCTTTGACTTCTAATTAAATGTAAGTTGCTAAGGCATTTCTCTTTTCCTCTCTTCATGATCTCTTTCATGTCTTCTTGTGTGCATTCTATCAAATTTTGTATTGGTTTTCACATCAGTTGCATTTCTTCAGAGTTGCTATATGTTTAGCTATCTGCATACCCTTAATGCTGGTTCATGTGGGATGGGTTTCTGTAACACTGAAAAAAAGCAGGAACTACTGCTGGGTACTACAGTAAAAACCTTACTCGCTAATGAATAAAATAAATCACACCAGAGAAGCCACTTGTAAAAAATATGTACCATTGTAGTAATAAAATCTAGCTACCAAATGCAAGCTTTTTAGATTTCTTTGGGAAAAGTACAAAATTGAAGACAAAACTACTGAATGCTATGCCTCTTTCACTGTTTTCCTCCACATGCATTTCAGTCTGGGTTTTGACACCTCCCCCAGTTTTTAGCATTAAGTAGTCCCCTGGTGTGCCTCTTACTATATTGCAATGCTTTGCTTTTAATCCTCACCTTTTTTTGATTAAAATAATGTACATGATATGGCTGCGGTTACAGTATTTGACCCTTCAAATGGCTGTTCTCTTTCCAAACATGAGTGCAGTTGGCAAGGAGAATCAGGCTTCAAATCAAGACCTGTGTTTTGTGTCAGACTGTTTAGCTCCATGAGGAGCTAACAAAACTAGGCCAGGAAGAGGCCAGGCTGGTAAGCTTTTGTTAATGTGGAGGTTTCTGTGTTAGAGCTTTACTCTGATGTCAGGTATGTTTGAATTGCCAAAGACCAGGAGAGCTACCAGAAAAACAGAGAGGAAACTAGATGAATATGGTAAATGTTTTCCTCATTCAGTATTTTTGACCAGTCCTAAGGAAGATAAAAGAGGCACAGAGATGCACAGAATGCAGAATGAACTTGCACTGCTCTACAAAAACCTCTGATGAGAACTTGCAGCTTGCTTTCAGTTTGTATGAGCACACAAGACTGTCTTTATCTAAATATTGGGAGGCCTTTACTATGCCACCCAGCAAGGCTTGCTGCTGAGAACTGGTGTGCAGAACTGTTCATCAAGAGCTGCTATTGATTTTGCCAGAAGGAGAATTGTTCTTTCTTTTGCTTTATGCTACTTTTGGAAGGAAACAGAAAAGTTTAGGTGCCAATATATTGTGCAATCTTTTTGCAGGAAGAAGGGTCTGTTCTTGCCACAATCATAGCCCACAGCGTACAGACAAAAACTGGGAATCATGGTATTCAGTCGGAATTACTGATAGGAAAAACATCCAGCTCAAAATACTTGCCGATACTGCAAAGTATCCATAGAAAAGAGTGGAAAGACACCCAGTTTAACCCAGTTTAAATACAGTGGGATTGAGAGTGTTGTTATTTTCAGAGGGCAGACCAGAGCATCTCAGAATCCTGTTCATCTGTACCACTCTCTGCTTAGATGTTTCCAATCAAATACTGTGTTAAATTAACGTGATCATGTCAGAGAAAAGATAGGGAAAAGTGGCAAACTGAAGACCTTTATTGTCAATCTGTTTAGTTTTTATATACCCTGTTGTAGAGAATCATCTCAATATTGCCTTGCCAGAAATATGATTTACAAGGGTGGAAGATTATGGTTTCTCAGGGTGAAAGTTGTGAAAGTTCAGAGAAACTAATCTCTACCCACAAGGAGGCCTGTTATCCACAGTAAGGTATCTGATTTGAATGTTGTTTAACTATTTTGTGATGGCAAACTTCTATGGTAATCCATTCTGAGGTTAACAAATAAGCAAAACTAGGAATCACATGTATAATTTACCCTCCTGCAAACAGGCAAGCTCCTGAAGGAAACATGCATTTTAATATTTCTTTAAAAACGCTTCATTGAGAATGTAGCTCATTGGATTAGCTAATATTTTGTCAGTATGGAACACAATGATATCTTGCCAATAGAAATCACGACAAATTCCACCACATTAGCATACTGAACTGTCCATGCTATGACACCATCAGATTACACAAAAAGCCACAGTGAAAAAAAACCATTAATGCTGTAGAGAAAGACATTGGCAACCTGGAGTAAGTGGACCAATAAAACATCCCTTCTGTTTCTGATTTAGTGCTAGAAAGGTTCTTCGTATACTGCTTCTTGGTACAAAGATATCTGCTACTTAGACCTCCACTTGAGAAACCAATAATACTTTTTTTTGTTCACTCTTCTTTGAATGATATTAGTTGCCAAATCATCCCTCACTACATGTTTCCTGTCAGTCAAAACTGCTGCTGCTTCAACATGGATTAGAAACATCTGTAAAGCCATCTGTAAAGCCTGCATTCCTCAGGCTTTCAAACGTTGTGCTACTGAGCAGGGTCATTTAGCACTTTAGGGGCCTGATGAGTTGCAATCATTCATASTTTTCCTTTTCTTACGCCTTTCATGTATGTTTTTAGTCTCTAAAATACAATTAGAAGGTGGTTTGGCAACAGAGAAGGGCATTTGGGGCAGGTCAGTGAGTAGGCAAATGATGGGGTTGTGGAAAGGCTGGCTGGAGAGGAAGGCATGTGAGAAAGGAAAAGGAAGCAGCTTAGGAGGAAGATGCTAAGAAGTATGAGCAAGCCCTAGCTAGGATATGCATTGATCTGTAAAGACAGTAATAGCTGAAGGTCAAGGCAACATCTGTGATAAGAACAGAAAGGAGCCTTGGAAGTCTGTTCAGCTTGCACTGGTTGGAGGGACCCAGCACATGGGCTCATGCTTTGAGACACCCCATACTAGAAAAAGGAGTTAGGAAGGTTAGAAGCTAATGAAAACACATCAGTTCCAACACAAAACATTAAATAGCCCATTTTTCAACACTGCTTTCTTTCGCATCAATCTCATATTGCACAAATATGTGATGAGGTTTCTCAGCTYTGAGGTTGTAAGAACATCACAAGTTTTGCCCAGTGTTTTCATATCCTACAGGAAGGAGGAGGGACATGTAGAAATTCACTGTTCTGTGTCTTTTATAAAATCTCCCCATAACCATGGCTATTGCCATGTGGCTGTGAGGTCAGATGGGCTAGGAAAACTTCCTTGCAAACTTAGGTGCCGAAGATGCCTTACGCCATGGCCTTCCCTCAGGTTTGCTTTCTGTCGGCCTGTGCTCTTTCAGGGCCAGTTCCAGGCACAAAGTAGTCAAGCCAGGATCCAGAGGGAGCTCAGTCATGTGRAGAAGCAACAGTTGGTGGGGTGCCCTCACCTCTCCCATTCCCTTGGTGGCTGCAGGAGAAATGAACTGAACTGTCCAGGACTTTTCTTTTTTCTGGCCACATCTCTTCTTCCTCCTCTCCCCCTTCCTTCCTTTGCTCTTCTTCCCCTTCCTGCAGCAGAAGTGGTCCATGCCCCTCGTTCTCAGGGAGGTGGATGTTATCTTGATTACACTTGAAGAAGCTTAGAACTGGTTCCATTCCTGCTTTTCCGAGCTAGATTTTATTCCTTATGATGGTTTTAACTTAGTTGAATTTGTTGACTGTCTTTCTTAATTTTATTAATTTTAACTGGCAACCTTAGCAATGCCAGCCTCACCCAGAGGTAGAAGAAATGTTAGCAGTTATTTTTGCCAAAATCATGCAGCTTTGAGTCTAGTCTATGTCAAATTCGGCCATTAGTTTTACAACAGCCCACAAACAAAACATATAACAGTGTTTGCTCAGTACTAGTCCTTAGAGCTGATGAAGGGGTTTGCAAATACGTCTTCATACTTACCTGAGTCTTTATAAATATTTCACAGATCTTTGTCATGAGTTATGAGCAGCACAGGTAGAACTGGAAGCCATTCGGATTACAAAACAGTGGCAGCGGAGCTTCTCCTCTGCCTCCACAATAGTTAGTTACTTGGAACAGTGGTTATTTACATGTCCACCATCTCAACTGTGGCCAGACCCTCCCTGGTTCCAAAGTGGTGACTGGGAAATTCCCAGGAAAACAAGAAACTCCCTTCACCTGTTTTTTTTTTTTTCCTGTTTGATCAGATCATTTATAGCAAACTAAAACAGAATGTTGCAATGCCTATTTTAAAAGAATGAAACCCGTCTTGTGAATAAAGAGAAATATGAAATATTAGCATAACAAGTTGTAACTAAAGAAAATGCAATATTTTGCATTACCTGACTCAGTGCAGTATTACACAGAGACAGAAAGGAACTGAAAATATTCCCTGCAGGTTTCTTATTTATTTTTACTGCACTCAACAGCTAATTCTTATTATTTTTAACAAGCATACAAAATCCAGACCCGCATTCTTCACAGAGAAGAACTGGTGGAACAGTTAAATCCAGACTGCACTGCTTCTTTCCCTTTGCTTCCAAGCCTTTGGTGTTAAGATCTCATGCAAAGAGCAAGCAAAGGAAGCCATTTGCAGAGCATAACAAGCTTGCTAGTTGTTAGGTAGGATCAATGCTATACATTCTTGAGTGCCATCTACTGGCATTTATTAACTATTTATGTACATACAAACAGAAAACGCTTCTGTAACCTGTGGTGCTAATCAGACAGAGACAGAGCATCAGACTTTGTGCTCACGGATATGTTCCAGTATGATGGTTCCTACATTTCAAAATCAAGTGCAAGAAACTGACTCTTAAAACATATTCTCAATGTAGAATGACAGACAAAAAGAAAGATCAATTTAAAACAAAAACAGTAAGTTGGATATTTTTATTTTATTCTTAAATACAAGACCTGTAACAGAACAATAAAATGTATTCATTACATATACATTTGTCTGCTGTCACTGGGAAAAAGAAAATTTCTTTAAACTGAAGCTGAATGGTTTTTTTTTCAAAAAAAACCTATGTTATTTTGATTCTACCTGAAAAATTTTAATTTATTCTTATTTCTGTTTTTTTGCCTTTTTAATTTAGAAAATAAGATAATTTTAAGCCCAAGCTGTCATTTTGAAATAAGAAGTGAATTTTGTTTCAAAGAATATTAAAATTAATATTTTGACATTTTCCAAAAGAAACATTTTATTTTTAATAAATTGATATGAAACAGTTGAAATTTTCCAAAATCCTACYGTGCTTTTTTGTTTCTCCTGGTACAAGGAAGGAATTTGTTGTTCATCTGAGAATTTTTGCCCAACTTTAGATCCCTTACTCTGTTTAGGTTTGTCTCAAGGGGAAAAAAAAGAACATTACAACTTGGCATAACTTTGTCATTGTAAACGTGTACAGAAAAAAACTAAGCATTCTTTCCCAAATTGGTCAGATAAAGTTCACTGAATCTAATGAGAGCTTGAATCTTGGCTGCCACATTAGTTTTGCACGATTTGTCTAACAGGTGATACAAATTGTAACGGAATATTTTTCGGCTCTAGGAATCCAGTTTTGTACATCTGTGCTCCCAGCTTACTGCCACTGCTGAGGAGATGAAGCTATATTTTATTACAAAGCAAGATATGGCAGAATAATGCTCATTTAGTGTGCAAAACATTTTCAGACAAAAAGCTCCCAGCCAAATTTTAATCACCTCTATTGCAGTATAGCATTAGACTTGTCAACTCAGAGGCCAGGTATGATGTCTGAAAATGTGATGTTATAAATAGAGTGCAAGGCATTTTTATAATAGTCTTATGAAAGTGTGAAAAGAGGTATGTTAAACTGAAATGAACTCTTTCTTGCACCTCTTTAAACCTGAACTGATTGAGTGGGTTGGTGAGAGAAGAAAATAGATCTATTATAAGCTTCCCCACCCCCCAATTTTCCCTGCTACCACTGTCTACCAGTGAATCCCCAGGATCTATAAAGCCTTCAAGCTCACAGGTGAATAACAAGACCTCCTTCTTATTGTTAGAAGACTACAGTAGAGCACAAAATATACTAAAAAAGTAGTATTTCTATTGTTGATAAAAAAGTAGTAAAAAAATAGTATTTCTATTGTGATAGCAACTGGTGTCTTAAAAATAAGTGAAAAAGCTGCAGTATCACAAGCTCTTGAAATCAAAGTCATCCCAGCACAATCAGTAGCAAGCCTCCACTTGTTGCTCTACTAACACATCTTTGGCAAGTCAGTGGCTGGTAACTGAAGAGGAGATTAAAACAGTGAAAGCTCCACACTCCCTTTTCCTTCAGGCTTGTTTCCTCAAAGCCTCTCTGCTCTCCAGCTACCCTGCAGGGCTTGCAGCTTCACCTGCCAAGGCTCTGTGAACAAGTCCTGATAACAAGGAACCTTTTCTCCATCCTTTTTTTTATAAAGGAAGTGGTTTTCTATAGCTGGTGCTTAACTCTGAGCCTTGGCAAAACACGGCAGAACTCTCTCCAGCTTTTTCTATAGTTTCTTCCCAATCTCAATGGTCTGCTCAACATATTGTTTTCTTAAATTCTTTGAAGTTGTTTGTCCAAAGATGTCATTTCATTTGTCGTTGCTTAATTTTCTAATGATTCTTCTTGGCAAGCTTATTTGATTCCATTCCATAAAGTTTCCCGTCATTAGAAATTGCATAAAATGACCTCTAAGTCATTTTGTTCAGAACATTTATGTGAGATGAAAATAACATTTAGTTATTCCTGATCTGTTTGGCTTTCAGACAACCAGCCCGTAGCTGAAAAGTTCTGTCCCTGGGCAGTTCTGTTCTTCCTGCTGGCTTATTACTTGTGCTTTCTTGTATAAATTTTGAGACTCATTTTACCGCTATCCCCATGATGCTCCTGTTAGTTTCTCTTCTTAGCAGCTGTCATACTTTTCTGCATTCCTGCTGTTAAATCTTGTTGTTTGGCAGTCTCACACTGAAAACAGTTAAGCCATTTTGCAAGAGCAGCATTTCTCTGCAACAGCTTTAAATATATGTCCATGTTCGGAGAGTATCTAATTAATTTTTGTCTTTCTAAGCATTACAATCCTGGTTCTGTAATAAATTGCATTTTGCTGATAAAGATTTGTTTTTTAGCACTATGCCTTAAGGGAGGTGTGCATTAGTGATTAATGCTATTTCAGGCCAGTGTTTTTTAAAGCCAGGTATGTTACCATTTTAAGGTAGAACATGACTCAGGTAGCTCTCTTTTCACTGCAGTTGTTGTTCTGTGCTTTAAACTGCTTGGCTGTGGATATTGTGACCTCAAGTATAAGCTCTACTGTTAGTTTAAATGGGAAGAAGACCCAAGCATGGAATCACAATTTGAGCACCAGCACCTTGTGCTCTACATCTCTGCTCACAGGCATGYTGATTGCATAGCAATTAATCTCGAATGCTGATTAAACCAGTGAACACTGCAATTTAACATGCTTGCCTCCTTACCATACTAATTTGGGAATAAAACCCAATATACTCTACCTCATGCTGGGATATCCTCATGCCCAAATCCATYGTGCGGCTTGTCGTCTAAGATTTCTTTTTTACATTCAACTTAATAAGCACCCAGTTAAGCTTCTGTAGTGGTGCTCATGTAGTAATTTATCGTGTGTCTAGCCAAGGTCCAACCAATTTCTTTCTTACCAAATGAGACTGGTCATATCAGTAGTATAAATATTGTTAAGAAATCAATTCTAGGAGAAAGTGTCATTCCTTCTGCAGCTCAGAAGTCAGCTATATTTCTCCACAATGGTGTCAATACTCCACCACAAAAAAGCCTGCAGGTGTCCTTGATTTGTTTGGACAGAAGGCTTAATTTAACTAGGCATACTTTTAATTTGCTTCTCATGATCCACAGAGATGTCAGCAAATAGCAGAAGTTTCTGAAGTTGTCTGAAATGTGCAGATAATCTCAGTAATATAAGATAATAATGTTCATGTTGTAGTTTTTTGCTAATTTCTTGAGTTTTACTATTTATATTAAGCCATTAGGTAAAGCACAGAGGTTTGCGGATAAATGTTTCAGTCTGTTCACTGTGCTTAGCAAGTGGATTAATTTCCTCTTACTGAAATTACAACTTTAGGGCAACAAATCTCTCTTCATCTCATAAGGTTAAAGAGATTCCTGTCCATTTTCAGCATCTTTTCTGTCTGTGACTAAAATGATTTCTTAAAATTTTGTGGCATAAGGCAGTACCAGATTGCAAAGGCTGCTACAGGGCAGTCACCTCAAGGCAGCCTTCTAGCTGGACAGAGACAGAGTGATCTGGAGAAGTGGCTGATGCCTTTATTACTTACTTAAACATCCACGTGCACTCAGCAATCGGTGAGCTACAACTGACTGTAGGAGTTACAAGAATAAAGCAAATAATTTTTCTTAAGGTAATAAACAACCAATTAGAGAAATATTTCAGTATGGAATTATAGAGTTTGGAAAACACTATTTCACCTAAATAGGACTCTCTTCTTGGGGCACACAGTGGCAAGTCCGAGACATACCAAGGAGAAAGATTGTACTTTAACATAAGAGCTGTTCATTTTTGCCCTGTGCCACTTCTCCCCCAAAATAGGGATCAAACATTAAGTATGCTTAGAGAATAAATTGCAGTCAATCCATAGAGTTTAAAAACTGTAACAGGAAAAAAAATACTAATAATTTTAAATAATGGATAGATTCAAGTAAACCCTAATCTCCTCATAGATATTCTGTAGAAGAATATGCCTAAATTTTCCATGTTAATTATTTATTAGAAATTATATGCCTAGTTTTAGTTCTTTATGACAAAGTACTACAGTATGGTTTAAAAATAACCTAAGTAGTATAATATACTCTTATAATAAGTTGTATTGTTTTGCAATGATAATGAATAATATTTTTACACCAGCAATAAGGCAAAGCTTGAGTTCTATTTTTTGCTTAGTATTCCTAGAATTAACATGTAGCACAGTTGTGACTATAAAAAGTGCTATCTTCTTCAACTTAATGTTAGTTTGGGCAAACTACTACTTTGGAGGTCTGTAAGATATACATCAGATTACTTAGCTCTAGTTCACAGCTTTTTTGCTACAGTATGTCAGAAAAAGAATGCCTGTAACACTCATTGCTATTAGTAAGGTAATAACTGAATTTCTTCTTCTAAAACACAACATAATACAATCCACTGCATCTTTTCAGAAAAATAAAATGAGCTTATTTTTTAAAAGTACACTATTTCCACATATTATATATATATCTTTTTTATATATGTATATATATACATAAAATATAGATATAATATCTTATATGAGATAACATTGTTTGATTTGTACACAGTATTGTCATCATATACATGGGAAATAGATGACAAAATAAAGGCAAGTTCAGCATCCATACCAGGAGGGTGAGATTCAACTTGAGACTCACAGCCCTATATTTAGGTGTCTGTTTTAGTTGTTAACATGTGAGCTAGATATCTTTGCTCCCGCTACAGTCAATAGAGATCTAAAGTTTGATTCAGTTAGCTAATTCTGATTAATGCTGATTCAGATGCCTCCTTTATTTAGGAAACTGAACGAAGTCCTCAAGGAATCCCAAATGGCATTAGGCATCTGAACACCCTCCTGGTATGGATGCTGAACTTGCCTTTGTTCTGTCATCTATTTCCCATGTATATGATGACAATACTGTGTACAAATCAAACAATGTTATCTCAATCAGCCAGGCTCTTCAGAGCAAGAGAAATCACCCTGAGCTCCACCAAGATTGTCTTAGAATTATTTTTTTTACCTTGCTGTAGATTTCTCCAGCATTTCCCTTACAAGTAAACATAGCATACAGTAGGAATGGGCAAAAGTATGCAGTAAATTTAAACAGGTATTCTGGGTTATCCAAACCTGTACATTTGATTTCAGTATTGTCTCAACCTGAATATTTTGCCATGTATGCCACATTAGTCCTGCAGACTTTCTGCTTTTTTTAGTACTGCCTCAAATGCTCATTTCAAAGATATTATTTTTAAAAAGTTGAGGTCCCAAAACAGCTTTTAAAGTGATAGTGGAACTGCAGTAGGGGGGCTACAGTAACCATGTAAAAATCAGTGCTTGCCAGGTTGTATCAAAGCAATACCTGGATATGATATCTGATGAATTACTCTTGTCATGCTGTAACTGCTGTAGCTGCTGTTTGTTTTCAGAGTAAACACTATCTGTTCTGCTTGATGGTATTCAAGATGTCCAAGACTTAGTGGTGCTCTGCAATTTCTCTCTCTGAATAAGTAGTGAACAAGATCAAAGTAGGGTGTATAAATGTTGCTGGTACTTCACACCAGATTGTCTTCCTGTGTTATTCTTTGATTACCTGAAATAGTACCTGTCTGATCATAAAACATGCCATTTGTTTGCAATGTTGCTACATTTACCTCCTTCAGAACTTAAATAAAGTTAGAAATTGTATGTAGTGCTGTGCTTCAAGTAGTTGAAATTTGAACAAGCTGGACAGTAGATGTTTAATTGCAATACCAAACCAGGGTTATTAACAACAGAGAGTCTGTAACAGCTAGGTAGTTTCCAAATGTTAAAGAATGTTTGTTTCAATTTTTTTAGTATTTTTATTTTTCCAGTGCTCAAAAGTAACTGCCATTTATACTTTGACAATTATGCATTTTAATATTTTTAATAATTCAGGGATACTGATAAGTACTGTGTTTATGGAGAACTGCATTTACAGCATGTGACAGATTCACTAATATTGGAAACTCAAGAATCTATCAGAAATCAACTGTTAACAATTTCCACTAAATTTAAGGTTCAATATATCAGCCATATATACCTGACTTGATGTATACTTGGCCAGATACTTGAAAGCACCTCAGAAAAAGAAGTCATTTTTTTCATTGTTTTTGTCAATGAGAACAGCTCAAAGGTAGGAACTCTGCCTGAGTTGTTGTTGTAAATGGGTGACAGTAGAAAGAACGTCAAATTACTGGAAGGACTTTAAAATGTTTTTAAACATAAAGATGTTCAGAAAGTTGCTACAGTTGCCTACTTACCCAGAACAGCGCTCCTCATGAAGTTCCTCACAAAGTCCATGGTGCATAATAAATTATCTAGATGCGAGAGTATTTCCAAATATTATACTTCTCGTATCTGATATAGCATACCTTGTTAAAAATCCATTAATACAACCTTTTTAGGGTTTGGAAGACTCTCCTCAAATTGAGTTAACTATGTAGCAAGAAGAATATGAGTCCTTCTAGATTTGATTCATTACCACATTACAGTAAAATTACCACCACCTAAGGGCATATTCTTTTTTATAATAAATATTAAAACTTACTTTTCATTTTGAGTGTTTGTACTGCAAACTGAGCTTTCTTTAGCAACTTTTTAGATGGTGTTTTTATCCCAAAAGTATTTCCATCTCTCAACTCTCAAAGAATTACTCTGGAGCCTTGATGATGCGTATGTATCAGTATTTGCAATTAGTATCACTTAATTCAGTGATTAGTGCCTTATCATGTAGCAACATAAATATACCCTTTGTAATCTTTCCCTAAAACCATCCTCATTTCTATCACATTATGTGCTTGCCTGCTGTTCAAATAATGGGCTTTCTGTTCTCCTTTCACTTTCCTACCTGGAGGGTAGCTCCACTCGTTTTGGTGGAGTTTCAAGTTAATTTTTTTCTATTCAATCCTGGTTTACACATGTGAGGGTGAAGAARTCTGAAGAAGAGTTTGCAAGTGCACTCTTACTAACACAGGAGCACAATTCAGTGGCCCTTGCACTCTTAGATCACTTGGATAACGCTGGATATCGAATCCGTGCATGCCAGAAATTAACATCCACAGTGGAACACAACAGGCTTTGTAAAGTGTTGGTGCAAGAGCAAGTGGGTATAAACTAGCCATGAATAAATGTATGGCCTTAAAGGAATGTGTCAAACACTCAGAAAATAAGGAATTGCCCTCCAGTAAGTATAAYGAGGGGAAGCCACCCACCAGACTGTTTCAGGGGATTTGCTTTAACAGAGGGCTGGACTCAGGAAGTCATTTCAGTCCTTTGTTATTTTTTTGAAACTATTGTCTGTCTTTTGCTCTCCTAAGACCTGTAACAGAATGGATAAATGCATACTTCAAGGATCTATTGCAATACAGCATCAAGGGTCTGTCGCAATACAGCAACAGGCCTGAAAGTTTCAGTGCTTGTCAGAAAAGTGGAAAAAGTAACTGCACTCCCTTCCGCTTTCTAGATGGGTTTGCCAAAATTTCTACTCAGAAGCAACAGCTTGGTTTGGGGAAGTTTCTGGACTCACTGACATTCTGGTGGAGAGTCCAGACACCTTCCATCTATGTCAAATACAATGTTACCACTTAACCTATAGCTGTAATAAATATCTAGTAAAAAATAAACGGGGACATTCTTGGGAATGTGAAATACAAGCCTTTGAACTAGTGATTTGGGGGATATAATAGCTCTGTGCATCCAAAAACTTTGCTTCCTGAGTGCTAATAAACTACAAAAATGGGGGGTTAAAACTAAACATACAAAATGCCTGTAACCACTTTTTTTTTTTCTTTTAGCAAAAGATTAAATAAGGAAAAATTGCAACCATTCCATGAACAAATGTGGTATATATACTATACATATTATATATACCCTCAGGCTTCCTGAAGGGATTAAATGAAAGCAAGTCTCTGATAGCTTGTCTTTGAATGACAAAGGGGGGGAATTATTTCTAGCTCTATCATACCAGGACAGAGTTAACAATAGAAGTATCCTATTAAAAGCCATATATTCAACGGTTTTGAAAATTGCTGGCTTTCTGGGATGTGTTTATATCTTAGCTACTTATGAAGAAAACAAACTGGAGTAAAAGAGAGCTTGAGCAAGAACTGAACTTTTAAAAAAGGCAATGGATTTCATTTTGGAAAAATAAGGATTTTTGTTTGATTGTTCATTTTAGTTTTTTTGCATGGGTTAGAAATCTCTTCACCTAAATCTTTAACCTATCCTTAGCTTACCAAGTCTTATCTCAGTGCATCCTCTCTCAAGGTTTAAATATTTGCTTGTTCAAATTGCTGTACTGGAATGTCTTTTTTAATGAAGCCGTGCAGTTTTACGTGTCAGCCTGCCAGTCAGCCCTCACTATCATGCAGGCAAAGCTGCGCTTACAGTTGACCAAACCACAGTCAAACACCAGCTGGTTTCAAATGAGTACAAGAAAAAATCAAGTAATGACAGCAGGAGGAGGCAATACCTGGTAACTTCCGCACTTATTTTATGAAGGTACATGCACATTAAATAAAATAATCCAGTGTGTTCCTGAAACTAGGTGCATATCAGTAAGTAGCAAAACAGTTGCCATTTTCCCCCAGCATTTTATTACATTTTTAACTAACAGAAGATTCTGGGAACTTCCAATTGTTTATACATTTTTTAAACCTCAACCTGATAACCACATTGCCTTCTACTTTGATTATAAATTCTTCAGGATATGGTTTGCAGGATAAAATTTTGTCCCTCTATAAAGCTTCTTGTTTCAGAATGGTTAATACCTCAGGAATCTGAATGTTTAGAGATCAACATACTAATTAATGAGATCCCAGACCTGGCACCAGTAAGAGTTGGTTGGCATCTCTGTAGTGTGCATAAGCTTTATGTTCAAGCATAAGCATGACCTCCCGATAGGACCTCTGGCCCAAATGTGAGGTCCAGGGACCTGGCCAGAGTACCCCAAAACTCCCTTCCAGACCATGAACCCAGGTTTGTTTTGCATGAAAGGGCCACATTCAGGTGTTGTTTTGAATTAAAGTTGGGATACAACCATGGCACATATTTGGACCTTGTCTTAGGAAGTGCACCCATGCTCCACAGTGCAGGCCAAACTTTAAAGACATACAAATCAAACAATAGTTGGATTGCATTTTTAATATGCAATATTTTCCATTTGGAGTCATGTAGCCAGAAATAACCAGCTCATACATGTTATAAAATGTAGATTGCATGGATATCAGTAGGCTCGAGAACTATTTATATGGCTGTRTCATATTCTAGAAGCTTCTGATAGAGTAATTCTTCATCAGAGAAAGAGAACAGCTTTGATTAAAAATCCAACCTGTTTCAATGCAAAAATGAAATCAGCAGTTGGGGAGTACTATGAGAGTTAAGGCTCTTTGAGAACAAAACATTCAACATAAACTTTTAAAAGGTATTTTTTAAAGGGCAAATGTGTACCTTCATTATGAGAATAAAGCATGAGCAAAGTAGTAGTGAGGAGGAACAGTACGTGTTATAAAGAGATGAGAAGATAACAGATGAGTACATAGATATCATCAGGAAATTGTAAACAAACTACCAAAGAAATTTGGGAAGGAACCAAGTTTAAACCTAGCTTGAGCTAAGTATGATTAAAGGCAACCTAAGAATAACAAGTAGACATTCCTCCTTAAAGGTGTGGTAAAACTAATAACCTTCTCAAACACCCAGTACATCCTCCACTGTATCCAATGATAAAAATTGAGTTCCAGGCTTCCAAACTGAGTTGCCTGGATCAAGTGAAGAGCTGGTTCTGCAATGGCCAAGGGATAACTGGTTTCCAGTGGCTGATCATGACCCTGAAAGCTTCTAGTATTCAATAACATCTTGAAGTACATACCTGAAACCCCAAGATGAAACTCTCCAGTGTCACAGCTTCCCAAAAGGATTCAATAATAAACTGTGTACAAAGAGCTACTTCTTGAATTTTGCATTGTTTATCTTTATTTTTTCACATGTTCTTGAATTTTTTAGAATTCTTCTTTAAAAAAATGGCTCTGAAATAAATCTGGCATGACTGAATTCAGCAACCACAAATTGAATAAATAAAATGAAATTATTTTACCTTTCCCATTGTGGGAGTAGGGCTATTTTCCTTAAAAGATTTCTCAGTGCTTATATATTCCACTTGTGATCTCTTTGGAGAGTAATTCCTATATGATATTTCCTCTTTCCATATATTATAACCTGAAGAATCAGACTGGATCTAAGCCAGTTGTTACAGAATCGATATAAGATCTTTTACTGGGTTCAGCTGAAATGTAAGACCTCAGGCATGACTTTCTGTTCAGATCCTTTGGCAATATTTTGAAGAAAATTGTCAGAAAGGATTGGCTATGGATTTTTGCCATAGTTAACCTGAAAGGAAATAAAAATTATGGCACAATTATGTAAAAACAATAAAACTCTAAAAACTTATTGCCTGTAGCCTTGAACACAAAACGATATGCAGACACTTAGTCTGGTTCACTGGGTAACAGTGAGAATTTAAGGCACTCTGTGGATGTGTTTACATATACATTTCAGGTCCAACTGGTGCATTTTTAAGCAAATCATTCAGTCATCCTCACTTACTGTACTTTGGTTTACATCATGGAGAGTCATGGAGCACACAAAATATATTCCTTTTGGAAGAAACTTCATTCAGAAGATGTACTTCTAATTCACTCCAACTGCTAATGTGTGTTCAGAACATAGGACTAGATTAGCATCCCTCTAAAGTAAAGCTGCTGAAACATGTATTGAAGGGATATACACAAAAAAACAATTTTTTTACAGGTCTACCTATTGTGCTGATTTAATGACATAGCCAAAATCTGTGAAYGTAGTGCAGGCACCATTTATTTTGGTAATTTATTATTTCAAAAAGAAATGTTGGTATTCAACAACTAAAAAACAAACTACTTACTTACAAAATTGATTTTGATTTTTTTTCTTTCCCTCTACAAAAATATAGATTTTTTCAGCAAAAACAAAATGGAACAGAAATAAACATACATGAAAATATTCTGGAAGACAGATTCCTTTTTGAATAATGTATCCCAGGAAATAATATAGTCATCTCTTTTGGTAAGAAGAGGATGTGCATCATAGTTCAGAGATGAGACTGTAGGTGTGGAATACCAGAAGGAGATAGCAGCATTGTAATGAGTTTTTGGTTGACCAAAATGTTGTTTGCTTGTTTGTTTTCTCTGAGTTTTTGTTTTGAAAGAAAATGAAAATTCTCACATCAGACACTTTGAAAAAAAGTATTTAAAACAAAGCTAGAGTTTTCGTTTGTACCTTAGTGGCATTTTTTYGGGTATTTTGTACATTTTAGTTAACTTCTCTAACCACTGATGCTTCATTCTGTCTTCAATAGCCAAACAATTCTGAAGAGATAAGAGCAAACCAATCCCCCATTTGTTAGAAGTAGTAAGGAAAGTTTTATTTTATTTATATTTATGAAATGATTTTTCACCAGGAAATGCCAATCTATCCGACCTTAAACTTTTCATGGGGAAGGAACTGTTCTGTTGCAGTGGTTTCTTAGGCCAGAAGGGAAGGTGATGTACTCCACCCAAATTAGCCCAGTGTCCCTGCTAGTACTGGGAATGCTGGAAATTGAAATCCACGCTTTGCTTAGTTCTGCAGTTGCCACAGTGCCCACACCAGCGTCCAACATCTCTCTGAATCAATAGGTTTCAGCTCTTCATTCAAAGACATGCACTAGTGTAGCCTTGTGGTTAGGTGATGGAGGGGAAAGGCTTAGGGAGAAGTGGATGCAGCCTACAGATTATTATCTGGTGGTGGCGCTGGTGCTGCTCCCAGGGATTAGAGTTCAACAACAGWGGGAATTCCCTCTTTCAAGGAACATGGAAGGGCTGCTAGGGAGAGATGGGATGCAAGTGATGGAGGGATGCATCTGGTGGGATGCAAAAGGATCTTTACTCTCAGGCTTTCTATCCTTACTAGCTTCCATGGGGAACTTCTCTCTTTACCTATGTAAGCGTAGAAAGAGAGGATAGGTATACCTAGGGCCTTGTGCCTGGCGAGGTTCTTGCACTCATCCTTTCTTTGGCAGGACAAAAGGAAGCCCCATCTCAAATGGCTATAATTTAGCACACACAGCCTGGGAAATAAATGGGAGGAATTAAAAGATCATGTGCTGTCATAAAATTAAGGAGTAAACAGGATTATGAAGACATGTTAGAAAGCTCACATGACTGGAACACTGCACAGTACAGGCAGAGGCCCTTTAGGAAAGACAGGCTGGGAAGATGAGGACTGAGGGATTTGCACTCTACACAAAGAAGTAATTCACATGCACAGACCTATTAAAAGCTTATAGGTCAAGATCAGAACAGAATCCAACAAGGGAATGTTGTGGCTGGCATCTGCTACAGATTGCACAGGTAAGAGGGGAAGGTGGACAAATTTCTTTGAACTGGAAGGACCCTCCCAATTGCAAGCCCTGGTTATCATGGGAGACTGTAATAATTCCAGTACCCTCTGGGAAGGCAAAAAAGCAGGGTACAAGAGACCAAGAAAATTTCCAGTGTGCATCAGAGACAATTTTTTGTTGTAAGTGTGAGACAGGCTGCCTGGGAAGGATGTTTCACTGAACCTGGTACTCATGAACAAAGAAGAAATCATTCTCCAACCAGTGACAGTTGTTGGGAGCTATGTCTGCAGTGACCATGAGCTAAGTTTAAGTTCTGGCAGGAAATGAGGAAGGCAAGCAGCAGAATAAAGATCATGGACTTTGGCTAATTCAGTGACTTGGTGGGCAGGATCTTTTGGGAGGCTGCCCAGAAGGGCAAAGGAGCCAAGAGAGGTTAATCTTCAAGGACAACCCCCTCAAGGCACAAGAACAGTCCATCCTGACTGTGAAGAAAACAAGCAGGCCCAGTAGGAGGCCAGCTTGATTGAACAGGTTACTCCTGAGCTCAAATGTTAAAAGGAAACTTATGGGAAAGGGAAGCAGGCACAGGCAACCAAAGAGGAATATGAACACATCATCCATGCATGAACCTAGTGACAAAGGTCACAGAAAAGACTCAGGTGCTAATGTCTTTCTTGCCCCAGGACTTGCTTCCGTTAGGCTTCCTAAGCCTCCATGACAAGCAGCAAAGTTTGGGGAGAGAGGTACTACTCACAGCAGAGGAGAATCAGGTTGGGGACCGCTTAGATAAGCTGGACATACACAAAGCCATGGCACCAGATGGGATTCAAGAGTGCTGGGTGAGCTGGTAGATGTCATGGTGTGGTTGTAATCTATTGTCTTTGAAAAGTTGTGATGACTGCAGAAGGCTCCCAATAATTGGAAAAAAGCAATGTCGTTCCCATCCTCAAAAAAATCAGGAAAGAGAACCAGGCTGGTCACCCTCACCTCAGTCCCTGGAAAGACTATGAAGCATGTCCTCAGAAATGTAAATAAGGGACAAGAAGGTGAACCAACACTTTCACCAAATGCCTGAACAAATTGATTGACTTCTGTGACAACTGGCTCAGTGTAAGAGGGGAGAGAAGTGGATGTTGCTTACCTCAAAACAGGCAGGGCTTCCAACACAAATACCCCACGGACTGGTAGCCAAAACGACGCAAAATGTATGGATAATCTATAAGGTATGTGGTAAACATGGCTGGACTGCTGAGCTCAGAGAGCCATGGCCAATGGCAGCCAGTTACAAGTGGCATTCTTCAGGCATCAGTACAAGCCCATATACTGTTTAATATCTCCACCTTCTACCTGGATGATGGGATGGAATCCACACGCAGGAAGTTTATGGATGACACAGAACCAGAAATGGTTGGTGTTGATTTGCTTAGAGGGGAAGGCTGCTATCTGGGGGAATCTTGGCAAGCTGGAGAAGCTAGAGGACACCTGAAATACCATGTCCAGGTTTGGGTTCCTCGGTACAGACAACAAGACAAGGTCAACAAACTGGAGGGAATCCAGCAGAAGGCCAGGAGGATGGTCAGAGGGTTGGAGAACATCAAGTGCAAGGGAAGGCTGAGAAAATTGTGTTTGTTTAGCCAGGAGGTCTTCCATTTCCAATTTTCTACTGCTTCAAGGGGATGGTAGAGAAGATGGACTTTTGAGAGTTGTGCAGTGAAAGGGCAAGAGGCAATGGCTGCATGTTGCTGCAAGGGAAATTCTTGTGGGCATACAACAAAAATGTAGCTTGCTAGGAGAGTCTTTCAGCATTGAGATAAATTGCCCAGAGAGATTTTGAAACCTCCATTCTTGGAGATTTTCAAAATTTGACTGGATGAGGCCCTGCGCAACCTAATCCAACTTTCTAAACTGTAAATATTTGGTGTCTCTAAACTTTGTTTTGATCAGTCAGAGTTTTTCTACTTCATGAGAATTTTAGAATTTCTTTTCCTGCATTGACTGGAAAATCATTACTGCTGTTGCTTTCTTTGACCTCCTAAATCTACCCTGTTCCTCTTTGTGTAAGGGAATGGCTTAGTAAATTGGTACTACGCTGAAATTGGAGACACTCTATTTTATCAAGAGCTTTCCTGAGAACTGGCTATTCTGTACTGAAAAAGCTGTACCACATGGGTTTTAGCTGACATTTGCCTTGAGATATGCTTGTTTTGGCTCTAGAGACTTGTGCAGTCCATATTTGTATAGAATTTGTACCACAGCATACATTCCTGGGGCAGGGTTCTTTTGCGGGGGAGGTAAATCTTTTAAATATTCTGCTTTAGAAGTCTGGGAAACATGTTTGCTTTTTGAGTTTAGGCAGCCTAATGTGTACTTGAGAAATTATTCTTTGTCAAAACCAGGAGGAAGATGAGTTGCAACTTCCTTCACATTACTGATGTGTCAGATTGTTTGTGTGGTTTTAAATGCATCACTGGTCACTTTTTCTACAGTCCTGACAACTGGACTTGTGAAGTGGACATGTTTTTTTTCCTGTGTGTGTTTCAATTTATTACTGTTTGGCAAAGGATATTGTGTTTGTATAATGTCAGTTTTAAGTGTGATTTTATAATTATAGTCTTTCACCCTCTTTTGTGAAGGTTTATGAAAACCACTTTGGTAGATAACTTCTGAGCACTGATGGATAGGTTTAGTTCCTGGACAAGGCAGGGAATAAGGTTGTCTGCCTTTGCATATTGCCCTGTATACCCAAATATACCAAATACCATGCCAATTTGCTACAAATCGTAGAAGATATTTCCGGTAATGAAATATTCAGACTTGAAGTCTGATTCCTCAACCTGGCCAGTGACATACAAGTAACTGATGGGGTACCATATCCATCCTGCTTTCAGATGCTGAAGATTTATWATTTACCAGGAATTCCTCGGCTCTGTGACATCCTGTCAGTAACCTTCAATGTCCTACCTGCAGCTCTTTTCAGTCTCATGACCATGGATGCCCTGAGTGACCCTGTACTAAGTCAGGAGTAATCTTGGGAAAAGTTCTTAAATAAACCCAAGCGGTTAAAGCTTATCAGGGAAGCAGGCAGGGGGAAGAAGTCTTTTGGAGAAGGGAGTAGTTGGCATGGACAAAACTGAGTGACAGCTGCAGGACAGAGGACACTCACTAATGCATTGCTGCACCACAGAGGGGTGTTGTGATTGCTCAGGTTTTAACAGAGGCAGCAGAGGGAAGGTGTGTCACCAGTATCCCTGGGAGGACTCACCTGGAGAAAGGCCTTTCTCACGGACATCTTATGATGCTCACTTCACAAGCGAGATGTGGAGAAAATTTACAGCCTTACATGGAATCTCATGTTTTTTTCACAACAGATAGACACCACTTCTTATCTGGAGCTAGGACATTTCTTCTTTTTATGCTGGTAAAAATGTGCGGTGATTATCCTCGTGAGTAAGGTGCCTTTTATATTCACAGGGAGTTGTCCTTTCAATCAATTTAAATTTTGTTCTCAGAAAAATACCCTTAATAGTCATTAAATACTAAACTGAGTGAAGTAAAACAACTCGCAGACTTCCCAGCTCACATTTCATCCATTTTCTTTTTTCAAGCCAGTAGAAAGAACCAGCATAGTTTGCTAAATCATTCTTACTGCTTGATCAATAGCCTATGTATAAAACTTTCCAACAGACAGAAAATCCTATGATTATAATTCTTCAGCACTGTTAATCTCCCAAATTAAACTCCACCTATGCACAGATATCTCATCCCCTTGAGCACTGTTTATCACAATAAAAATTAAATATAAGCTTGACTCACAACAGGCCCATAAATTGAACTGCCTATTAGATACTTTATGTCCCATTGGTTATGCCTGTTCACAATCCTGCCTGTAATTACTAAAATGCATCACTTGAATTTTTCATTGAATTGTGTGTTTAAAATATTAAGTGTTTGAAGCACATATAACTCTGAGAATAAGTTTACTGAATCTTAACTTGAGAGAATCTGTAATAAATTGTTTCTGTGTCGAACCAAACTAGAGTGTAAGTTCTTCCTCCCTAACAACTAATACCAATACTTGTGGATCAGTTATACAAAAAACTGGAATTTTCATCAGTCCATTTCTACCAATCTTAAACATTTTGAGTGCTATCTTATGTCTCCAGTAGACTCATACATTTTCTCTGAAAATAATGTGAGGGTAATGGGCTCTTAAAATCCTTGAGCTGAAATGAAACCTTCTGGCTGATATATTTATACTGTCATTTTAACTTAAGGTTTGGTCTCACCTTTGAAACTGAACACTCTAAGTAATCCTYACTCAGATTTTAACCCTGCAGTCACCCAACTGGCTTGTCATGTGGGGAACAGCAAACACGATGGACGCTGGCTCTGTCCCCAGTCCTGCCCCCAGAGGCAGTGTGGGCACAAGCAGCTCAGGCCGTGATRGATATGAACCCCCAGTCACATGTCTAACAAAAAACATCTAAAATAAACCCATTGGGACCCGTTTTTGTCAGCGTGCCTTACTGGGTCACACACATCCCATGATGCTCATTACAAATYGTATCCCTAATTCTTGCTGAATTAGCTATTGCTATGTGAAATATATACCATAATGATAAATGTCAGCCCATCGCTGTCCACGAACACCACATTAATACGAACATTTATTTTGATGTTACTACTTTATAGAAGAAAACAGTACACAGTTTACATTTGAGGGGACTGGTCCCTAAGAATCAGCACACCATTATAGAAACAAACCCATAGTGTTTGTAAAGAACCATGTGGACCAAGGTTGTCCAAAGAGACTACAGGTACATCTTACCTGCAGAGCTGGTTAGACCCCTCAAGAAACACAGTCCCACGCTCTTTTTTTTTTTTTTTTAAATAAATCTCACAGTTTGCCTATCCAGGTACCTAAATACCTTTATGCCTAAAAGCCTTTATGATTCTCTCTGTGAGTCACTGAATTTCAATGACATCTGGAAATTTGCTTGCAGTGTGGTCTAGTGGATGAAGCTCAGAGCCAGGAGCTTACAACTCCTCACAGCTCATCTGATTTTACTGCAGATGTATTGCATATCATTAGGCAAGCTCTTTAAATGCCATGCCCTGGTTTCCCATGCTGCACAAATGGGAGCAATAAATACCATGGAACTTTGCTAATTAGAGCGTGCTGTGGTCCCACTACTGGTCAGACTAGTGAAAGTTTGTTGTACTACAGCTACTAACAAATACATATTCTTCAGCTATACTACAGATTTTTCCAATGAAAATTAATTTTTTGCTGTAAGATGAAACAAAATAAGCAATCATTTTCAAGTGCTTGTAATAAATAGATATTTCTTGTTATGATCACTGCAGATAACACAGAAGTTAGCAGTGAGGGAACTCAATTATTTGCATTAGTTAAAATCCAGAATGGTGAGATTTTTCTGTGTCTGTACTGCAGGTTATTTTGAAGTTTAGTAAGTTAATACATTCTGCAAAGCACAATTGCATATAATTCTCTATCCAGTAACTTGCCTAATATTTTTATGCAAATACTGTAATTAGGAGGAGGCCCAGTGAACATGATACACTTTTAATTGCTTCCTTATTGTCATGTGATTTAAAACTGGATCTTCTATTTAGAATTAAAACATTTTTCAAATTATAGCACAGCCTGTTTAGCTGTTATAACAGCTTTAATATGGGGAACTTAGGAAGGAAACAGAAATYATAAAGGTTGGATATTTGCAACCCGCTTGTAAATGTCATGTAAGGCTGTAGTTAGGAGACATATTCCTGCCCTCCTCAGCATCACTTTTTCAACCTTGTTCCCTAGAAAGGTCCGTGTCCTGCAGATACTGCTCACGATCATATCATCTTTCCCCTATATTTTTCCATCCACAACATCAGGCTATTGTGTTTCCTCATTCTTAGCTTATTAGATTTATGGGGCTGGGACTATCTATCTCTTTCATTTCACTTTCTCTAAACCTAGTGAAGGCTGCTATACTGTATATTCATAAGTCACATTTGCCACTTAATGCCATTTTTGTATTGCTTCTAATTCTTCATACATTGTCCATTTTTATCTTGGTTAAGTGATGCCATTGATCAGAGCACAATAATCTAGATTAAATCACAGTTAAGGAGAGGACTCTTACGTCCTAATGTTATAATTCCTTTTTTGATCACTCTCCTAGTTTTTGTAGACAGTAAGGGGCAAAAACATTTCTCTTCTGCAGTGAGAAAGACTTCTTAACAGCAAGGCTGGGGCACTAAGGAGCCCGTGAGCACAGTGGGATGGCTCTTAGGCAGAGAGGGGTGAAGGCAGACTGGCCTGGCCCTTGCGGCTGGGATAGTTTCGGGGCACTGTGCTCCTGCAGGGAAGATGTGGTGAGGGACCCCTGCGACACAGCCGCCAGGGAGCTGCGCTGCCCTTCTGCRCAGTGACTGGCATCTCCAGGTAGAACCGCCGCAATACGTCTGCACCGCAGCTTTCTAAAAACTGGCTTGAGAATGCCGACTCCCAGGTCGTGCTTTTTATCCTCACAAGCCTGAGGAGCAGGGGATGTTAGGCCTTAAGTCTCAGGCGTCACTTAGGAATACTGTGTTTAAACAGGAAGATAAAAATGACTTTTCTATCAAAAGAAGGGACTCTGGTCATTTCTAGAATATCAGGATGTTACCACCTAAAATCTGTTTGCCAGCCTTTCCAAAAAATTGCTACCAACCACAGTTCCCAGTGGTTAATGTTTATGTTACTAAAATGCTATGAAAGTTGGCAATAGGCACACTAGGAGAAGGCCAGGGGCTTTTAGACTAAATAACTGCCATCTCAAAAGGCAGTTTTTCCATTTATGCCTGTTTATGACTCCTTAAAAGGTGTTGTACATTCATCAGCTGCACTAGTATCTGTGCATGAACACAGGATCAGCATCTCCAGTTCAGTCTTTCATAACCTTTCATAACCTTTCATAACCACCAAGAGGGAGAACCAGAGAGTAGCACAGTTTGAAAGATGATTATAGGATGAGGCTGGTTTAAAACCGATGTTAACATCTTTTAGCTAAATATTTTCCATGGCTTCTGCTTGATGCTCCATCTTGGCCATTGCCCAATCTGCAGCATCTCCTCTTATCCCTGATCCTGGCACACACACATGTACTACAAATATAAGCAGTCTGAAATCACTATTCATGGGAAATCTAAAGAAAAGACAAACGATCTCTGGGGCCAAATTCATGACAACTTAAGGCACAGAGAGTCCTACTGAATTAATTGCATCTGTGTCTCTGCATGTAAAACAATCTAATTTTAAAGAAATCCAACAAGATAAAACATTAATTATTCAAGATATTCTGCTTTCATTATGTTAATACTTTTGTTTATATGTTTTTATAAGTTTGCGCACTCATCATTCATCAYATTCATAGCTTAATAGGAATTTTTTTGATGAATTGTGTACAATATAGTTAACAGTCACTATGTGGACAAGGAAATGTATTTCATAAGAACTAATGAAAATGTAGAGCAAAGGACTACGTAGGACTATGTATGACATATATATACACCTATTTTAATTTGGTGGAATTTTCAAAACCCCTCAGCTCTAATCTAAAGACACTCTTTTTGCACTTAAATTGTGATTGCAATAAAAGCTATATTAAATTTATGAAAATGCTACCCAGCAATTATATTCAATAGATCCTAAATATACACTACAATGATATTAGGTTATATTTCATTCATTCACGATTTATAAGGAGGTCTACATAATCTTTAGGCTGTAGCACACATTGCTAACAAAGCCCAGAGGTTTGGCCATTGTTTAGTCCTTGTTTTAAATGATACATTAAATGTTTTCTTTCAGACTGGTATGAAACAAAAAAGTATAATCTGAAATTTCTAGTTCTCCACAGTATTTTGCATATCTTAAACATTTGAAGAACCTTGGGCTCAGTTGTGGTCACAGAGGCTACTTCTATACTGGCAAATTAAACAGTGCTGAACTCCACTGTTAACATCATTAGGATGGTTCCTGGCACAGTTTTAGCCCAAGCCAACCATGTATTCCCAAGCATGGCTCAGGCAATAAAATGAGTCATTCCCAGTAGGGATTTTGGAAATGTCCACTCATTCTAAGGAGGTCTTATAGAATGCATGTAGGACTTTTCTTGATAGTTGTCCTCCGGGCCAGGGAATAGCATGATTATGTATTAACATAAATGTAGTCCTAGAGTTCATGACAAAACCCAAGGGAAAAATGACCTCCTACGCAAAAATTTCAAAACAAGTTCCCATGTTACCAGCTCCCATTCTATTGTAAGCACCTTGAAGACTGATGTTTTACTTAAAATCATAATTTCTCAAAATACTAGTTTTCCTTTGAAAAGTATACTGGCAATTTTTATTTTCATTTTTATTTTATTTTGGGGAGAAACAGAGAACAGTTTCACACTGTAACAAGAATTCATTCTAGGGTTACTTTGGGGGGGAAATCAGCATCACAGTGGTGCTGAATAATATCCTTAACCGACAGGCAATTCACCCTACCATTAACCTAGGAAAGAGGTTTCATATCACAGAGATCAAGCAGTTCTTTAGCTCCACCTTTTACCACATTGCTCCAGTCTAAAGCTACTGCAGTCCTCCAGAAAAGCTTTTGCTAGGCCAGAGCCACACAGATGGAAACTGAAGACCTGTTTAGCCTTTGAAAGAGCTCCCATTGACTTTAGAAGCCAGCCCCCACTTCATGATTTCTTTTGGGTTCTTAAAAAAAGGTCTCATTTGAATTCCRTTCTTGACCTTAAGCAGGCTGTGATTTTACTGTAAAAGTTGCATGCTGAGTTTAGATGTTCTGAGTGACAAACATCAGTATACATTGACTGTCAGTGGGTGTCTGCTAGAGTAACAGGAAGAACTATGCCTGGAACTCTCTCATGGAGTATTGTCTACTRAAAACTCGACAGTAAAAAGTGGGCTTGCAGTGACAGTATGATGCATCTCATAGAGATACAAGAATAAACTTTAAATTGATGCATTTTGACTGTTGATGTTCTATGATATGAGGTGTGTGTGAAAATAAGATTACTTTTTTAATTATATCATTTACTGGCTTTTCCCAGAATTATACTGGCAATAAAGATGAATGTCGCAAAGAATCAATTTTAGCCTCATGTTTTATGTTGACCCTTCTTGACATCCGAGCTTCTGCAACATTGGAAGCTGACATTATTAGTTGTTCAGCTCTATCAAACTGGAAATTTYACCTTATTAAAATGCAGTTGCTATGGAAACACTATAGTTCTGTGATTTTTGCTTGCGGGCGGTATAGAAAAAATCTTAGTACCAATATATAAGTCAATGTGTGTCATTTTAAAATACTTTCTTGGTGCTCTGATGCTTTTAAAATGAAAAAAATGCCAATAGGAAATGTAAACTGCAGTGCTTTATCTTAATGTACTGGAAGACTGAAAGACACTCTTCAACAGTAATCTTGTATATATGCCATAGAGAAATAATACCTAGACAGAGACTGCTTCTGAAATTGCAATATTTTATGTCTTAAAGTTAAAGACACATTTCTAAAGGCCTGGCTGCTGTCTTTTTTTTATATTCTCCTTTATTTATTTTGTTTGAATATTTTTGTTTTAATAGCATTGTCTTTGGTATTTGACAACCTCTCTTCCTCCTGAGAACTCTGAAAAGCTTACTTTTCAAATGTGTATCTTCCTATCAACCTTTATGACCAGGGAAGGGACTTTTTCCCACTTTCACAGTTAATAACGAAACACAAAAGTTGATAAGCCATGTGCCTAGGATATATGAGAAATCTAGAGCAGAGGAGGAAATCGAACTGTGCATCCAACACTGCAGACACACTTCACCATGTAAATATTATTTGTTTTACATTTTTTTTAATCTTGTTTCATCTCCTTCTATCTTCTGTCCTTTAGGCCAGGAATATTTATTCACTTTATTGTATTCTTTACTTTGGTAATACACACAAAATGGAAGAAGGCAGTCCACAGTGTCTGGCAGAGTCACCAATATTGGTATGTAAAGACTGGACTAAATGCTGGGCAACTAAGGTATTATTCACAGCACTGCCACTGCTTTTCTGGATATATAGTAGCACAAGGCAATATGTAACCAGCCAGAGGAAAGGTTTCTGTAGACAAATGTCTTATTCCCAGTCTGGTCATTAGTAGATGCCTAAGGACAAACAAGGGACAAATGTTACCTTTATGATGTTCACTCTCAGCCATCAGCAATCTGAAGCTCATGGGTGTCCAGGGTGGAATATTCTTCCATAG
Organism: Apteryx rowi; assembly: GCF_003343035.1. Classification (NCBI taxonomy): domain Eukaryota; kingdom Metazoa; phylum Chordata; class Aves; order Apterygiformes; family Apterygidae; genus Apteryx; species Apteryx rowi. The sequence goes on from NW_020450849.1 coordinate 1,667,301, forward strand.
TTTGTCTAACACATGGTTTGGTCAGGTAAGTTTTAGGTTGTCTAAACCACCCTGCTGTGATACTCCAAAGTTTGACTGGAGATTGTGTGAGCCTCAGCAGTTCTGATGTCCTCTAGTTCCTCAATTATAAAAGCCAATGAGTAATCATGAGTGAGGTGACCTTCTTCACACATTCATGACTTTCATAAAACTTTCCTTCGTCCCTCTCCAGTTATTGATACCAGGCAAGTCACTGCAATTGTCCATGCTTCTACATCTCACCTTGAAATGGCAATAATGACAGCTCTCTTTTTTCAGAGAATACTTCTCAAATATATACTAAAGAAATCTCAGTGTTAAAGTTAAAATAACAGCTAGGTTAATAGCAGTGTATTGATACTAAGTGCTACTGAGCAAAAAAAAGAAGGAGCTCAGACCCAAGTGCACCTGTAGTGAGTGTGACAGTGCTGTGTGGGCTGTTCTGTACAGCCTCTTCTTTTGGCAACGATCTGCTTTGGAGTGGGCAAGGCCAGAATAGCTGGGGAGGACTGGCAGCCCTGACAGAGGGTTGATCACACTCATTCAATTGGTATGAAAGCCTTTTAATGTGTGGAGAGGATGGGCCAACACCTTAGCTTATACCTGAGAGCCCAAGTATAAGGTAAAGGTAGCTTCATCTGTGATGTTTTGGATGCTGAGATGGGAAGGTACTTTCTGAAGTATTCTGCCTTTCCCCACCTCTTATTTGTGTATGGAAACCTGAGACAGAGCTAACGCAGAGTGCCCTCTCCTCTCCTCCAGTAGCAGGATGCAAACTGGAATGCAGCTGTGCTCTGAATTGGGGAGGCCTGGGTGGGTGTTGTGCCAGGGACACAAGGACAGGCTGAGGAGCAGAAACCAGGACAGAGATCCCTTACCCTTCTGCTTCTTGCCTTCTGCCTGCCACCAGGGCTCCCATCCCTCTCCTGCACAGAGCCATGTGCTTGTTGCTCAGTAAATCTGCATCTCCAGTACACAGAGGACAGTGAATGAGTGTGGACATTAGGAAACTGAACATAGAGACCGCATTAGAGCTTTGACAAGCTGCTCTCCATTTAGATACGTACATGGGGACATCATTTTTTTAAGATACAATTGTCAACAGCTGAAGGCAACAAACAAATTAGAAACAGCTATGACAGGGGTCCAGTAAAAGGGAAGGAAAACAGGAGAGAGAACACTAGACGTCTGAAGACCTCATGCAGTAAAACTGGCCTATGTGGCCACCTAACAGTAGGAAGGAATTCAGAAGAGACGACACCATTCAGACCGGAGAAAGTGATTGGAAAGGATCAATTCAGTGACATAGCTATGAAATTGAAATCTTAAGTATCTTAAGTGACCAGGAAGGAAGGTGACTATAAAGAGTTCCACTTGCTGGGTATTTTTACTCCACCATTTAGCCAGCCAGCCAGCACTTCAGAAAGCCTGACAAGGACCCCATGTCATATTATGCATAACAGGAAAATATACTTCATGGGACATATAGGCTCACTCATTTTTTAGAGTATCTGAATCTTACAGGTAGACAAATCATCAATAATATATTACCCTCATAAACCATTTTTGGCATGAATGAGAAGTAACTCGTACTGCATTCAGTACCTTATAGTTTTACTAGCTGATGGTTATGTAGAACTTTAGGATTTTGATATATTGGTCTTTGAAGAACATAAAAGATGGCTGATATGAATGTTTTATTATTCAATATTTAGGTCAAAATCAGTTTTACCTGAGGCACTTATCCCTTAGGAAAGCTAAGATAGTCCAGCTAATTATCTGACTCAGAAGACCAGACAAGGCAGCCATGATCCATTCTTTCTATGCTAGTAATTTAAGTTCCAAGAGCCTTAAAGCATTTTTTTCTAGCATTGAATAAAACAAAATACAACAAAACAAAACAAACAGATAGAAGAGAAATGGGAAATTGCTTATAAAAGGAACATGGAATGGAGGTAGAGATGAGTCACTTAGTCTGCAGCATTGCCTGGCAAAAAGAAAAAAGCAAAGGAAGACTCAACTCTAGAAGAAGTGGCCACAGCTGGCATATGTGGGGCTGACTAGCGTTTGGGTGCCCCTTGGCATATACGAACACTTTCTTTCCCTTTACATCTTGTGTGGATAGGCAAGCCTACATTTGTTTGGAAATGAGCAGGTTTCATTTGTTGTTAGAAGTCATTAACTATAAAGACTACCAGATATAAAACAATCTGTAAGCTATGATCCTGCTTGTCCTACCCATTTTTGGTGAAGTCCGCAGTTTTGTTACATAAATAGCCTAATATACTTTGGACACTGTAAAGCACTTGACAGTGTTTTATTTTCTATTATAAAGCCAGGAGACATTTTCCACAATGGATATGCAATTCCCCTCTCGCTAAACTGCAGAGACTTAGTGGATTGGCACACCCAGTTCAGATTAACAAATGAGATCATGCCCATGATTGCATTCATGAATAAGTCTTGATTTTTATTAGTGAACATATTTCTCACCAGAAAGTCTAAGCTTTCTATTGAAAGCAATCTGTTTTGACAGTTTAGCTAGTTTTACTGTTGACACATAGAGGCAAGCTGCTTAAAGTTTCTTTTTTTTCCTTAATTTATAGTGAACTTCAGCCACAGGCCGTGCTTTATTTTCATACATTGTCCAGCTCGTTAGCACCATTTACACAGGTTCGGCAGTCTAGATTAGGATGTTAGTGAAAATGGTGCATTACTCACAACAGTTCTGCTGAAGATACTCAAGGCAAAGTGAAATCCACCTAATCTGCTTGGCTGCTAAGGATCGGCAGAGCCAAAGGGAGCAAAAAATAGTATTAACAAGTTTTCAGTAACTAAGTTAGTAGTTATAACGCAGTACTGAGAAGAAGTAGATATGTTAATAAAGACCACTTTCTGGTTATTTTCAGACCAGTACAGTAATTTATACTGCTGTAGTAATCTTATATTTGGCTTTTTAATATATTTTAATGGGGACAAGTTACTTCTAGATTGCTTTTGAAGAAGGCATAGGAGTCTAACATCATTAAACTAAGGCTGTAGCATCTCCATTGTGTCATTCTCGAGGCTGTGTTCCTTGGAGGTCTGTATTGCCTTTAATGTGCTTGCACTATCCCCATTAGCACAACATTACTTACTATTAACAGTTTTGTAGATGCAATGAAGCGAATACAGACCCATTAAAATGCATGAGTTACATATTAATAACACACACTGGGGCTTACTAGTGTCCTTCTGTCTTCAGCTAAATAACTCCTTGCTGAATCAAACATAACAGATGCAGGAAAATATTCTTAGCTACAGACAGAAGGAATTAATTTTATGGAAATACTTCTTTTTTCATTTTTGCTTGACTACAGCTTGTTGATTCTTGCTGTTTCTAAGTTCATTCTAATTAATTTCATGTCTTTCTTTGCCAAATAAATAGCCTCCCAGATAGTTCTTCTTTCCATCTTTTTGAGTAAAAAAACAAAAAATCAAAAAAAAAAAAAAAAACAGGCCTCTTTTGCACAAGATTTGTGTGTTTCATCCATTTCCTTTTTTATAGTATCCATTCTTCTCCAGAGTATCTTTAAGCCGTCTTTTGCAAAAAGGAAGGCAAGTTAGGCTACCACATCTTCATTAACTGCTCTAATCTCTGGACTCTGAATAAAAAAGGAGTTCCCTGTTCTCCTTGTCTGTGGCCTGAAACCACCTCAGTAAGGCTTTGGGAGAAAGAGCAGAGCTGTAAGCCCTGAATTCAAGGAGCTGCTCTCTAGCCTAGGCATGATATACCCATCCATGTGCAATATTTAAGAAACCTTACTTCCTCTGGCATTTTGTATGAGATACATTGTCTATTGGCTTAAGGGGCTGGTTTCCATGGATGTTACTTTACTCTTCTCATGCATTGCATATGGAGCATAGGTGCTGCTCAGTTATGGATTTCAGGGTGGGGATGCTCATGATTGGATAGTATCACTGTAGCTGAGTAACACTTAAATTTCCTTTGGGAACCTTAAGAATTACGCATTACAGTAGTTCTTACCACTGGTTTGGTTCAGCACTAAACTCCTACATACCCTTTCTCTTATTGGAGCCTAACCCTTGTTGTAGGCTACCCACTCAGCCTGGAGATTTCCATTTTTGTTTAATACTTAGATGTTCATTCACTAATGCTCACTTCTAATTTTGTGCCTTGACATATGGGTTAGAGTTGCCCTCTCTGGCCCAGTAAATGCTGATTCTTGTATTGTACAAATGGAGTCACCCTTATAGCAAATCTTCCTACCTAAGCACACGTCATTGCTATGTGCCAAGGAGACTTTGCTAGGAAACAGAAGACCTCGATTCCTTATCCTCTTCCTTCTAGAGACTGGATCTAAAGGTAAGATCAGTAGAGATACTGGCCTGACAACTCTATCAAGACTCAAGTGTGAACTAAAGCTGCAAGCATCTCAGTAGTGTTGTGGCCTCCAGTAGTTAGTTATGTGCCCAGCAGCCAAACCATTGTAATATTAGGGGACAGCTGAAAAGGGTTATTACAGTGCAATATATTTGTAGGATGTAGCTGTCTGCCTTTTGTGTATCTACCCTCTCTGTAACTATAGTACCATCCTTTTCTTAGTGGCTCTTTTCATCGGCAACGTGAAAGTAGGAGAAATAAGATTTTTTTCCTTTTCCTTAACTAATCCCCATATAGTTCTTCTGATTTCTAACTTCTCTTTGCCATGATTCAGGTCGAGGACCCTGCACATACTTCTCTTTGCATGATTCCCTCTGGCTTTACAGTTTGTCTGTGCATTGACCTTGCATCTGTGCTAACGCCCTCTATCCCACCATACATTTTATCCTTTTTCTCATAGACATTATTATCAGTGCACACCTTCTTCTCTTATCCCTTGCCCAAAACATATCCAACCACTGCAGATGCTTAGTTACCTCAGACAGGCCATAGCTTCTTAGCTTATTATTCGCTAGTTACCCCTAATCCCTTCAACACTTTTTTATTCTGATTTTTCACAAAATTTTTATACTGTAAATTTCCTCCTGCCTCCCTTCCTATTAAGCAACCATCTGTTATATATTATTCTCAAATGTTATTTGCAGTCCAACAAACTTCCACTAAAAAATATGGGCAATTTCCCTTCATTTTCTTCATCACTGTAGTTTTGGCTCTATGTAAAGCATGTGTGCAGCTGTTCAATGCTTGCTCAGAGGTTTATCTGCTACCTCAAGGCTTTATCTGACATCTTTTTTATCTCTCTCTCACTCAGTTTCTTGGTTGCTTCATTCTCCTTTTTCCTTCTAGGATGAAAGGATGAGGAATAAGTGTGCCCACAGCTTCTCTGCAAGGATTTGCAACCTTTTCCACTCTCTGCTATTACCATTGAATCAGATATCAGATCAGACATCCTTCCAGGTAGTGTTTTGAGTTTATTTGCTTTCTCAGATACTTTGGTGAAATGAGACAAACTGCCAGGTGAAACATATTTCTTTATTTTAACATTTGCTTCAGGGGAACGTTCTCTTTCCTTGCCAAAGTGACTTTTCATTTGATCCTGAACTATGGTAGATACTGGCTTTCCTATAACATTTAGGGCATCTGTCTTGAAGTTTTTTCATTTTGCCACTTCGAACTGAATGCTAATACCAAAGATCCATTTAGCTGTGGCTTTCCTCCTAATGATGGAGGTAGATATGACGATCTGTCCAACATTGTCTAACAGTGCCTCTGCAGCCAGCCAGACCACAGGAAGAACCAGCATTGCCACCCTCCCCAGCTATCATTATTCCTCTTAGTATTCAACAGAAAATCACTTTCAGTCTTGGAAATTCATGTCTGCAATTGTTAAAACTGTACCTCCAGAACATGTTCAGAAGTTCATTCCTTAGACTGGTATACACCAGGCTATTTTCTGTGAGCTATTTGAATCTCTCTGTAGCAGAAGGTATGTAATTTGTTCACTGGTCTCACTAATCAGAAGAATTTTCTTTCCCTCTTTTAACCTGTRACTTCTTCTTGCCTTGACTTTTTATCTCAGTGTCCTGGGCCTCAATAGTTTCCAGTGTAGTCTGTCACCTCACCTGTATACTTTTCTATTGTACATTTTATCTCTCTGAACTCCTTCCTCCTGCCCTAAGAAACAAATAATATATTATTTTACATGTATAAAAAAAGTTCTATATAAACCTGCCCCCGCTCTGGTCTGTTGTATCATGATTGTGTTAGAAAAACTTTTCTGAACTGTTGGAAGATAAATGTGTTATGAAAAATGTRTGCAAAACAAATGATACAGATGGCAAAGGTCACATGGCTAAAAGGAAGGAGGACTTCCACGATTTTGACTTCTTTCTAGCTATTTCTGACTTTATAAAGGCAAATGCTGTTGACAACATTCAAAAATTTCAACTGCCTTTAAAAAATCTGTTATAAAATCTACTATCTTAGAATAATGACAGTAGAATAGGGAACAAAGTAAATCATTATATGAAAGGGAAAATTCATCCAACATTGGGAAATTACTGTATTTTGTCTTATTTCAGTATGTTTGGAACGTATCTGACACTCAAACGAAGGAAGTTAAAAACCCCACAGGACGAGATACTGTATAGCAATGAATTAATATTATTTTATAAGGCATGGTTAACTTAATAAATAGAATTAGAATTATGATCTCAGCAGGTGGGATTTTGAGATCCCAAGTACTGCAAGCTGACATTCTGGTTGCCCCCTTGCATTATAGTTTGAACAAATTAAAATCCTCTCAGATATCCAGACAATCTATTTTCTCCCTTTGCTGAATTTTTCAATGGATTTTATAGAAATGATCCCTTGCCACCCCAAAATTCATGGGGACAAAGACCCTAATATAGGCTGTAAAATGTCAGTTTCTGTTCCCAGGGAAGTCAACGGCAGAATTCAAGTATTTTCATGACATGCTCAAACCAACTATAAGGATAGCAAGTTTCAGGGATCTATTTAAATCCAGCACTTCCATACTGTGAAACTTCTAGTTCTAGGTTATACCACAGAACCTAGAGCAGAATCAAAATCGAATTCCCTGAGGTTGTATTATGCCATTTTGCCATAGACTAACTAGCTAGCTAACATAACTACCATGTCATGCACTGAGAKACTAAATCCACTCCTTCAACATGTTGTCATTTTCTGCAGACCAATGCACAGCCTAACATAGTTTTTATGTATCTCAAGCACAACAGAAAATATTGAAATTGCAGGTCCTAGGCCTGAGGGAGCTGACCAGTGAACACTGCTGTCACTAGATGTTTAAATCTTCACCACAAAGAAAAGAAGTCTTTCTGTAACTGCAACAGCACTCTACAAGACAGAATGTTAGTCCCTGTTTACTTCAAGAAGTTTTAAGAAATCATACATATGAAAGCTGGGTGACCGCTTTGTACTTCAGTTTTGTGTAAACCTACTGATTCAATTTTTTCCTTGTTCCCATTTAACTTTTTTGTATACAAAAAGACACATTCTGAGCAAGGTTATTCACTGTAGATAAGAAATAAGTCCTGAACTGACCCTGCTTTGAGCAGTGGATTTGGACTAGAAACCTCCAGAGGTCCCTTCCAATCTCAGCTATTCTGTGATTCTGTGTTTTTGTGATTCTGTTCTCTAGCTGGAAAAACATCCAAAGTTTTGGGAAAACATCTTGTTATCAACCAGGATGAAAATGGTTTACAAATATACTATAAATCAACAAAATCAAAGAAAAATCAGCTTTACTCTATTAAAGCATTACATTCTGACTGGATTTAAGCCACTTGGTGTATTTTTACTGTAGTCATCGTAAATTTCTACATGAAAAGTAATTCCAGAGAAGGAAATGGAAATTTGTCATTTAAAAGATATCCCAATAGGGCAATTTCGAAACATGTTTCTTTCTCTCTCTCTTTTTTTTTTTGAGTTGCATAAATAGATTTCATTTAAAAAGAACCTATTTCTGTATTGTAAAACATCTTTTTAAAGAATTTCCAATCAAAAAAAGGCCTTTAATCTTGACTTCTTTTGTTCTGTGAACATGTTCATGTAAATGTATTCTTAGACTGAGCTGAACTTCATGCCACCTTCGATCTGCCCTCAGACAGGAGGGGCCAGAGGGCCAGAATGGTTTGCAGTAAGGTCATTTAATGTTACTTTTGATGGCTGCAAAGCTGTGATATAGAACAAAATAACTAGATTTTGTCTGTCRGGACTACTGCCTCTAGGGAAAGATATCCCCAAGAGACAGGGAATTCGGGTTTGCTGCTTCTGTGGACTTACAGGGGTAGTTCTGGGTTATCACAGCTGATCGCCTAGTAAAGGCCAGTAAATTAGAAATTAACCAAATTGTCCATCTTCATGAAAAATGACAAAGTGAGCTGCACTGCTGGGGCTTCTCTCAGAAAAGAAAGTCATGCCATTTTAAAGCAGCATGTAAGTTAGTGTAGTGTCTCACTAAGGGAAACTGGTTCCCAGACCAAATAAAGATTTGACAGCGCTGTCTAAAGTCACATGTTCCTTCCTTCTTTCCTGGCATCAGCCACTTGCTCGGGACTAAGTAGTGATGGGTGACATATTTCTACTCCAATAGTATCTTGCTAGTACCAATAGTATCCATAGTATCTTTATCCATCTGCCCAACACCACTGGACACCAAAATTATCAGCAGCAGTCTCATGGCCTTCCCTGCGCTCCTGACCCTATCCCAGCAGTGAGGAAAGGCTGCAGGTGGGCTACATGCCCTTTCCCTTTTCTCACAGCCAATGGTACTTTTCCTCCCCCTCTTCATCAAAGTGCTGGAGCAGGGCTTAGCTGCTGAAAGTGTGGGGGTCAACAAGGCTCTACACATGCAAAAAAGAAAAAGATATGACATTTACCTGGCTGGGTGCTGTTGGTGCACTGCTGAAGTGGTTCACAGCACAGCCTCCACCATGGAGTGGAGTGGGATCTCCCAAAGCAGGTCCTGAGATCAGACTGGTGATGGAGAGGGATTAGGGATGGAAAAGGAGAGACAGAGACCCTCATGTAAAGCCCTACAAAATTCCTCTAACCCCATATGGTCAGATAGACTCCTCAGATGCTTAGTGGTACCGTGCTATTTGCAGTTTTGTGAGTGTCACAGCAGCATCACAGACCACTGACTCAGGCAGGTTGCTCTTACAGAGAACCAGACATGAAAACACTAGGGTTAGTCTGAGTTAACATAATCAGGTCCAGCACTTCCTAGCTGAAAGGCAGCAATAAATTCTTACTCCACTTAATATGAGTTGTGGCATATGGAGGTGGCTTGTCATTTTTTCAAAGGGTTTAACTACTTTGTTTTCTTTCACAAATAAACAGTTCTTTATAAGCATCATAACAAATACATGTTTGGGCTCAGCATCTGAGTCAGAAGCTCTGTAGGATTCTTCATTTTGGAACTGCCCCAACTCATGGACAGAATCAGCATCTTCCACCTTTTCCCTGACCGGGAGACAAATAATCAGCTGGTATCACAGACTAAATCTTCTTTCCTGCTTTTTTCAACTCCTTGTGGGTGTCTTGYTCTTAAAAAGAGTCTCTGCATCCTCCTGAATTGTAGGTCTGTGACTGCTCTGTAAGGCCTGCAAATGAGGAGCAAGGCTCAAGGGCTACCTCTCTGCCTCCTGTGGGAACACTCTTAACCCAAAGGTGCTTCCAGGGCCTGGGGCCTGAGCCTGGGACCAGGACCTGCCAAGGCTCTGAGATGTCCTGCAAGGCTGCCTATAAACTCTTTGTGATGTTACAGCAGATGATGTCAGATGATTTTTTAGGAAGTTTAAGGCTTCAGCTACCTTTGCCAGTGCAGATGAGATAGCTGGTAATGCAAGAACCATCTACTCTTTAGGTCGTATCTCCATGTGAGCAGAGCTGAGGTTTCCTTCTGACAACACGAGCCTGTTTGCCTGACAATTTGTATGCAGGCAATACAAACAAGCTTTCTATTTTGGCCTCCGAGACATGGTCAGGTTCACTGTAAATACAAGTATTATCATCAGTCAGGCATAATTAGGAGACCTTAAGGTCAAAAGGGGAGCATTAGGCATGCTAATGTGTCTGGGAGTATTTCTGCATAGGAATAAAGCACTGCCTGCTCACTGTGTGATGAAAACATGTCTTTGGCAATCTGGGGAACTCCTGAAGCTGACATTTTCCCCTTGGCACTGCTGTGATCYGGAGCTCCTGAGGCAAGTCTCCCTGGAGGGGTCTGCTGCTCCATGAAAGTACTGCATCCCCATTTGCTGATACAATGTAGACCTATGATAATAGGCAGTCTTTCTAATACATAGCAAAGGAAAAATTAATTTACTACAGCAGAGGTCCAGATAGGAATATACATGTAGACTGGAAAAAAAGGTAACATGCAAGACAGAAGCATAAAGCGCAGTCTAACCTGCAGTAACAAGCCCTGTCCTGCTTGCGTTCACGAGCCTGGCTGACCGGGGAACCCACAGACCAGGTTTCATGGGGCAGCCCTGCTCTCCCACGGTCCGGTCTTCTTCCCAGCCAATCTCTTTCCTCTCTTCATCCCACTCGCATTCCTCTGAGGTCCCTGTGCAAATGATGCCTTAGAGCTGGAGCTGATTCTTCTCATGGTCAGAGTCCTCCCTGGATACGACCATCTTCTACTTCTCAGATACCTTAAAAAGAAGCTACTGTATTTTGGTTTCTTGTGACTCTTTGCTCAGGGGGCTGGTAAACATTTATAAAATCTTTGGAGGTCCAAACTTTTCCACACATTATAAACTACAAAAAGTATTCAGAGTGCTTATATTTTACTAGGCCTCGGGCCTCTGCCAGATTCCTAGCCTTTGATGGAGACCACACAGGCTAAAGACTTTCAAAGCAGATGCCAGACCTGTCTGGGCCTGTCTCTGAGGGCAGACTGCCATCCCCTGCCCATCTTTTGTTACTTCTGAGGATTTCGAGTCTCAGGCAAAGGCTTAGAGGAGCTGGATTGCAAAGAGGGAGCCTAAACTTCACTAGGCTGTGCAGCTGTGAGCAAAAGAAACTCACTGCCTATTTACCCAGCCTGTACTCTTACCAGATGGTGCACAATTATTATTATATCCCATTTCTCTTCCAAAGACAGAAATGCATTAATAAACACATGTATTAAATAGGATCRTTCAGAGGAAGAAAACTTGAAAAACATTGCTCATTTCTATGAGACACTGAAGGCAACCCATGAGAAAACACTGAGAAAATGTGATCATGGTGTTTTACAGCATACAGTGTCATAAACTTCAGAAATTAAAAAAAACAAAGAGCAGCTGTTAAAAGTTGTAAACAAAATTGTCCAGAAACAAAAATTTGGAAGGGGTTTTAGACTATCTGTTTTTACACATAGACCGAGCTGCTTTAGTGCAAATTTATGTTATCTTTGTCAAATCAATATGCTTACAATCTGAACTCATTTACCAAACATTTGCTTCAGCTATAAATGTGAATTTTTAAGAGAACAGTGTAAGTGTGTGCAACATCAGTGACTTCAAAGGACTTGTGTCTTCTTGTAAAAGAAATAGATTGCCCTGGTAGGTCTGATTCTTATTTCTGTGAGATCTTTTTACCTCACTCTAGCAATATACAGCAGCATTAAGTAGAAATAAATTATTTTTACATACATTTTCAGGCCCATTCACAATTTGTTGTTGTTGTATACAAYGGTATATGAATAAAACCCACTCTACCTTTTAATCTGGATCTGTGTCTTCCACTGAACCAGTTTCTGTGGGTTACATGTGAATGTTTGAGGTGTTGTGGGGGCAGAAGGGGTGACACAAAGGAGACATTTGGCCAGGTTTCCTTGCCACAGTAGATGAAACTTCAGTATTAGGGCTCTGTGATTCATCTGCTGATTTCTGCGCATAAGGGCCTCAGAGAATTTCATCATCAATCTATACGATAAATGGATTTTGGTTTGTAGATGAAAGCGGAAAGGACAGATACATTATTCTTTCCAGGCCAACAGATGCAGAGCAAGTCATACAAAACCAAAGCTCCTCACAAAAAAATGTATATGACCCACCTGGTTCATATTAGACATTACACCTAAATGCATCAATATTACATGCATGGTAGCAAGAGTATGTGTCAAATGTACAGCGTTTGTAAGGATGTGCTCACACCTACCCCACACAGATCATTCCTTACCGTGAAAATGTCAGTACTGCAGAGATACCCCAAACTTGAAGATTACAGCAATAGCCAGGGGATGGACCAATGTTGTTCTGAGAGGTGCTAAGGAAGGTTTCTCTGTATTTGCTTGGGCAGTGAAACACTTCCAGAAATCATAGCACTATTAGGATCACAGCTTTATTGGGAAACTCTAGCTCTCCAGAACTCTCTGCTGGAAACAAAAGATTCATTTCTCTTTTTAAATGTGAACTTAAATATATATTCTTTTTTAGGTTACATCTGAATGTCTTTCTCTGAAGTGTTTGAGATACCATGAGAGAAGGACACTGGAGGAGTGTTTGGGTTTACTTTGCAAGGGTGCAGAATATGCTTTGCTGCAAAGTAACATGTCTGTATTTTGTGCTTTTTGTCAAATATTTTAATCTTTTACAGATGAAACAACTTATGAACTTATTGTCTTAGTGATGGTATGGGATATTTGTGTTTGATATTCTATTTTTTCTGATGGTAATGAGATATTTGTGAAATGCTGCAATGTTTTTTGATAAGGAAGCAAAACTCACTGTTGTCATGGGGTAAGTAGTAACCACAGAAAGTAAGCACTACCATTCTCAGCCCTGCTCTGTTTTTTCCCCTTTGAAAGGAGAGTGGGGTGATGTAAATGGCCCACACTGGCCTGGTGACTGCACTGTCACTGCACAAGTACACCCGAAGCATACCAGAAGGAAACGCTTTCCTCCTTTTCAGAGGGAAGTGAGACCTCAGTCATTTGAGGGGATGGATTCCTGCCTATATCCCCTCTTTATCTCTCAGTGCAGCCCATCATGAGGAGCCTCTGGAGAGGTTTAAACTCCCCTGTAGGCTGCAGATTCTCCCTGAAGTACAGTAGAGAGTTTAATTCATCACCACTCTTCTGCTTACTCAGAAAAACCCAAAGCTCTAGAACAAACAAACAAAAAATTGTGCGTGGGCCTGAAGAATTAATTTGCCACCCTTTTATAGTCTTCTAGTGAACTGGAAATAGCTTTCCCAAGCTTTAGTCTTTCACCAAAGGGAATGATCTTCTTTACAGGTTCATTCCTCAACAGTTTCTTAAAGAATTCTTGAGGAATTTCCCTCAGATACATTTTTTAGGTAAAGAAGATGCCACTGAATCCATCAAACATAGCTGCAGCTTGCATTCCACTGTTGAAAAAGTAGAGATTTGCCTGTGATAATGATTTATGTGGGCAGTGAGCTATCTGCACCTGAAGTCAAATTCTGAAGTCCTTTCACAGATTTATTTAGCTGTTGCTCAGCCAGAATTTCCTTTGAAATATGCAAGGATTTTGACCAAATTAGAGTCTTGATAAACACATTTGCCAATTAACTTAGATGTGCTTTATGTATGGGAATATTTTAAGCACAGTACCTCATTCTTCTAACAACTGCAGAATAGATGTGCTATATTTAAACACAAATCCAATAAACACTATGTAACATTTGAAAATCCACTTTCAAAAATAACATTTTTATAATTCAAAGTATTTCAAATATTACTTTTTAGTTCTCTCTGACATTGTGAGACAGAAAATCCATCAACAGATTAAAAATCAATCTCTGTTCATCTACTTGTTGCAGCGAAGTGACAGCACGCTTACTGGTCGCCAAGAGACTTTAGCCAATTTTTAAATGAGCACATTCTTGCTTTGCCATTATGTGTATTTCCCCTTCAGTATACTGAGCCTATTTCCCAACACTACTATTCTATGTTTTTCCAGGATATTTTCCTTTGGTGTGATCTTCCTCACTCATTGACTTCTTTTTCTGCACAACTGTGAAAATATCTGTTTAACCACTCATGCCCAAAATTTAATATGGATGTGTTTTAAATTGCTGACATTTTTTTGAAAGTTTCATCTATTCCTAAGTTCTTTTGTAAAGCTGCTTGAACCCTGAGCTGAAAGGGTCCATCTGAGTCAGCAAAGATAGTGAGCCACAATAAAACCTTGTAATAGACAATGAATCTTGAAGAGGCCACAGAACACCTATATTATGTCTCTCAGAAAGTACAAATGACAAAGTTTTTTCCAGCATACTGTAACAAATTTTACATCAAAGGATGCAAAAAAAAAAAAAAAAAAAAAGTGCCATAGAAAAGAGAAAGGAGGAACAGGTGTATCCTTAGCATCTTGGATTAATGCAATGACAGGGAAATTGTTGGGTGAAAACCTCACACCCAGCCCATCTGGGTGTAGAAATTGGATCTTAACCCACATTACAGGGGAATGCTAAAGAATATCCCACCAACAGTTTCAAACAGTTTGTCTGGGGGGGGAATTTCTCTTTTATCTGGTTCTCTCTCATCTGGTTGATGAACAGTTTAAACCTAATTGTGTAAACAAGATATAAGAATCGGTAAAAGCATCAGTACCAGAAGTAATAGTGCCAGCAGGGGCATCAGTACATCTCACTTGACCTGTCAAGCTGTAACTATCTCCTGTACTTCAAAGGAAAATGAAGATGTACTTCAAACATCAGATTATGTATCAGAGAGATATAAACCCCCCAAACTCTGGAAATCATGAAACAGGGGATTAATACACTATAAATATGGGACAAAAACATGAGCATTAGCTGTATTCTTTCCAGCCCTTTTCAAAGAACATCTTCTTGAAGAAACTGCTGGCATTACTGTTCCAATAGTCTCAATTTAGGTGGTGCTTTGAGCTGGCTGTAAATTAACCTGACTTTCCAAACAATGTTTCTGAAAAACAGATCATGAGAATGTGGACGGAAAAATCAGGAAGAATCCTGATTTTCATAAGGGAACAGTCTCCCATGCTAACCATGATGTTTGTTCCTTTCTGCTTTATTTTATAGCTGCTTCCTGTTGGGCTTCCTGATGGAAAGTGGTATGCTATCAGATGCTAACATTCTTCACTGTACACCTGCTGCTTCTTTAGACTAAATTAGTGTTTGGACACAAGCCCTCTGACCCATAATTTCTCCTTTTGTTTACATCTCATCTGGTATTTTGAGCCAAATCAGAATCAACATAATTCAGAGTGCTGCCTGAGGCAATTTCCCTTATTTTTTCCTCTTTTGGCCCAAAGTTGAAAGTGACATTTTGCAGAAAAACAGAAATGGTATTTCACTACACAGAAAGATTAGACAGTTAACTGCATTGCTAGCCAGTGCTTAGCTAGTCTGTTCTGGTTCATGACTGAGGTTCCTAGGGAACATTAAAGAACCATAAGAAATAACCATGCAAATAATGTTAACTATAATAAGGTCAAGCAAAAAAGAGGAGTAAATTTTTGTCTCTATTTTTTTGCTTGAATATGACTGTTCTTAGCAAGTTTTCACATTAATATGAAGGAAGAGTACAAATTACTATAACAGTTGTTAAGAGTGTTTTGGTTTAGCCCTGTGACTGCTGCAGACACCACTATGTCTGTCTTTTACTGCAGTTGACTGTATAATCTATCTGCAGAGACTGAGGGGTGGAGTGGATAGTTGGATTGCATGCTTATTGAGTTCAAGCAATGAAAAAGCTTTATTAAGTAGGGTGGGAAGCTATTAAAAAGACGCACATATCATTAACTGGCATAAAGCCAGTAACCCTCTCAATAAATAAATCCCTGAAAATAAAAAATATGTATATTTCTTTTGTCAATTAAAAGGAGTAATAAATGCATAGCTTATTAGTACACTGAGAAAAGAAACATGCCATTCATTTTTAAACAAAGTGACATTGCAATGTGAAGATAGCAATATGAACTTATCTAACTGCTGTAGAAAAGCACTGGATTTGAGTCTTGTTTGTTTGAACTGAAAGCCATTTTACTGTGAGTTACTGCACTGAGAAGACTGGTGTGGAGGATGAGGGGAGAGCAGTGGATGTTGTTTACATTGACTTTAGTAGGACTTTCGACACTGTCTCCCATAACATCCTTATGGACAAGCTGAAGAAGTATAGGCTAGATAAGTGATTGGTGAGGTAGACTGAAAACTGGCTGAACTGCCAGGCTCAGAGGGTTGTGATCAGTGGCACAAAGTCCAGCTGGGGAGGCCAGTCACCAGTGGTATCCTCCTGGGGTTGTTGCTGGGTCCAATACTGTTTAATATCTTCATTAATGACCTGGATAATGGGACTGAATGTGCCCTCAGCAAGTTTGCAGACAATACAAAACTGAGAGGAGTGACCGATACACCAGATGGTCGTGCTGCCATTCAGAGGGACCTTGACAGGCTGGAGAAATGTGCTGACAGGAGTCTCATGAAGTTCAGTAAAGGGAAATGCAAAGTCCTGCACCCGGAGAGGAATAATCCCACGTACCAGCACAGCCAAGGGCCAACTTTGCAGAGAAGGACCTGGGGTCTTGGTGGACCACAAGTTGAACATGGGCCAGCAATGTGCCCTTACGGCAAAGAAGGCCAATGGTATCCTCGGCTGCATTAGGAAGAGCATTGCCAGCAGGTCTTGAGGGAGGTGATCCTCCCCCTCTACTCAGCACTGGTGAGGCCACATCTGGAGTGCTGTATCCAGTTTTGGGCTCTCTAGTACAAGAAAGACATGGACATACTGCAGCAGTCCAGAGAAGTGCCATGAAGACAATTAAGCGACTGGAGCATTTCACATACAAGGAGAGACTGAGAGAGCTGGGACTGTTTAGCCTGTAGAAGAGAAGGCTCAGGGGGATCTTATCAATGTGTATAAATACCTGATGGTGGAGATTAAAGAGGACAGGGTCAGACTCTTCTCAGTGGTGCCCAGTGACAGAACAAGAGGCAATGGGCACAGACTGAAACACAGAAAATTCCACTTGAACACAAGAAAACACTTCTTCACTTTGAGGGTTGTTGAACACTGTAACAGGTTGCCCAGAGAAGTTGTAGAGTCTCCATCCTTGGAGATATTCAAATCCCAACTGGACATGGTTCTGGGAAGGCTGCTCTATCTGACCCTGCTTGACTAAGGGGTTGGACTAGACAATCTCCAAGCATGTGGAGGACAAGAAGGTGCTCAGGAGTAGTCAGCATGGCTTCACCAAGGGGAAATCATGCTTAACCAATCTGATAGCCTTCTCTGATGGAATGACTGGCTGGGTAGATGAGGGGAGAGCAGTGGATGTTGTCTCCCTTGACTTCAGCAAGGCTTTCGACACTGTCTCCCATAACATCCTCATAGACAAGCTCAGGAAGTGGGGGCTAGATGAGTGGGCAGTGAGGTGGATTGAGAACTGGCTGAATGGCAGAGCTCAGAGRGTTGTGATCAGCGGCRCAGAGTCTAGTTGGAGRCYTGTAGCTAGCRGTGTCCCCCAGGGGTCAGTACTGGGTCCAGCCCTGTTCAACTTCTTCATCAGTGASCTGGATGAAGGAACAGAGTGCACCCTCAGACAGTTTGCTGACRATACAAAACTGGAAGGAGTGGCTGATACACCAGAGGGCTGTGCTGCCATTCAGAGAGACCTGGACAGGCTGGAGAGGTGGGTGAAGAGGAACCTCATGAAGTTCAACAAAGGCAAGTGCAGGGTCCTGCACCTGGGGAGGAATAACCCCATGCACCAGTACAGGTTGGGGGTTGACCTGCTGGAAAGCAGCTCTGCCGAGAAGGACCTGGGAGTGCTGGTGGACACCAAGTTAAGCATGAGGCAGCAATGTGCCCTTGTGGCCAAGAAGGCCAATGGTATCCTGGGCTGCATCAGGAAGAGTGTTGCCAGCAGGTCGAGGGAGGTGATCCTTCCCCTCTACTCAGCCCTGGGGAGGTCACATCTGGAGTACTGCMTCCAGTTCTGGGCTCCCCAGTACAAGAGGGATGTGGCACTACTGGAGCAAGTCCAGCGAAGGGCTACTAAGATGATTAGGGGACTGGAGCATCTCTCTTATGAGGAAAGGCTGAGAGAGCTGGGCCTGTTTAGCCTGGAGAAGAGAAGGCTGAGAGGAGATCTTATCAATGTGTACAAGTATCTGAAGGGAGGGTGTCAAGAGGATGGGACAAGACTCTTTTCGGTGGTGCCCAGCGACAGGACGCGAGGCAACAGGCACAAACTGAAACACAGACACTTCCATCTGAACATGAGAAAAAACTTCTTCACTGTGAGGGTGACAGAGCACTGGAGCAGGTTGCCCAGAGAGGTTGTGGAGTCTCCTTCTCTGGAGATATTCAAAACCTGCCTGGACGCGATCCTGTGCAATGTGCTCTAGGTGACCSTGCTTGAGCAGGGGGGTTGGACTAGATGATCTCCAGAGGTCCCTTCCAACCCCAAGTATTCTGAGACTCTGTGAAGTTCTAGGGCAGAAATTTGAGAGAAAGAGAATTTAGCGCTTCTATAGGAAGAATCAAAGATTCACCAAACTGTACAGCAAAGATGAGAAAAAGGTAAAGCAACAATGAAGAGGTTCAAGCAACCATTTGTAAGACAAAGAAAAGCTGGTATATATGCTACTTTTGCAGCTTTTTCCAAATATAATAATTGTGCTTGACATAAAAAGTGAATTAAAACTCTAACCAAAGATTGTAGAAGAATATGAATGGATAATGAATGGAAAAGGGCTCAGGAAATAAGATAAAGAAGGCACACAAAGCCAGAAAGCAATCAGTGTTGAGCTGTTCTAAGTGCTGATGAGAAGTACTTCTGTGTAGCTGAAGAGTCAAGTTTTCCCACAGCTGTTTCATTTAAATGCTGTTATGCTGAAATGAGTTAATGTGGTCACATGCGATACGGTCTATCATGTTACAGAAGCCTCATCTGTCTACAGTGAAAAATGGTCAGGACTCCAGTGTTATTAGTTTAGGCCAAGCAGTGAATCATTCCTGTAGGGTTTTAGCTGCCTTGATTTTCTTCTCCATTGCCTCTGACATGCAAGTTGGTTTTCTGGCAAAAGCACACACTATTTAAAAGAGCAAAGCAGGCATTCAGTGTGAAAAGTGTCAAAATTATCTCTCTTTTCAAAAGAAACTGACTTTCCAACTGGTTCTGTGTCACTTGACATTTTTACTTGGCTGTCAGGAAACGAAAAGCTCCTTGCTCTCCAGAAGGTGAACGTGACACCTGATCTCAGTGTGAATGCAACGCTTATATCAGAAGAGCTCAGAAAGGAAGGGAGGTCATGCAAATGTTACAGGAGAATAGTAAATTACCTTCAGCAAAAGCAGCCTCTGATTGCTCACTTGGGCTTATTAAAGTTTATATATATAAATATATATAATATCCAAGGATGAGAGAACAGGTTCAGATAAAATAAGTAATAATTCATGGGGTAATGTCTCAGCACAAGATAACCATACACCTCCTCCAAAGCTGGCAGTCATCCAGCTATTGTCTGAGCAACCTGGCTTGTCCTGGCTTTGCAGGACATAAGATATTGCAGAATTGCCTTCATCTAAGCAGGATTCTTATCAAACGTCTTACTGTAGTTTATAAAGTTTGTATTTATAGGCAGACAACTATGCTACAGGCAATCTTCGATTTTTATGAAAAAGAACAATTTCCAAGCAAAATTTGTAAAAAAAAATGTCATTTTACTTTCCAGAATATTTTATTTACTAGACTGGAGAGCTGCCAATTCCACGACAGAGAAAGCATTTGTACTATTGGAACTTTTGAGAAACCATTTCATGCATATCCACATTAATCCTTTATTCTGGAAACAAGAGATCTCATTTTATTAATATTCATTTTTTTCTCACACTCTCCTATTAAACTATAAAAAGATTGGCAAACTTGAATACAGCTGGAGTGCTTTTACCTGTTACAGGTATTTCCCTCCTTTGAAAACAGAGCAAAGAGTTCTCAAGGACTCAAAGTTCTTCCCTTCTCCAGTGGAACAGCTCACCTGTGTACTAATATACATATTTACATTTATTTTCATCATCAGTGAAGATCAAAGGAATTGAGCAAATGCATATTTTATCGTTTCTCTGAAAAAAATAGATCTTATAGTAAAAAATGTGTTTAAATGTTTTGCTCAGGATAGAGGTAACTAATCCTGGAGAAAACAGAAGACTGTGGGTTTTATTACAATCATTTTAAATGTAAGCTAAATTGCTTGGGTTTGATGTTTTTAATCAATGTTTTTATATGAAATCAATAGAAAAAAACAGATTTGTGATCTAAACAAGGAAGCACTAACAGAATTGTCTTACATATGACCTCCTTTTTTATTGTTGCAGAAAAAGATCAAAAGCCATGCAACATAAAACTATCTTTCTTTTTTATTACTTGCTCTAGTGGCAGAGCAAAAGAAAGGTTACTAAGAAAGCAGTCCAAGTTTCTGAAGCCAAAAATATAACCATACTTCAACCTATCCTATGAATACTGTTTTTTTTTTGACTAAGGTAATTTGTGGGCACAAGGATCCTAAACTCAATCAAATGCTTGCATATTTTAAGAGTTTGAACCAATGTGATTTATATTAGTAAATAATGAACGATATATTTCAATTCCTGTCCTTATTTATCATTTGAGGTTAAGTTTCCAGCATCCTTGTCACAGTACTTCAGTGGTCTGTTAGCACTGGCCTTCCATTTTCAGAGCAAATGAAAGAAGTAAAAGAACTGTAATATAAATAAACCATAAACTGTGGTTAACCAAGTCTTAAAAGCTGATGTAGTATGCTCAGCTTTAAACTCCTCTTTCAAATCCATACTTCAATTTAAATCCTACCTGCCTTTACTGCACTGTATTCTTTGGTCTTCAGAAAGTCCAGTCAGGGTTTTATATTCTTCAGTTAAGTGTAATAGAATACATGGAAGACTGCTTTCCTGAATGATAAAAAATAGAGTGTTGTAGTATATAGATTTATTTAAAAAATGTGCAGTCATCATACTCTAGTATGATTTCTGGTTTTATTACCTTTTACATACAGGAGATGATAAGCATGGAGTATAAATTTGGCTCAGTGATTGAGTCAATGATATCAATTTTGACTTAGTAGAGCCAAAATTCTCTTACATGATTTCAGTCTCAAACAGCATCAGAGTGTGGATGTGAGAAGATTTCACATCTTTTACTTTCTAGACACAGAAAATTGAAAATCTGTTACTGATTTGGGGAAGCAAGTTGAGAGAGCAGAGCTGTGCTTAAGGGCACTGTTTCTAAAGTCGTTCCAAGACCTGCAAGATTTTACACTTCTGAAATTCAACAGAAATATAAGACTTGATTTTGAAAACTAGGCATGTCCAGTATGAATTCATTCCATCTGTGTGCCAGCAAATGAGTTGCTAGCAGTGCAATTAGGCTTTGAGTTACACAAACACCAATACATACATATAAATGGAGCCTTGATTCCATAACTGTCCATATTCCCTAAAATATCTCCAGCTGCCACTAAATCTACCTGTTAATGCCTGGCAGGAACTTCCAAGTAATTTCCTAAATTTTTAGATATATTCCATTACAAAAGAAACTGTAATCTACTTTTTGATTCAATTGTATTTTTCAGATGGTCCTTGAAAAGGGGAAGCACATAAATTTGCCATTTCAGAAAAGGACCAAGAACTACATTTTCATTCATATACTTATAGAGAAATTTACAGTTTTCCACTTATTCTGGAGTAGCTCTGTGCTGACTTGCATTTCTTTCCTTTCCAGGCCAACTCTAATGTGCTACACTCACAGCAGGGGAAAAGAAATAGGAGCTGTTAGGGGAAATAGTTAGCCAAGGCTAACACTGGACAGAGAACAGGGTTTCTAAGCCTCTGGGTTTTTTTTGTTAAATATGATTCAGATCTGAATAACTGAAACCAAACCACTTAAATTTCCCCACCAATGGGAAATTCTGGTATGTTTTCAGCTTCACAGCCATGAAGTGATCATCCAGAGACATCCCTTGTACTGAGCTGCAAGCCCTGATCCTCTGCCACAGGCCAGGAAACCACTAAAAGTTTCCCCAGGGTCCTACTGTAGATTCAGCAAAAGTTTACTAACTACAAGATATTTTCATTGAATTCTTTTGTGCTGAATGAATAAGCTTTTTCCAATGAAAAAATTTTATCACAGCTTTTACAACAACTCTAAGTGAAATGCCTAGATCATTTTACTATGAAAAAACACACAATGAAGACCAGAAGGTTAAGATATTTTTAAGTTTTAATCCCAGGCTTTTGAAACTAAATTTAAATTTATCTTTCTGGTGCTATCCCTACAGGGCAGAAGTTACCTAATGATGCACTTCCATGCTTGTAAATTTTTTCATGCTGGCAAAATCATTTTCTCTGAACTGCAGATAGGTACCTTCTATCTAAAGTCCATTTTACCTTAGGTTTGTCTAGTAATTTCCTTCCCTTACTACTAAAATTTTGCAATAATAGGAAAATGAATAAGAAAACTAAGTAAAATGTTGCCATGTGAAATCAGAAATGATTTTAAGTTTATTTTTGAATTTTACAATTCAGAATCACTCAGGGGTAGTTCAATGCAACCAGAGTATCCTAGGAAAGTATATTAGGTTTCACCAAGCAGCTAGAGGATGCATCATTTTTTTCCCTCTGCAACAAGAACTGCTCTGCGTGCATTTCCTATTTTCCAGCTCCTTTTTCATGTTTACTGTTTCCCACAAATGTATCTGTTTAAATATTTGTGTAAAGTGTACATACACAAGAAAAAAATATCTAAGGTTAATGGTCATTTTTGCTATTAYTTTTCGAAACAGCTGCTGCACCTCAAGGTGATGACCTCTGTCATGTGTGAAGGTGCTGGATGGCAGCAGTGACCATCTCTGTCAAGGTAAGCCTCTGGCTTCAAATGCACCACGTACAACGCACGGTGGAAGATATTTTTATACCCAGAGAGAGTCCTCACAGTATTTGGTTGGATTATTGCCAGGGAAGATGCTTGAACTCCTGTAGAATATTCGTTAATGTCCTTCAGTTCTTTAAAATCCTTCCAAAGCAGATTGCCCTGGGGCAAATGATGGATTAATTGCATTTCATGTAAACAAACATTCGCATTGGCTTCAAATGAGTCAGTCTGGACCAGAAAGAAGTGCAGGCATCTTTGCAGATCAGTATTCAGTTAATGTGAATGTTGAAGTTAATGTTGGCTCCCCATTTTTTCTTTTCTCTGTGGCAGCCTCACTGACTGAATATATGTCTTAATTTAAATACAGTCTGTATTTATCCAGCCAACTCCTTTCACACATTATCTTAGCTAATTGAGACTTGACTGTATATGTGGTTCTGGAATATCTAAATATATTCTGTCACCTAGGGTTACATTTCTCATATGTTCAATTTTTAATTAAAGCTGGAAGCCAAGATTGCTGCCTGTGCATTTTTTTTAAACTTTAAACATAATAAGCAAAAACCAAGCAGTTTTCTTCAGGAAATGTTTTCTGGATTAGGGACAGACTAGAGAAACCAAAAAGGTATTTAGTAAAATAATATCAATTTAAAACAACCATCACTAACCCCAGTTTACCGATTCTTTTTTTCAATGTATCTCGTTAAGTAGTATTTATGATAATCATGCCCCATTATTATTGCACACAGCTTTAAAGATCTGGATCTCTCAGGACTGTAACAGCAACAGCTAGAGAAGCAATGCTGGAAGTTTTGTTAGCAGTAACAGCAAAAGGATTTTGGCGTTTTCTCTTCTACAGATTATGCTCTAATATGTCTAGAATCTCATCAGCCACTTGTGCTTTAAATTAACTCCAAAGATTGCAATAGAATAACAATAACAAAATGAATCAGTCTGGTTTAGTGACAGATTCCTTCCTTAAGATTCCTTCTTTATTCCTTCTTCATATTCTTTATGAGTACATCCGATTCATTTTATGCCTGGTTGCAGTCTAAGTTCCATTGGCTATTAGAAAGAAATTTTTTTTAAATGTAAAGATTTTGATTTCAGAATGTGCCATGTCTCAAAAGAGCAAGACTGTGTATTATCATAGATCTAAAAATGTCTGGCATTATATTTCTCACGTTTCATTTTACATGGATGATTTAGAGGCTAACTTTCACAGGACCTAAATGATGCAGGTCCTGAGAAGGTCAAGCCCTTGTGAAAGCAGATCCTTAGTCTTTCAAGAGACATGTTTTTGTTCTTTGCTGACACCTATTCAAATGCAACTTTTAGTAATACTACTTTTATTACCTATTCTAAATTGGGAATGTTTGTTGACAAATCCAGTGTTTTCTCTAGAAACAAATATGACATCTCAACATCTGCTATGCAACTAGGTCACCAACTTGTTTAAAATAACATACTCTTGGTTTCTACAGTTTTCGTTTGCTCTAATGATGCCTTTAAGAAAATGCTGTGTATACAATATCCTTTCTGGCTACATCTCAGATCGCAAAGCCATTCCAGTACATCCATATTAGCAGGTTGCTTTGGTGAATAGTTCTGGTTGTTGTTTGAAAAAAGATTTTACTGGAAACACATCTTCTGGATGCTCTCAGCGGTGGAGTATTTTTCCTGGAAAATGAAGTCTCTGTCAATAGTCAATGTTCAGTGATCAAAGTAATTTTTTTTCCAAATAAACATTCTCAAATTTCATGTTTTAAAAAACAACATCTGACTTCTCTTTCTCACACTGAAATTCTATTCATCTTTACAAATAAAAAATGTTATCATTATTCTTATTTTAAGCACTCCAATTCTCCCTATAATGCTTGTAGACTCTTGGAAGAATATTCTAATATTTGCTTTTATTGCACTTAGTTCAT
Organism: Apteryx rowi; assembly: GCF_003343035.1. NCBI lineage: Eukaryota > Metazoa > Chordata > Aves > Apterygiformes > Apterygidae > Apteryx > Apteryx rowi. Next base: position 1,692,122 of record NW_020450849.1, read on the forward strand.
TTGCTAGTATAAGTTTGGGGATGAGAGGAAAATGTCAAGCTCTTTCAGGAAATCTGTATATTTCTAGCTCTGCTTTTGTTGCAGCTTATAAATAAATATTAGAAAAGCCACTTGACAATTCCATGCAAGTTGCATTTTCATTCTAGACCCACAATAGCCATTTTTCCACCCAAATCCATATGGCAGAACTGCAGTAAGAGTCTATTCTACAGAGTGAGCAGCCTAAACTTTCTCAGACATGCTAGATGCAGGGGTAATATTCAGCCTTTGCAATTTTGCATAATAAAAGAGCCACATAAATAGTCAAAAAATCTTTCTGTGAAGATTAGTGAAGTAATATCAATAGCAGCGACATCAGCTACCTGTCTATCTTTATTATCAGGAATAACGAGTCAATGCTAATAACAGAAGGCAAAATTATGATCATAAATGAAGAATAACTTGCTCAGTATCAAACTGAGACTGAATGAAAGATTCTCACTTGGGACATACTGTCTGCTGCTGCTACTGTATCTCTATTTCTTTGGGGCTTGGGATGAGGGTTTTTTTTTTTTCAGAACAAAAAAGCCCAAGGAGCAAAAAAAAATTGAAATAGCCAGGCTGGCAAAAATTAGGTTTTTAATACAGAGCTGACTGAATAACCCTCAGATGCCATTCTTCTCTTATGTCTTCCTTATTTATTTTCAGGTTTTGATTTCACTATGTAAAATTTTAAAAAGGAAAAAAATTGTTAACAATAGATTCCCTTTATATACTCATTTTTGTCTGTTTTTCAGAGTTAGGCCAGGATTTTACTCTTGCTTTACTTCAACAGTTACTGAATGATAGTAGTATTTCTCTCTGGGGATTTTATTTGAATGTGCCATTAAAAAACATACAGCAGTGGCCATTGAAAATATGGCTATCTATCTGGTTAYATATACTTATGCTGTAGGCATAAGTAGTCAGATCAGTGCTGACTGCTTATTCTAAGGGTTCCTGCAGCCCTTTCTTACAGTGGAAATGGATATGGTCAGGATACTGCCCATCCTAGAGGCTAAAGTGTGCAAAGTTTCTGGGTACCAGGTTACCTTTTTTACCATGCAGGGTAAAACTCCTCACAGCAGTCTGCTTCCAGACACTGCAATGAGTAGGCAGAGGTTAGGTAGGAAAGACTGCAGTGTCACACACCCCTGCTATGCACAGCTGGATTCAACATGGATCCCAAGCCAGAAATCTCTTGTGTTTTTCATCTGACACAGCCTTCTGTCAAGCCATCCTGGTCTTTGGTATCTTTGCAGAGTAAGGCAGCAAGACCAGATGTGACAATGATGGTATGGAAGTTCATTTCTGAAATATTTTCTTGTCTTTATTTTAGAAATCAGGAAAAAAACCCTGAAGGATTTTCAATTGAAAACTTTGGTTTTCATCTCACTACTTAACCAAGTTAATGTTTAACCAGTTCCCACTATGATGTTTTCCTTTCAACAAACCATGTTCCCATATTTTTAATAACAGACAAACTGTTTTGGTATGTCTCTCTCCCTCCTCCTCCTCCTCCTCCTCCTCCTCCTCCTTTGGTTCTAGTGACGGGAGTGGGGAGGAAATGCAGAGAAAGCAAATATAAAATATAGCATAAATAAAGGATAAAGATGCTATTACAGAAGGAAATGGTGATTTATGAATTACTTTGACAGAAACTGTAAACATACAGCTTGGATAGAATTGTGTCCTGTTATGGATACAATTGCTTAATTCAAGTCCTTACTAGTATAGAATATTGTTAAACTTACTCTTCCCTATTTAATGCATCTGGATTCATTATTCCTCTCACAAAGGATAAATGCCTTGCTTACATATTGTAGGTCATTTTACTATGAAAAGGCAACATAAATACATATTCTGATAGTTTTAAAGAAAAGCACAAACAGTAGGAGAGATCACATGGCTTGGCTTTGGGATTGTAAAGTAGAATCTGTAAAAAAGTTCTTTTGTGCGTCTAATCTTAAAAGTTTATCCATACAGCATAATTTGACATGTACATGAAATAATGCAGATTGGCATTCAGTACTTCAGAAAATTAAAACAGCACCTTTTCTTTATTGAGAATTGAAAGACAAAGCCAAACTAGTAATTTATGATACAAGAGTATCACCCTACATATTTTCTGTCTATAGTCAAGTTCTAGTATGATTATCTCACAAATGTCAGCATTTAGAACTCCAAATGTAGAATGATGAAACTGGTGAAACTTTTTAAAGTTTAGTCAACAAAACATGTAACCTGTGAAGAAAAGAAAGTTATAAACAAGATAAAACAATTTTCATTACTTGTTCCAATTAGTAAGAATTGAAAACAGTGGAGGACAGAGGGGGGGATTGCTAAATCCCAGTGTTTAGATGACAAATTCCAAAAGAAGTCAGAAATTATAACTGTTTAAAACATGAGTCATAAGATGTGCAACAGAATGCTTCCTTCTGCTCTAATTAGATTCATTACATTTATATGTCCCCTGCAACAACAAAATATGTAAGAGATGTAGTTAAAAAAAACCTTAAAAGTTAGTTCATTTAGATTATTTATATCTCTGTATGGATTTAAAAGAAAATGTTTTTATTGGGCTTGAACAACACCGTTCTTTTCTTATAACTATGTAATTAAACATGATGCTATAGTACAAGACTTTAGACAATAGCCTACACACTCAAATCAGAAGTCACATGAGAGTCCTGCTCATGTGATTTGTGCCACCTGAAGCTAATACGCTGCAGTGGAGATTTCAATTTGCTTGGAACTGAATGCAGGATCAAGCTCTTATATTCATATTTGAATATTTTTGCCTTTTGTAGAATGACAGAAGATATTCCTGTCTTTTTCACCTATTCACTACAGAATGTGCTAAGCCAGAGCCTGACACTCCTACAAAAGGTTAGCTGAGTACTGATGTAGGAAAAAAAATAAAGTAAAAGGACAGGTATTGCTGCTGATGATTCTTGTTCTTGGTGCAGAAACCATAAGCTGGATGTGGGCTCAGCTTGGCAGTGCCTGCCCTGTCCTTTCACCCTGTCCTTTCAATCTTAGTTCTCTGCATGCCACAGGAAGAATAAGGCACCTGTGGATGCTGTTCCTCATGATTTCTTTAGAGGCAAAACCCATCTAAAAGCTTCCCTTTCTTTTATCCATTTATTCTTTCATGTGACATAAGCATAACTGAAGAGGACTGTAAAATAAACGAGGGAAGGGAAGAAGAATGAATGACTGGAAGTAAGAAAATCTTTTAAACTGTCATTATCACTTGAAAAATGATAACATGAAACTGGAGCCTGAGCATGGGATCCACGAAGGTTAGCACACTGTACATGTATGGTCCTTGTAGGAGATGGGGGAGGGGGAGAGCCTTGCCCTTCTCCAGGATTTGAGTTCATAGCTCTGTGCAGGAAGGAGATACCTCCTCCTGCTCAGATTTTGAAGGTGTAGACCTCTTCACTGGGATAATCACTTTTGCCTTTTTGCACAAAAGTGCAGAACGAAGGAAGATGCTAGCCTTTATACCAACATTTCAGCAACTCGCATGTTCTCTCACAAATAGAGAAATCCAACTTAATTTGTTGAATAAAGCAGCCTCCTGTATTTGCTAAGGTAGCAGCAAACAAAGCCAAACTCTCCTACTTGTCAGAACAGGTTGCTAACTACTGGCTAAAAGGGGTGTCCTGTTCCGGACCTCTCCCAGTTGTTCTTGTTAAACCTCTTCTATTTGCTGTAAATTTCCTCTGGAACAAGGAATGGATCATGAGTCTTACATATGACTGTCTAGCTACCAGGCTGAAAAATTCTTGACCTTTCATATTTTTGGCTCAGTATTTTTGACACATGATACTGCTGTAAAACACAAAAACTGAAGATGCCCCATAATGCCCCATAATACAGGATCCCATTACTATCTATAATGTTTACAATTATTATTACAATCTTAGAAAAAAAGAAGAACCAACTGAAGTACTCTTTTTCCCTAATGTTTCCATCTGACATAAGAAAAATGATGCATTAAGAAAAATGATGTCATAAGATTCTTCACTCATTATTATTCAGTTCTGATTAAGCAGTTACTGGAGTCAGTGGTATTTTATTTGAATTTTATTTGAGTTTGACTCATACCACACTGTTCTGAAGCCTGGAGGTCAAACATTTCTTAGAAGACCTGGGAAATGCTCTGTGGCTTCTCACATGCCTCCTCAACTCAAGGTCTACTACACAGGGGCTTGTGACTGTGGGGAAGTGAATACAAAAATTCAGATGGTCCCTTCCAGGACTATACTCCTGAGAGCTTCATATTCTTTTTTAAACATTTTGTTGGAATTTCTTCACAACCTGTTCAAAAGTGAGAATCACCTTAGTTCAGAAAAGCATTAAAACAGTGTCTGGCAGCATTGATAGATTTTTCTGCTGTTTGAATCAAAATTTCATCTTGCTGCTTGCACTTCCTGCTCTGCAAAGAGTTTGTATTAATTGCCTTTCCTGAATTTCAGTGCCATTTACATTGTAAACAATAAATAGGATACAGTTGTAAGATTATGACTCAGGATGTGATAATGCTCTCAAACACAGCAAACAAAGTCACAGGCTTTATCATTGCATTTTCATTGAATGTGCCCTGCTGTCTTTAAGGATCTTTATAACCTCTCAGCATTTATTAAAGCATGGGCATAAGACCAAGGCCAGATCATATATAAAATATCATTACACTTAAAAAGTAGAAGTTGTGGAACTTAGAGAAACATATTTTGTTTTTAAATCACTTCTATTTCCTGCTCAACAGAAATCTAAATAACAGCATATATTTATAATAAATGACAGAGGAAATAAAGAATTATTTGCATTGATTAGGGAATGCAAAGTAAATCTCCCACTCATGCACTCTTGATCATGTTTAGGTGCATTGCCTATAATTTGTATATATCACCTTTTTCACTATGATCATTCATTTTCTGTGGCTGTTTTCTGTGAAATGTATTCTAGTTACCTTTACCATTGTGCAAATCTTGTGTTTGTAGCCATACAAAATTCTTATTGACACTCTTTTTTGTTAAAAAAGCATCCTTTATCCACATAAATAAGATGGAAGATTTGGCAAAGGAGGTAATTTCTGGATTTCCATTAGCTCTTAGCATTTTTATAGCCCTCCTCCAAGTCCTAATGTCATTTAACATCAGTAAACATGATTTCTGTCTATAAGTGCTTTGAACTATGCACAAGATTCCCTTACATCCTCCTCAAGCAAAGCTCCTGAGACAACCCTGTTGATGACCGTGGCACCAAACCAGTGATCCCTAGCAAAGAGTTTCTCTCTGTCATTTCCATATCATGCTGCAGACGATGTCCTGGTCAGAGCATGCCTAGACAGCATCCTCTTGCTACTGGAAAGGTTCACACCTCTGTCCATCTTTTTTCCACTCTACTTTTGATAATAGACTATGTGTTTTGCATTTATATCCAACACCCTCACAACAAAGTTAACAAAGTTAAGCTCTCTAGAGTGAACATACCAACAAGGCTGCCAATAACTGGTGCACTGGAGTGAAAAAATAATCCCTAGTTGTTACAACTATTGTGGTGAAACAACTTCTGAAGCTGCTTTAGTGATAATTAGCAAGCTGCTGATTTTTGTTCAACTTCACCTTCTGAATAGACTTAATTTCCTCAGYCTTTATGATCTTTTGAGTCTTGTAGCAACCTAAATTTAAGGTGAGAAAGACATGAATAATAGAAACAATCTGAACAAATGGTCGCAGCCTTCTGATCAGTTAAAGTTGAAATGCTATTTCCTGATGACTATTCCCATCTGATTACCAACTAATGGATGAATCAAGGTCACTTTCACCTATTTTCACCTGTCATAATCTAGTTATAGCCATAATTTTTACAGGGTTAGACACAGGAATTGTGAAAACCCAAGAACACTGCATCCATTAATAACCAATTTCTAAAATTCCAAGTATCAACAGCTTTTTATCATCTCTCCTGGAATCAAAGTATCATGTATCACAGGCAAGATTCCACATGAGTTATTTTAAATTTATCTCTTCTTCTCAAAAAAGTTAAACCTTGACTGTGAAGTTCTGAAGGAAAAATCCACATTCAAGAATGAAGATTTCATCCATTCGAGAAGGATCTAACTTCTTTTCTCTCCATTTTCTCTAGAACACTGCAGCATAATTTTAACCATTAATGCTTGCTTCTGATCRCTAGAATGACAAAAGTTTCACAGGAAAACAAATGAGGAACATCCATTATTAGGGTTGTCAGCAATCCCTAAGAGCTCTGTAAAGTTCACCTCACATTTTGTGAAGGTTTTTCTTTTCTTTCCTAAAGATTTCTGTAAAGAAGGGAAAAGGAAACAGCAAGGTTGACAAAGAAAAGCAGAATCTCAACCAAGCAGGTTTTTAAAATACAACTTAAATTTTGTCACAGGCCAGGCAATATTTAGACAGAACAAGAAAAGTAAGTGCCACTTTGACAGTTCCTTAATCTCAGAATTGTAGGATCTAAGTATTTAAGTGTGAAGGAATACCTAAGTATAGGTATTCATTGCTTGATACTTCTGTCTTCAGTTATTGTTGAGCACTGAAGGAAAATCTTATGTAATTTTTAAGCTAATTATTACCTCAGAAAAGGATTAGGTTCCACTTGGCTCAAGGGAGACAAAAGTTTCAGTCAGATCTCATCTCACACTGCTGAGATTTGCCTCGTACTAATGGAAAGCTAGTTAGAAGGAATACATAAAGCAAAAAATGTGGCATAAGAACCAACTGAAAAACATACCAGGATTTTATTTTTTTTTAAGAAAAAAAGCAAATGTCCAGAGAGAAAGCCTTTGGCATAYATAGCTTTTTATTTGCTGTCAAAGAACAAGGACATATCAAGGAAGCTGGAGAATGAATTAAAGGAAATCATGTAACCTATTGCATATATATGCATCACTCTCACTGAGTTTCCTGGGAAAACAGATTAACATGCATGTAATAGAAAGAGAACCCACTGTTTAGAAATATGTAGAATAATAGACAAGTATGAATTTTTGAAAAACAATACAACATATTTCCAGAGTTCTTTCTGCATTTATTTGAAAACAGGAGACAAAAGAGAGAACGAAATGTACACATTTGTAAGGAAAGCTCTGCCATGCAACAGATAGGTCTATTAAAGTAGAAAATAGAAGAAGAGAGCTACAGGTATGAATTAAGAAACTAWTTCAAAAGAAATGGAATCCTGGATTAAGGGTTAGAGCTTCAGGGTTCTAAAATGCAGCGGATGGGATTTCAGCATATTAGGTCCTCATTACCTTGTTATGAGTTACATAAATGGTCTTTAAGAGGCTATACTATCTAGACAAGCAAATTGCGCTGATGACAACTTACTGTAGCCAAGTACAAAGCACTACGTTTATGAACCTACATAATAAAAGCTACAGAAACCTACATTTAAAAAGTGGCCATGCCCCCACTCATAGAAGATCAAATTAGTCAGAATTGTCTTTTCCTGCAAAACTAGTTAGGATCTTCTAAAAGAATATTACTTCTGAAAATGTTAGAAAGCTTTTATCAAAAGAAAAAATATGTACGAAATAAATTCCTATGGGTACATGGTTGTCACATATTGAAAGAGACCAGTCTTTATGCCACTGCTGTAGAAAAATTAATTGAATCAAGTGCAATGACAGTAACAGAATAAGGTTAACCTATTATACTATTCCACTCCCACTACTATTCGGGTGGCAAGTTTGAGTAGTATCATAAATCATTTCAGGTTAGAGAGCAAGATCTGACAGAAAAATATTTTTTTACAGAAATAAATCTAGATGAAAAAATGACCAGGGTTTGAGGGCATGGGAAATTTCTGAAAGTTTTATTCATGGTCCTTTCTACCTCTCTAGACAATGGTCTGTAATTACAGAGCAGAGATTCTTGCCTTTTCTTTTTCTTTTCTTTTTCTCTTTTTTTATTATTTTTTCAGTCAAGGAATTCTTATGACCATTTAAGCTCTTGTAGACAAGAACAGAAATTTTAAGACTACAAGGCATTGTAGCCTCTTCTTGTTTATCAGAAAGTCAACAATGACAAAATGATGTAGAGTAGTCATTTGGAAAAAGTCATAACTTTTCATCAGGAGGAAGATACTGTTTTAAAATGATGGGTCCTGTAAATATATGCTATTGTGGGAATTTTTGCTACTCCATACTGCTAATTTAGGAAATGTTTTTAGATGCTGTTAATCCATATTCTGGTAAAACTGTTTTGATAGAAACAAGGTTCTTACAAAAACATAATTTCAAAGAAATTGATCATTTTAGATTCACAGTACTTGCCCAGAAATCCTGTGTTGCTGTAAAAACTTTTTTTATTTTCTTGAATGCTATTTCTGTAATGCCAAGATTTACATTACTAGAATTTATATGTATTTTTTAGTGTGGATAGAATCTGAAAATAAATAAACTAATCATTTCTGGGGTTGAAAAGCCATGTATCTTGTAATATAAGGTATATGGCTAGCCATGGCATTTTTAAAGGTGCTTTATTCAAATCCTGRCAAGCTTTGGTTTCTTCCCTTCACTCACTCTTCAGAAATATGGGAATGTGTAGAGAAGGAAGGGAAAATTTAATACAGATCAAGTGGGCTGCAGGTGGATTATGAAATTAAATTTTGCAGAAGACAATGACATGAAATTTTGCAAAAGACAATGCAGGCCACTTGTCATGAACAGTGAGGTGTGTTACACTGTAGGATGCTCTATCCAAGAACTTGTTGAAACCCCAAAAGATGTTCCTTCCCATACAAGAAGAAAAAATAGAAACCTCATGTTAAAGGACAGTTCTTCATCATTGCTGATGAACAGGATTCCATAATGCTCCCCCTCCTTTTTTAATTTCCTTGCTTCCATGAAAGAGTAAATGCAATTGTTTGGGGAAGACCTGTGGTTAGCTATTCAAAGTAAAAGTTATGTTTCATCAGGGCTCACGAAGAAATGTAGAAATCTTTAACAGAACAAAAATATGTTCACAACATATGCAAAAGACACATGTGCCCCATTAATCCCACTCTTAGGACATTAAGAGTTTAGTATTGCATCTATTGAACATGGGCAGAAAGGAGGTAGAGTGTGGTTCTAAACTCAACTGGATTAGGAGCCACTGCCGCACACCACAACAGGGTATCTCTAATTATTTTCTCTGGGCATAGTAGTGGCCCTGAGCTCCAGATGAATTCCCACAAGCACCATGGACAACCTGTCTCATCCTGTCAAAGGTTGCTACCAATCAWCCAAATGGGAATATCTTGTCTCTGTCCAAGGTTCTGGCTCTCAGGCTGACCATTTCCACAGCACCTGCAGGAGTTCAGTGGAAGTTGGAGCCCCCCTTTCTCTGAATAGGCCATATCTGGACTCCATGAGCAGCAGTGACTCCTGCTGATTTTCTCCAGGCATTCAGAAAACAAGCAACTGCCAAAAAAGGTGGCAGTGTGGTGCTATTCAAAATAAAAATGCAGTTGTATGGCAAAGTATTACATCCTGCTCCACTTTGACCTACATCCAACTTTATGGGAACATAACATTTGGATGAATTTCTGAAACATAGTTACTTCATAAAGTCTCTTTGAAGAATCATAAATCATCTCTAGTGTTGGGAATCAGAGTATCTTTGCAATATAAAGGAGTTTATGGGGGGTRAGGGAGTGTTTATAGAACTGTCACAACAATTCACCTATTTGTATAGATTAAGCAGGCAGGAGATAATAGTGGATACAAATGATATTATCTTCTAAAAAAGCCAGGGAATGTAATAACAAGATCCCATATCCACATTACCACAATTATTAGCAATTCCAGTAATGGACATGGTAACTCATAAATTTAATATATCTTTTCTTAAATAATTGATCTTGCATAACCAAGTTACTGAGTGAGGCCAGTGATATTAATTACATAACTGCCTACTAAGGAAGAACAGTTATTTCTGTTGTATAACACATCACTTGCAAAAAAATGCCTGCTTTATCAACAGAACTGGAGCACAGTTCTAATACTTCAGAATAGCTTTCCTTAAGGAATAAGAAGAACTAGTTTGATGGAGGCAAGTGGAAATTCTGGAGGAAAGAAACTGATTCTGCCAGCTTCCTATCAACAGTATTGTGCTCTGTAATTTATTTTATTGATGAATGGGACTATTCTTGCGGTAATGTTCTATGTATAACAGAACAAAACTGGTTCCATGTAAATTCAGACTCAGCATGGTTAAGGTGTACAGTCTGGCTCATTTGTTTTGTATCTACAATCCACTAGCTTTCTAAATTATTATGGAAAGCATCAACATCTGTTCTCTCCACCCATCTATTACACCACAAGCTGGAATGCACACTAAATCATTAGTAATGAGAACCAACCCTTTTGCAGAATATGACTCACTGGAAAATCTAGATATGTACAAAGATCATAATAGACCAAAATATTCTTAATGTGTCCTGGGGAAAATAAAACATGGAAGATTCACGTGACCAATCACCACTGAGAAGAAAAAGGAAATGCTGAGTGACATGTTGTGTTTCTGTGCCTGGTGTTTGAAGATCTGCCAAAATTGTGAAAACAGACTCATACCTCCCCTGGGGTAGAAATGTATTAGCATTCACAAAGGAAAAACAGCTACTAATATGTGAAACCAGTGATTCGCTTCCAACCCTCAGCTGTCAGGGAACTTCATAGACAATCCAAGACAGAAGGATATTACAAGTGTGAGGAAGAATCCAACATTGCACAACATTTCACAGCAAAGACAGCACACTCACAAAAATATCTTTACAAGATTTAAAGGAGTGCAAAGAAATAGGAAAACCTGCACTACTTAAAGTCATCAGAAAGACTGTTCATGTCCAGGTTTGGAAAAGTATTCAAGACTAATCTATTTTTTAAAGGACAAGGTTTTCTCAGTTTTCAAACTGAAGGCATGCTATTCATGTAGGAAAAGGGACAAAGAGCACCTAAATACTGCCAGCAGCCATTAACAGGCACAAAGTTTGTTCTTGACAAGCCTTCAGTCAAGTCCCTTTCTCACTATGAAATTATGTGAATCAGAACTGAATTAGGGGTGCTCTGACTTTTCTGCTTCCTTCCACTACCTACTCCAAAGGCAGCTGCATGAACTATCATTATCAGCAACAGCACCCAGCTCTGTGCTGAGTGTAGTTTTAAAACCACAAATAATTTTAATTTACAAATTAAACTTAGAAATACATAACATTTGAAAATCATTTATAAGATTTGGAGTATTATGTGGCAGAATATATAAAAGAGCTTAAGTGACTTAGGCCTCTGATAAACAAGCTCAAAGAGACTGTAATGGCAACTCAAATGAGATGTTACTGCCCTCAGCTGTCCACCTCACACCTCTTCTGATGTAACCACCTCCACAGCGCAGGGGCCAGCATGCACCCAGCCCCTTCTACTTAATCCATCCTCTTGACTTAACCCATGCTTTCCTCAGGCTGTGACAGTTGGGATCCTGGCACATGGCTGGGAAGGGAAAATGGAAAGAAAGGAAGGTACTGTAACAACTTAAATCGCTGCAGCTGCTCAGTTCTGTGTCCATGAGGGGTAATCCTTAGACACCAAAAGAAAGTTCTGAAAGTGACTTTGACAAGCTGAAAGGGGCCTTGTCTCTTAAAAGAAGTACCAGCCCCATGTTAAGCATCCAAACACCATTTACAGAGAGACTACATGYGCGAGTATCAATAAGCAAGTTAAACAACAGAAAATGCTGCTGAGAACAGGCYATATATACTGAGCTGACTGCCTCTTCCCCCACTCACCTTCATATGTCTCTGGGAATCTCTATCAGTCATGGTCATCTCTACCAGGCATGGAAGGACTTTGGACATATTCAGCTTAGAAATGAAGAGTCTTTAGGCCCATGAAGGGCTGGAAAATACCTGCATGGTGTTTTAAGGATGCCTGAAAGCTTGCCTTACACAATTAAAGTGACTACTACATAAACAAAGGCCTTCTGTAGATTTCAGCTTTATGATCAGATTTTCAAATGCTGTTTAAAGCTGCAGATAGATACCTGTTAGTGTTTAGAAAATTGCCCAGGTTAAGTCATGTGTCTGATCTGCATTGACTTTCTATGGAAATTCCATTCGAATGGTAGATGCCTGCTTTAATCTAGCCACTTTAGATATCCCACAAGGTGCCTTATCTTTAGCTTTAGGTACCTTTGTAAGATCTTTGTAAATATCTTCGCTGTAAATATGCTCTTTCCTTTGTAAGTATACCTTTTTATTTTCACCCTTATTCAGTTCCAAATTCAAATCCCCATGAAAAAGTTTGAAAGAAGCTGTTCAAGACCTTGGCACATAATGCACATCCACTCTAAGTGCRAACTTCCTGCCAGTATTTTCATTTGATTTTCTGCACGTTTTCTTTTGAAACGTTTACATGTTGTCATTGCCTAACATTCATATTCTGGTAGTGCTTAAAGTATATTAACCAAGATCAGAGGTCCTTTGGATGTAGGCAATGTATGGTTGACACCGTACCAAGAGATAGTCTATTCCCATTGAAATATCCTAAGACAAATAGCATGAGTACAAATTGGGGGGAAATGATTTACTGAGAGTCATATAGGACATCAGTGGCAGAACACATTTGCTAGCTCTTGGGTCTTCAGAAAGTCTGCCTTACTCTGTTCACCAAATTACTTAGCCTTTTCTGAACACCCAAGAGTGAAAAGGGTCATTTATATTACACGCAATCAGCCCTACATTTTAGTCATTTAGTCATTTAGTCCATATCCTCAGGATGTTTTTCTGGCAGTAGAAGAGGGGAGTCACAAAATGCACAAAAAGATGCCTGTGGACCTCAGAAGAGGAGTGGTAACAACTGYTGTTTTAAGAACAGACTGTGTCAAGCTACAATGAGAACTTAACTGATACCCCTTGGAAAGTGGCCGGACTAGTTAGCTTACGGACATCACAATATAAACACAGCTGCACTGGCTTGGATCTGAGTTGATAAGTCCACATGGTGCTACACTGTATGGACTTCACTGTATAGGTCAGCCCCATATCCAAGATTTCTACATTAAGATCTATTTCATGCTGTAGACAAGTAATAAGTCTTWCCAGGACTGCTTTTAAGAGCTTTCTCTTCTCTTTGCAATGATTATTGGTGGTGTTTCTTCRGTGTATTTTTATTGCACAAATAACTTTGATGGAGATGTAGCTGTTGTGATGTTTTCGAAGCTTAGAACAGTCTTGTTAGTTTCACATTTACAGATTGTACAAATTCTATTTAAAGAGAACTAATAGTCAGGGAGAGATTGTTTAATTTTTGAATTAATACACTGGGATGAATTAATAAAGACTTACAGTAGCTAAGCTACATAACAATTTTGCAGTGTCACATTTAATTAGAAAACTTCTGTAATATTAGTTTTTGTAAATTTATTCCATTCCTGGAAAAAAAATGCATTCCAATGAATGTAGGTCAAATTGTAACTGATTTTTGGTTCAAAATGCATTATTGGAAATAAGAACTCCTAGTTCAATTTGCCATGACTTGCAAAATCTTGTTAGTCATTATTCACAACTCATGTCTGTAGGTTCTAATAAAAAAAAAGCAAACTAGTTACTCATTAACACATCAGTAATCTCCTATAATACATACCAAGTTGAGGAACAGAGAGAGCATCACGTGACTTATGGTTGTATTACTTACAAAAAATTGTAAGTGTATATAAAATGCATCTGATAACTGGAGTTACAATTTTTCTCCATACTGTCAGTTGTAACCAGTCTTGTCCTAACTCGCATTATCCCATGGTAAACACCAGGAACACAGCTAATGCACATTCACACACTTTAAGTTATATTTCTGGCCTGTTTTCAAACTGTAGAGTAACAACAACAATAGAGAGAGTGTATATTGTCTACCTGAATTAAGAGGATATCCTTGGACCAAATAAAGCAGGTAGGTGCAGATAACTGTGTAGCATGACTACTAGATCTTGGCCAGAGGCTATGGGAAGAGGTAAGCTAGAACACTCAAGCAAGTGAGGGAACATCTAGGCTGTCATTTAAGCAATCCTGAGCCTGTGCTGAGGCCAAACATGTCTTGTACTCCAAGACAGGAGCTTTACCTTGTGTTTGGGGATATCAAGGGAGAAAATGTGGATCCTTGTTATCCATTGCATGCATGCACATTCAGTTGAGATAGGGTGAGAACAGCATCACATATCTCATCTGCTCTTGTCATGTGGCTGATGGTGGGCAGCCATTTGGCCAGTAAGCTTTTTAAGAATAGCCACAAAGCTGCAAACTGCTGGAGTAGTGCGATTTATGGCCAGTGCAAGCTCAAGTTTCCTTTGAATAATATAGGGACATAAGTGCTCAGCTACAGACATCACAAACAGGGTAATGTGCGTGCAAAGAGCTGCATTGCAAACAAGCAGGCACTAGCCCAATCCATTATCCAGTATAAAAAGGTGGACATGCAGATAAATGACCAAATGACCATTGCTTATTCTCCATCATTACAAAATCAGAAGTGCTAATTGCTGTCCTATATTCAGTGGTAAGAAGGATAAATAGCAATGGGTTCCTTACTGCAACCATCTGACATAAGGCAAGATGAAACAAATTCCTCAAGCCAAGGAAATTCGTAAGAAAACTGTTTCTTATCGCAAGTCATGTGAGGCTGTAACTGTTCTGTGAATAGTAGGTTTTATGAAACATATTTGAAATTACGGAGTAGGTTAGCAAGGCTATTTGGCCCTAGGTTTCAAAAGAGGATTTTTAGCTGAATCACTGAACTGGTCTGCCTGTTTACTGACTTCATTCAGCAATTCAGATCTCAGCACAATCATAGGTAATGAATACCAAATGCCCAGAGTGAGACATGTACAAACAACGGTAGGATGAAAACTGGAAAATATCAAACCTAATTAGAGAAGTAGGGATGTCCTACAAACTATACTTCAGTCTAGGAAAGGTAAGAATTTCAAAAGTTGTAAGATACCCACAGCCTGGGTATCCCTGGTACTGCCTTTCTGTGGTCTGCAGTGCCAGCTGAGGGAGGTGCTCGTGCTGTCTCGTAGCTCACATTCTGCTCTGATTTCTCACCCAAGAGTAGAATGAGTTAAATCTTCTTTTCCTGCCAGCGAAATTCCAACATTTCAAAATATGGTTTTGTTCAAGTGCAGAATGAAAGCAATTATCTTCAACTTTTCCTGTGAAATGAACATCCCCCAAAAATATTGAGGAAGAAGAGATTTATTATAGAGCTCTGAACATTCATTTTGAGTTTTTGCATTATTTTTCCATTATTTAACTGCATGCCTGTATTATGCATATTAAGCACCTAACGCTTTTTGTTTGAAGACTTTTTGAGCCAGTAAACATGGTTTAAATATTCTGCACCTTTGTGTTTTTTTTTTAATTAGAAATGTTTAAGACAGCTGTTACCTAACAGTGATTGAAACATCTTCTTTTAAAGATCAATGTTTATTTGTGTCAATATTAATAATTTGCACAAACAGGAAACACTTCAGTGGTCAAACAATTTTTAGGGGGTAAATATTGCAACACAAAGCAAAAGCAAGATGATGCCTATGTTCTTTGAAGATCTAAGCCCAAATTTTTGAGTAATGAATAGTTCAACCAAAGTAGTTTTTCTTAGCAGTCCAAGTGTTTCTTCTCATCTTCTCTTTGCAAAACAAAACAAAGTAAAATGTTTGGCTGTCAAGACTTTTCTTTCTCTATGGCTAGATGCCAGATTGGCAGTTACATAGTCTATAACTGTCATGAAGCAGATTACTAATGTGTATTAAAGTGAAGTCAGTTGTTCCTCCCTTCATTTACTCTGATGTGTCAACCTGACCTGGATTACATTATAAACTAATAATGAGCATTAGTGTTTATTAAGAAGGGATTCTGAAGATATCTTTCATTTCTGTACTACATGGCTACATGACTGACATCATACCATGCAATTTGATAAACTGAGATTGCTAGAAACCAAATAATACTGTTAGATAAAAGGAAGAAACACATCAGAAAATAGTCCATGTTCATAAAGTATTCTGGTCCTTGATCCAGCCACAACTGTTTGTTTATGTTTTTGTGTGTTATAAAACATTGCAGCTTTTATGTCTATCTATATCTGCACACAAACATCCACCTACAACCACACCCACACATGGTTTATAAAACTCCTCTTACTGATCTTCATTTTACTGCCCTTTACCTTAATATATTGCTGAGTTTCACCAAGATATGGAGAGGTAAAAAATGAAGAACAGGCAGTTTTCTCTGGGTCCTTCATCACTTTCAGTGTCTCAGTCAAGTGCTCTCTAATTCTTCTGTGCTCCAGGCTGAATAATACCGGGGATTTATTTTCAGTTTTTCATTGTAATATGATATTTTCCCCTGCAGAGACCTGTAATTCCTCTATTGTTTATCTAAGCTCTTATCCACACGACATTTCTTTTTAACCAAGAAAGAGAATTGTTTTTGAGATAGCTGATATTTAGTATTTGTGATTATCTGTAAAGCAGATCAATGCAGTGATCATTAATGGTTACAAAGACACGTTATGAATTATAACAAAAGTCCACTAGAAAAATATGAACACAAATTAATTCCTTGTGTGTTTCTTGGAGGGAGCTAGAGACTTGAGGATGAAATTAAGGTCTGGACCATCCTGTGGTCTGACTGTGCTTTCATCACTGCCTGTTTGGTGATTTTGACCAAGTGACAACCACACACACACACACTTGGGTCTAAATCCCCTAGATTTTCTAAACTGCATCTAATAGTACTAAGTGCCTCATGGTAATCCAATGAGTTTGGTTACTCAATATTTGTAAAACATTTTGTAGACAGTTGCAGCACCAAATCATGTTTACTGTGTTTGACTAAGAGATACGTTATGAACAACGCTGAGTAGCCAAGGGATACAAGTCATCTGCACCAGCTGCAAATGCCTTTTCCACCACRCACTTTGAGAAGAAGATGGATGCAAGGTTTTTTCATTTACAGGCTCTTACTGAGCTGAGAGGAAGGAATCCCTTCACAAAATCTGTTCTACTTCTCAAGCAGAAAACTGATACAACCAAGCCAGGAAGGACCTGGGTTGGAGATGGATAACTCTTTAGGATTTTTTTATTCTCCTGAGAGCTAGGGAAATCAACAATTTCTGTGACAAAGGAACAATCCCCTTTACAGGAAAAAGTTGTGGAATAGGTTAAAACACATCACATGAATGAGATATGTTGCTCATGTTTGAGATGCAATATTCTCTGAGGCCTTTCAACAAGATGTCTGAGTTAGAATTGGGAACTGTGATGAGTAACACAGCAACAGCTAGCAAAGGTCTTGAGAAAGGGAAAGGGATCCACACCTGGCTCTGGCAAAGTATTAATTCTCTCTCCCACTACAGACAGATTCATCTGCCTGTTCCTGAGCATCTTTTACCACTGTGCAAACCTCTTAAAGGCAAATAGACACTTAATTTTCACTCACTCTATGCAGAGCATCTCTAAAAGTGGGTTCCTCAGTTTTTAAAGTCTACTTTTTTCTGTCTCTGGAATGTGGCTGCCGACTTTAATTCAGAATATTGTTTTCTTCTGGTAGCATTGGTATATAATGAGAAGATGGAGTGAACTGTTCCTGACTCTCAAACCTCTGTTTCTTTTTATAGTAAAGACAGACAGTCCTGTGAATGTTTTCACTAGATACAAATACTGATGAAGCAATTGCAAACAGAATTATGAAAATACTCTCATGGACAAGACCCAGGCTCGTCTGCTCGTTCTCCTCACGGAACTCATCTACCAATGCGGATAGAGAGGAAATGGAGAATGAGAAGGAGGAATTGCTCTCATCTCTAAAGAAAACAAGTATGGGACTGTCCATCAATAAATGAGACAGAGAAATCAAAGTGGTTCCTGCCAAAACACAGGATCCACACTGTCAGTTTCTTGCATAGTGGCCGGGCAGCGATGCCTTCATTCATCATGTGCCTGGGGGGGATTGTAGCCAACAGCGTGTCCCAGATTGATGGATTTTCCAAATGCAAGATAAGTGCTTCTGTTAATGCAAGACAGTAGAAGTACTAGTGTAGGACATGTTCATCAAATTATTGCATGATTTGTTATAAAAAAATTGGCATAAATTGAATAGGAAACCACAGTTTATTCTTTTAAAAGTGTTATATAAAATATTAATGTATTTTTAAAGTAGATTATTTTCTTACTGGGTTCCATAGTAATCTATCACAACTTTAAAACCAGGACCAAAGCAGTGACTGATTTATTCATGGATCAATAAAAATCAGATGCTCTTTAAATCATTTTTCTTGCTGGAGAAAACTCGCTGTCAGTATATCTTAACACCTTTTGAGACAATATTGGATCTTTCCAAAAGCAGAGTACAAATGCAGACATTTCAGAGTCTTACATCTTACCAACTTCTTGAGGCCTACTTTCTTCTGCCTACAGTTTATTTCTAGACAGGTCCAAGAGGGTAGTTAGGGTATTAATATGAAAACTGCAACAGTTTAGGAATAGCTCCAGATTATAATGCAGATCAGAGATGACCCCTCTGAATCTGTTTCCTCACAGTGTTCATTTTGCTTCTTTGAGCGAAACACTTTTTCTGCCAAAATCACTGACTTAGTATCCCATTTGCTGGTTCAGCAACCCTCCCTGCTAATTCTCTAGGGTAGGTCTGTATCTCATCTATCAACTCCAGAAAAGGAATGGAGGAGTGTCAGGGTAGGGGAAATTGCTTTGCAAACCTATACAAGTTCATGGAAGACAACAATGACTTACTAAGCCATTCACACTCCCATTTAGGCAGAATCAGAGTSTAGTCTAATGATTTTCAAGCATAGTCACCTACAGCCAAGTGGGATTTCACATGCAAATACCATTCAAGCTTGTATTATGGAAAATTAGGCTCACTGGCCACCATAACAGGGTTCGACCCTAGGTTCCTGCTGAGGCAGAAGTTCGAAGTCAGATTGGAGAGAAATAAAATTTAATGACACCTGTCCGGTAATTACAGCTCGAGCTGGGTGCCTCCAAAGAGGGACCCCGTTTGAACAAATYCCTGGGTAATTATACCCTTCCAGTCCAGTATCCACCCCATAGTTCTGAACCAATTAAAATATTAGAGTTTGGGGTCTTCCAGTTTCTGGTTGGTCCTTTCTGTAGTTTCCAGGTGTGTTCTTTACTTCTTATGGCACTTCTGCATAGGTGTCAATGGCCCTTTTACTCCCTTGTCTTGTCCCTCCAGAATCAGTCTTGTGGTTCCTTTGTTTTTATCTTTTGTGCTCATCAATGCTAAACTGCTTATTTCTCTCTACAACCCCTCCACCCCCCTTATCTCTCCAACTTGAACTGGCTCTGGGGCCTTCTTTTACTTAATATCTAGGTGAATGTTCACAGCTTGCTGCCTAAGGCTTCAGCAAATTTAGCTACTAATGCTAAGCGAGTTATGCTAAGAGATTAATTCTAGACAGCTTCAGTCCAATATTATTTAACACTTTTATTCTTGAAAATCAGTTGTACCTCAGCTTTAACAATCAAAATTGCCACCACTGAGATTTAGCAGTGGCTGCAACAGGAGTGTTTTCTAGAATCACTGAACAGTTGCCATTAAAATTTCTGTATCATATTCACTGCACTTTCTAGAGTACGAACTTGGTTTTCTTGCCTGTAAGCCAGCAGAGCCTTTTGTCTTCCTCTGACCCTATGATTCATTCCTGCCCGTCCTTGCTCATTTTGGTTAAACATTGTTCCACCATTACTTGCTTGTCAGTTACCCTCATTGCTCTTTCATCTCCTTATGTGGCTCAGTGAAACTTCCTAGTGTTACGTCAAATGAAGCACAGTATCTCAACAGATCTGGCAGACCCAGGGCCATCTGCTACAACAACAACAATTAATATTTTATAGCACTTTTTATGCTTCAGAAACCCAAATTAAGATGTGATTTGTATATTTGAAGCATGGCAGTTGGTTATGTGACATGACAACAATGCATGATATTTTGGGGTGGAACATGGGGAATGTGGTAGATAATTGAGGCATCTCACAGGAATAAGGCAAGATCATGCTACTGCCTGACCTAGTATTTGACACTTGTACTTGGTATACCTGTCCCCATAAAATATACTCTAGAGTTATGATAACTGTCCCTAAAACATACTCGGTGCCTATAGTAGTTGTCCCCTAACTTACTCGTCCACAGGCAACAAAAGCAAATAAGTAAAGCACTACTTTGCTTTCCTTGTAGACATGGGGGAGAAAATGCATCTGTGAAAACCAAAATATCACGGTTTCAGTGGCCATAGGTTGAGGCTGTCTGATTTATGACACTGATAATGTCTAGAAGTGGCTTTGCTTTACCTCTCATTTAGGAAAAAAAACACTAGCAGCAATATTTCCCTTAAACTACTGGTCAACACTAACTTCAGATCTGATCTTGAAATTACTTATGTCAGTCAATGGRATTGCTTGTCAGTTGCTTAAAATTACAAATATATCTGGGGGTCAGCATAAACAAGACCATGCCGGGATGACTACTGCCTTCCACTACTGACACTATTTAAGTAATCTTTGAAGGTATTCTTTTCAGTATGCCAACCCACCCCAGTCTTGCTTCATTTGGAGAATTTTATACATATCATTTCAAATCTCTATCACTTCTATTTCTTTCAAGGATTCTGATTCTATCAAAGTATGACCATGACTAACATGTGAAACTATAAGCTAGCACAGCAGATGTTCTTCCCTGGATTTGAACATCACCTTTGATCAAGCAGCATGGGTATTGTCAGAACAAGAGTAAGCCTTCCAAAAGGACGAAGTTCATTTGTAACATTGGAGCCACGAGCCAAAAGAACAATTTTGCTCTTGCTGTCTCTCCTCAGCAAACTGATTTCCTTTAATATTTATCACTGTCGTGCTGAATCTTAATTACAGGGCAACTAGCTTGCAACATCACTAAAGGAACACATATGGCTGATTAATTTCTCCATATAAAAGTTAATAGCTTACTCATTATACAAGTAATTTTAGGGCAGCTGAATATGTAGATTCAAACATTTTCAGGAACAAAGGACCTGGCTACTATCTGATCATTTTTATTTGCAGTCATTGTGACAACAGCTATTTGCAGGATAGTTTGTGAATCTTTAGGAACTTCAGACATTCTGTATAAATGTTCTTAATTCTTAAATACAAACAAATCTCTGTTACTGAGTTATGTCCAAACCCCAGAAACTGCTGATAGAAGAATATTTTCAGCCTCACCCTCTTCTGCTTGCAGTTAAAGAGATACGGCTGCTGCCTAGCCTCTTGCCAGAACTGCCACAGTCGCTGCATCAAAACAAGACTCAGATTGCAATGCCAAATGGGATAGTGAGAAAGAGACTGAGAGATACTCATATGCATTTGTATCTATCCATGAACACACAAGTTCTTATTAATGTGACTTTTTTAAAAAAACTAATGATTTAGCACTTCTAAGTTATATATACATGTCCTGGTCTTGCATTACTGAAATCAACTATTGGCAAAGGAACAGAACGGGGCCTGCATGAAAGCATATTCTTACTAATGCTATTCTCAGTGATGCATGCAGTGTTTTCTCCATGTCTACTATTGTTCCCATGACTTGTTGGGACCTTTCTCATAGTAGAATGCAAGTTGCTAAGGGCAAAGTGTATGTGCACTTGGCCACACTTACAGCACCCTGATCCTGGCTTCAGGCTTGCTTGTCTTAGTTGTGAGTAATGTATGATAAAACTCATCACAYACCGCAGGAGAACAAGTAGAAGTAGGCGGGTCATGAAAAATCTGCAGGTAGAAATTATTCATCCAAATCATTCAGGAAATATTCCATAATTTAAATATATTCACAGAAGGCGGGTGTATTTCATGAAATATTTTCAAAAGTAAAAAGGCCATATTTGCCACTAACAATAGCAAAAGCTGTCAGTGGCATGAACTTTAACAGAACTCCGCTTTGTGTAAAAATGCCTTATTCCCAGTTGCTTAAAACATTGCCAAAGGTTAACAGTTTCAGATGAAAGTTTTCTATTCTGCCAATCAACTGAAGCAAAGCTTTTATTTTTCTTTCTTAATGCTTCTTTCTGAATATTTCAGGCATTTCTGATAATGAGATTGAGGAAAAAAAACCCTGGTGTTTAGCTTCATTTGAAAAGATTTTAATTCTATTTAGGGTCTTGAAATTTGAAAGGGAAGGTCATGCTCTTTGTCATCATCAAAAATGCAAATCAAAGAGAGCTCTGTTAAGTAAAAGTTTGGTGAAGCCTATGTACATCATTAATATTCTTTGAATGCATTTGTTTATTGTACATTATATATATTAGAGAAGTAAAACAGGTAAAATCAGTTATGCATTTTCTGGGAGTTGACAAAACAAGCATGTGCACTTTGCTAATTATCAAAATCAGGAGATACCAATTAGCACAAAGCATCTTGTTAAAGCTTGTATGTCAACAACACCAAGCTAACCCACAGTCTTGTAATGTACAGTGAAGTATCTCTCTCTTGCCCTTTTCCACAGAAGCAATTCCATATTCACAACTTTACAGATAAGGTGGACAAATCAATTTGTCTAAAGAAAAAGGTAGTCTAGCTCTATCCGGGTGGAGCTCACCAAGTCACTTATCTAAAGGAGTAGTACAATTATGGATAAAGATCAGTATATGTGTCCTCTGCAATTACGACCCTCTGGTCCCATGTCCAAAAGAGAAGGTATTTCTATTCCCCAGGATGCTCTGCTATATATTTCATGAAATATTAAAGTCACAGGGCAGTTCTTAGCGTARCTAGCACTAATTCATGGAACTTACAACTTGCTAGTTATAAACCTAGTGTCTTGCTTGCTGTAGCTGCTTCCCAGTCAAACCTACCATTGAAAGCAATGATGTCTGTCAACCAGCCAGCCCCCTCCTCAGTAGCAGACAATACTCAGAGGGCTGAACATAAAGTCTGGGGCTACATCTATTCCAGTAGATAAAATGGAGCACTGCTTGTTCTCTTGTCGAGTGTAAGCGACACCGTGGCTTACATCCAAACAACTGATCTCTTCTCCTTCCCCTGGCCTATACTATTCCCTGTCCATGCCTGAGAAGAGAGTTTTTTGGCATGCACGTGGACTAAAACTGTGCCTTGGAGCATGTTAACAGTTAAAGAGAATAAATGATTATGGGTAGTGCTAGAGCCCAAGCACGGGCCCTGCTAAGTGTGCTGGTAGAGATGTAGCCTTAGAGTCTAAACTCAGTCTTGAATCCTTGGACTCCCTCTTCCCGCCCCAAACATAAAGCTGCAGCCCAGGCCAGAGATCACCCTCAGAGAACGGTTTCTGAACGACCTCACATTTCTCCACAGGGATGAACACACCGTTTCCTTCACACAACCTTTGCAGCGGCTTGTTCTGTTCCACTCAAAATTCTAGTTTATTTATGAGTCACAACCTAGCAAAGATGATGACCTACATTAGAGTAAGATGTGTCTCCACTCCTAATATTTGTAACAATTATGATAAGATAGTCACAGAAACTGACTTCAGTCCTGATGGCAGCTGAATATGAAAGTAAGAAGTCTTCATGATTTAGACAGAACAAAAGAAAAGAAAGATACTAGGGTATTGTGTGTGTGTGTGTGTGTGTGTGTGTGTGTATACACTATATATATGTGTGTGTGTATATATTATATACACACACACACACATATACGTATGTGTAAATATATGCATATTGTTTTTATATTTTAGTGTTACCTTCAGGGAAAAAAAAAAAGAAACAGGTCTTGATTCTTATTGCAGGTTCATACGTTGCCATGACACAAAATTATCGAGATTATTATTTCTAAATTATATCTAAGAAATCATTTCTAGAAATGTTAATGAAAATGGTTAGAGAAATACAGATACAGGCAAATAACTGTAGAAGTTAGCATCTGAAGAGAGTTACAGAATATACACAAAGAAATCTGAATTCTGTATTACATTGATAATATGAACGATGAGTGATAAAGATCTGCAGTGTCTCTGATAACAGGCTCCTAGACAAAACTTCACTTTATGCAAAATGTCATGAAAAATCCAACTCATATCTTCTGTCATTATGGTGACATGAGGAGTAGAAGTGGTTTGGTTTTATTCATGCTTGTTTGCCGCACAATTTACTGTTGAAAGTTTGAAGGAGACGCATTGAGTCTATGTTCAAGGCAGAGCTGGATCAGTTCAACAGTACCTTAAAGCCAAACCATAAGGTCATCAAAGGTTGCACATCTCTAAAAAGGATTTTAGGGTATCATCACCACATTTTCTTTTGAAATCTCAGTGTCTCACATCCTCTGTAAATCTAGTCCCAGAAGCAATTTTGGCAATCTATAATCTGCATTTTTTTCTGGGGATGAGACATCACTGCTGAATGTTCAGAAAATTCAGTAGAGGTGTTATAATGGAAATAAATGCTACAAAATAGATGCAAATGCAAATGACTCAGAACTGACAGAAAATGAGCTTTTTAGAGGAGACAGGTCTCAAGGAAAACCTAGTATTTCCTGATAAGCAGGGTATATCAGAGGAGACAAACATAATGGCAGTGAGGCTTTACAGATTTTATTGTATTTCCTTATAGCAACTGTAGATTCTTTCCTTCTCTCATTGCCAAATCACTGTAGACTTTGAAAGTCAACTATTCTCTGCCAAACATTCCAAATGCACATGCTCAGACACATATCTGCTTACAACTAACCTTCTATTTTATACTCTTATATTCATGGGAAAGAAAAATGGGGACATTCTCAAAAACTTCTATTTCTCCTATGGGGAGCTACCACAGAAAAGCTGAGAAACTCAACAGTTCCCTTGGACACTACCTGTTGTTTGCAATGGTGTCACTCAAAAAGGTAGCTCATGATTGAGCCCCGATTCATTAAGACTACAGCAACAGAGGGAAGTCTGGTCTTAAAAAATGCTAGGAATTTTTTAAAGTTCAGTGCTGTTAATATCATTTTTTAATATTAATAACTTCCCATATTCAGTGCTATGATAGAAAAGATCCTTGGAGAGGTCTATTACTGTTGTAAAAAAACCCCACATGCAATGATACACAGCAATTCTGAACACCACAATTTGCTGGCCTTGATCCAGGATGACTTAAGCACATACTCACTGGGACATAGCTTGAATGCTTCACTGACTGGCACTTCATTAAATCTGAGTAAAAGTGTAACCTGCCTTTTTGTTGGATTCAAAAACTGTACTATGAAAATGATTTTCTTTTCGTTTTKTTGAATGGCGAGAAAAAACTCAGACTTTTTTTGGATTAAAATCTGATCCCTCTAAACCTGAACACATGAAGAAAGCCTGATTTTAGCATTTTCCTAGTTCATATAAAGCATACACAAAAATATAAGCTTCATTTGCAGTGTATTAATCTATTCTAAAATATATGAATATAAATATCTACAAGTATATTGTTCTCCCTTGCTTTCCTCTCCTTTTTGGTCCCCAATATAATGTTGCAGTTGGCATGTCTTTAAAAACCTACCAGAAAAAGTCCCGTTAGGTTGGTGCTGATTTGACAATGCCCTTAGTTCAGTCTTGTATCTGGTTCAGTCTTGCACTGGGAACAGCAAAGTTCTTTGCTTTCATATCTCAGAGCAGAGTCAGTACCATAATCTTCAATGCCAGGCTACTTTTCCCTGCAAGCACTCTGACAATGCAAATGGGAATAAATGACACATCTTGCACTTTGCAAATTCCAAACTGTAAAAACTAAAGGGTTTTAATAGTTTTTATCGCCCATTTAGAATTTTCCTCTTCTGTTTGTTAACTCTCTCCAACCTTCCTTTCAGTCTGTAAGCCTATGCAGAATTGATGGATTGCACAATTTTGCTCAGGCTTATGTCTATTGTTTTAGGAAAAGGAGTGTTATTTTTCAATGTAGTCTTCTAAGAAACTTGGCTGAGAGGGACTTGATCACAATTGTATTGTATGTCCCTTACGATGCTTCCTTTTTGTTCTAGAAAAGAAAAGAATAGAAAATAAAATAAATAAAACAAAACAAAACAAAACAAAAACAGAACACTACATATGGTAAAGAAAAAGGAATAGATAAGCATATTTTCCTCTTGTGATTAATTACATACCTGAATCAGGTACAACAGGTATTCTGGAGGAGGCAGCTGGATGCTTCACTAACTCTAGGGGTCCTGAATTAATGTTTTATGTTATTGTTATTTAATGATATTGTTTATGTTTATATTATTGTTATTTAATATTCTGAATGTTTGGAATACACTTTTGAGATGAATTTTCTGACTTACCAGTCTGGTTCCCAGGGTGAGCAGTCACTGACTGCACAGCCTGAATTCCTTTCAGACGGCACCAAACCAGTAGATGCACTCCAGTAACATGATCCTCCAGTCCCTAAAATTTTCAGTCCACAGGAACAGATTTTGGCTATCGCAAAGTAAACTTCCCCCAAGATGCATATAGCATAGACATCAGGTCCTTAATGCCAATTCATCTGCTCTACAAATGCTTCTGTAGTGTTGTATTGATTGCTAGTATGAACCTTGCCTCTCTGGACACTTTAGGACAGAATTTAGGCACACAGTTATGCGGTCTATCTCTGAAAATAAGAAAGGCTCTTGCCTATCATTCTGGGAAATCAAGCTCAGTGAGTGCTCTTTCTTTGTAATAGTTACTCCCCCAGTGCTGCACATCAGTATTTCAAAGCATATGACAGAGACACTATCGGTGAGACCAATAAAATCAAAATCTTTTAGATTTTTTAATCTTCTAAAATGAAAACAAACAGGAGTTATATCTCATTAAACTAGATTAAATTCTTGCTTTGTGCACCAGTTTTTTATTTGTACGATGTGTCTAATAGAAAATATTGTACTGAGGTTTTTAAAAGATGTAATCTTTGTCACAATTTTCATTGTTGTTACATTACCATGACTAGCTGCATACTTACAACTCTACAGTTGTAAATGGATCAATGGCATAATCTACAGCAGCCAACATCACGTTTGATTAAAAAGAATATTAGCAGAGCCACATGTTCTCCATGCTTCCATTTGCCTACAAAGGCAAAATCATAGCAAATTAATGCAAAASCTGATCTAAATCTCCAGAAGCAGTCAAATTCTTGTTTGTTGCCAACACATGTCAACCCAGACATAAGGTACCTAAAGAACAGCATTCAGGACACAAGTATATGTTTGTGAACACTTGAGAATGACCAGGGAGAGCTCAATAAATTACTCTATCAAAGCAGCAGCAGTTCGTTAAGAAAACAGTTTGGCATAAACAAGCCTTCCAGTGTACAAAACAAATGGAAGGCATATGTGAGATTTGTTTCAAAAGCTGGGGTTGTGTTGGTTGTGAGTTTTATTCCAGACATTTCCATTTATACAAAAGTATAGCTGTGCTTGTCTTATAAAAAAAAAAAAGGCAAAAAATGGAGTCCACATTTTCACTATCTTTGGAAAACTCACAGATAACAGCTAAAAACAGTTTAAAGTAGTTACTCATGAGGAAAGTTTTGTAGAAAGACTGTTGCTCCCTATGAAGAACAGAGATGGAAGACAGAACAGTACAAGAGCATACCAACGTGCAGAGCTAATGAGAGGGAATTTTTAAAGCAGGGAAATGTCCTAAGAGTGGGAGGGAAATGTCTCTCTTTGTTGCAGAGACTTCTCGGAAATGCACGGCCTTAGCTTTTGATGCAGTAAGTAATGGAGTAAGCAGTTAGTTTATTGTAGATATGATTCTGCAGTTGTAGGAGGTTGAACAGGAAATAATCTAACAGGTCTTTTCCTTTCCCTATATGCGATGCCCTTTGTAAAATAGGTCTATAAATTCTCTGTCATGCTGGAGTCTTAGTATAGTGCGGTGCTGATTGCTGTTCCAGAGGCAGAGCTACAGAGCCCAGCAAAAGGTAGTGAGTGTAACCAGGGAGCTAGTTTAGAACAGAAGAAATATGGCAAATGATTTAGTGTGCCTGGCTTCTCAGTTCCTTTTCTAAAGGATATRCTGAAATTATTTCAGACAAACTATAAAATATGAAGAAAGATCAGAAGACTRAAGTAAATTTCTGAGGATTCCTTAATTATCATGTTTCAGACCTCTCATTCCCCTGACAAAGACTACAATGAGAACAGCAAAACCCCACATTAATATATTTTTCTGACAAGCACTATAGGCTGACATGAGAGATTAAGTTAAATTAATCTATGTTAGAGTCCTCAGATTGTTGTTGTCTTGTTCCCTAGTGATGCCATTGTACAGTAGCTAATCAAAATAAGGAATAAACACAGAGAGATTACTCAAACTCTTGCGGTTTCTGTGTTACTTTGGAACACACTTTCAGTGCCAGACATTATATAAGAAACATGTTGTATACAAATGGTGGTTTTATCAAGATGGAGAACTCACTCCAAAGAAGAAAAGATATTCACAGTGAAATACAGATTTGTCTTTTTGATTACACTGTAATCAATTGTTTGGTAGAAGTAGGCAGGCCTTATATTTAGCCCAGTGCTCTGTAAATTCAGATATACAAGACTCCAGTCAGATCCTTAGGCACTAGAAAGCAGATAAAGTCTGCTTCCTTTGTCTTGCTAGTTGCCTTTGTCCTCCACCCGCTCAGCTTATTTGTGCTTTGTTTACATAGAGATCTGTAATAGAGAGTGTGCCACTTTAATAAAGTCCCATTTAATAGATTAAAATGATTAAATGACATTTTGGTGAAGATGGCTTGGACTGCAATTCCCGTATGGTGACTGGTAGGATCAAGATTTGGGGATAGAATTGGTGAAATAAGTGGATTAAAAATGCTTCAGAGTGACTGGAATTATAACTTAAGGGCTCACATTAAATTCAGTCTTTTTTGTTTGGCTGGCTTGAAGCTTTCCTGTTGCTGTAAAGTAAAATACTTGCACTACAGTATCTTAAGTTTATAATGGTATTCTACAATGAGCAGACAGAAAAGCTAGGGCCACTTGATAGTTCAATGACAACATGTTTTGTTGAAAAGCCTTTTAGGTGTCTTTGGAAAACAACATCACATGCATCTGTTCCACCAACTCTGTAATTATCTGCCTCCCACAATATGGTACTTTGTCCTTCAAAATTCCAGCACGGTAAGCCCTGGTTATGCATTTCCTCTTACAAGATGGCAATAATCTAACAATGGGAAGAAAAAAGAAAAACACTTAATCAAAGACATACTTAGACATAAATATGAATTTTCAAAAATACTGTAGATAAGCTAAGTATAAAAATCAGTGTAACCATAACCATAATAAACCATAGTCCACACTGCRCATTAATGATGAGCCATTCAAAAAAAATATATAAATATCCTCAAAGAAAAAGTGTACATTGCTTCATTATTTTGGGGGATAACAGCACTTTTTGACTGCCTTCTTTCACTTTGTGAAAATAAGATTCATATCAATAAAACATTTAGCACAGACCCACCAGTCATGACTCCATAGTGGCAATTTACACTTGAAAGCAAGACTAAATTGTTGTCAACTCACTTTCCGTAAATATATGCAGATGTAACATTTCATGAGATAACGTTTCAGATAATGTTTCAATCAGCCATGCTATTTTATTGCAATAATAGTTTGCAAAGGCAATGTTTCTAACTGCTCCCTTTCTGGAATTTCACTCTGACTAGAGTTCACAGTTGGGATTATTTCAGTCAGGTAAAAGCACCCATTTTTCTCTTTGGATTTATTTCACATGGAACAATTTTTGCTTGTGAGGACAGAGCAGAAGGATGACTCTGCGCTGCGATAAAGAGGCCCTTCCAACAGGCTGTGCAGGCATGTCAGAGATCCTTGCTCAGCTGGTGCCCAGCTGAAGAAGCAGCATCAGGAGCTTTTCACTTGGAGTATTAGAGTTCATGACTTTGGCCACAGGCTGTGTGCAAGTCCTGCAGGAGTTAACTGCAGAGTAGCTCCTGTACAGTGATCTGCGCAAGGCCATTTTACCCTACTAGTAAAAAAWAATAATAATAATAATGATAATAATAAAAATATGATCAGTCCTCATTCATATTGAATAAGATGGAGCCTTTTCATATCTGATTCTCCTGTTCTTCTATGTTCATTGTTTAGAATTGGTGACCTAGGGTCAGCGTATTTATAAAAACTGATTTATCAACTCTAATAGTTGACTTGTTTATGAGGTTTGTTTGTTATTTATAGGGTATGAAATTTAACTTGGCATGGCACATAAAATTTGATTGTTACCATCCCAATCARTAACTGTATTTCTAACATTTGGAACTGATTACTTGTAGTTTTCATACTGTCAAAAATATATTCCAGCTTGTTATTAGTTGGATAGCTTTTGTTTACTCCATCATATCGTTTCCTCTTAATTTTAAAATCAACAAAACTTCTTTTTTGTTGTCTTTTATTAGAGAATGTTTAGGTTTCTTAAGATGAAGACCATAATTTTGTGATAGATCTACAATTACAATGCTGATAATCTTTTCCAAGGAAGCATTTAATTATTTTGGGTGGATTAAACCGAGTGCTCAGGAAGAAAACCTGAGGACAGAGAATACAGTATTACTAACTTGATATTCTGGCGCCAGCATGGTCTTCAGTTGTGTATTCTGACTCAAATTCCCAAACAGCCCTACAGATGCAAAACATGCCTGTTCACATATGGTCTGGATATTCCACAAGCAGAAAGAGAAGTTGAAATGTGTAATCAGTTCCACCCTCAAGTACACTTCCCATTTATATCTGTGGTTACCTATGTCTAGTCACAGAGGTCTAAACCTTTTTAAACAATTATCTACGTTTTTGTGTTGCCTGTGGAAGCATAGGAAAATGCAACTGTAGATGTCCCTTACCACAGATGTCTGGACACAACAGGCACTTCCCATCTATTTTCCCACAGCCTTATTGATCTCAATATGAAGGATAGCTCTGTTCTTTTCAAAGACAATATATTGTTCATGCAAATATTGTGCAAAAGCAAAATGTTAAGGATACTTCATCAAACCCAATCTTGAAAACATGAGTGAAATTGGACAGATTAAGTTAAAAAAAATGACAAATATCTCATTCTGTAGGATATCAAAATAATTGCATGGAGGTGAATAAATTAGGATAGAAGTCTGATTATTACTGTCTAATAATTATTTATGAATGTTACATAATCTGTTATGTATAGATGCCCCTAACGCTTTTTAAGTACTCATCCAGCATCTCCAGCAGCTAGCATGTTTCATAAGGAAGGGCAATCCCAAAGATTTAGTATTCTTATTATAATTTCATTCTGATGAAAAGAAATACAACCAATGCTACCACAGGTCAAATGTTCATTCTCTGTCTTCATAAGAATCAGGGTTGTAGCACTATGACTTACGAGTTATCTCAATCTAATATATTAGAAGAAAAGAAGATTAACATTGAAGAGGTTCGGCCTGAAAAAAAGACTTGTGCATTGTTCATTCATTTCTTCTTCCTGCTCTATGAGCTGTTTTGACAAAAGATATTGTTTCACACTACCATCTCTCTCCCTCTCTTTCTCCCTCTCTCTCTCCCTCTCTCTCTCACCCATAGGTAGACACTAGATCTAATTAATTGCCTTTTTTTAATGGAAAATTTATATGAAAGTCTTGGTTTTGCAAATTTAGTTTATCCTGGATTAAACTTGTTCAGAAATCATTTTCAAGCAGACTTGTTGCAAACACAAAGCCCTTTCACTTAGAACACAAAGGAGCATAATCTTTCCTGAAAAACCTGACAATGTCTTGTATAAGGAATGCTCACCAAAAATATTAATTCCTAGAAAAAAAAAAAAGACAATCAAGCACTTACAAAGGAACTCCTACCTTTTGCATGTTTAGTATATGTGCCTTAACCATCTGCTGCACAAATTCAACTGGATCTTATGAGCTCACTTAAACCCTGTCCCCTTAATGTGTCCAGGAGCACAAATTCCAGTGACTTTGAAATCAAAGGATGTAAAACATCCAGCTTTTAAACATCCTACTCTGTGCTGTGCTCTGTCTTTAGGCACCCACATACCTTTGAAATCACAATTCTGAATGTTATTCTCATACCTTTACATACTTTTGGATAAATATTCTCTCATACTTACCTTGCGAAGAGAAAGAGTAGGGGGATTTCTCTCTCCGAATTTTAACTACCCAGAAGTTAGCCCTATAGTTAAAGCTAGTCATCTAGAGTCACTGGAGAAAGAGCCAAACACCTTTTCAAAGGAGTGATTTATCCCTGGCTATTTTATACAGTTCTCTTAGGCTAAGATGAATCAGCCTCAGAAGGGGACTTTCTCTTTCCATTGATCAGGTGGGTTTTAGACAATTGGTCTAGGTTAGATGCGTAACTTCCATGCGGCTGAATTGTGGTAAAATGAACTGTACTTTAATTCCTTTTAACTTAATATTAACAGATCTTGGCTGATAGACTCTGATATAAATCAGTTCTTCCAAGTGCCTATGTTTCTTAATGTAAATAATCTGAATTTATGTTGACCCCAGCATCTCTCACTTTCACATAATATAGACCATTCAGACCAATGTAGTTTTGTCCTATTCTTAAAAGAAGGTTTTTCAAAAATATTTTGCAAGAGGGATATGTGGCCAATGYGGAAATCCTTATTTTCCTCACTATTTCTCTACCAATAAAAGCTAGCCTATTCTTTTTATTTAAATAAGGCTGACTTAGCTCACTGATGTGTCTGTAATGACTCAATACTATATCACTACTTCATTTAACATACAGTGCTTAGATTAGTAACCACTTTTAAAGATCTTCCATTACAGCTATTTGTATTGTTACCTATTCTGAAAGGCACCTTTCATTAAATCAGTTATCACTGCTAAACCTTCGAAATCTTATGATGGAACCTGGCAAAAAATCTAGCAAATACAGAATAAACACTTCTGTGCGGATGGTACTGTAAAAACCTCTTTCATAACATGGATATTGCATCCGAACATTTTTATTTCCATCATCTACAGTTTAATTTAAGACATTCAGTAGGCACACTGACATTCATGTGCGTCAATGTGCTAGACAGCTCTTACAGATTTCATCTTTTATATAAGATTACCCTTCACAGCAGTTGCAAGGTGTAATGAATTACAGGACTGAAGTGATACACAGCCGGGACAAGGAAAGGAGGCAGGATCTGAGCAGATACCCCTGAAGTCATCATTAAACAAGTGTTCATTATCAAAGAGACCAACAAAGTAACTGGAATGGGAAGCAGAATCAAAGTTAAACACTTTCATGTGATTCGATATAGGGTGTTTATGGGTGCTTATACAGTGTTTTGAGATGTTGAGAAACAGGGAAAACCTATTTA
This sequence comes from Apteryx rowi, assembly GCF_003343035.1. Lineage (NCBI taxonomy): Eukaryota > Metazoa > Chordata > Aves > Apterygiformes > Apterygidae > Apteryx > Apteryx rowi. The sequence goes on from NW_020450849.1 coordinate 1,725,566, forward strand.
CATAGTAGCTATTGCTCTTCTTATCATATAAAGTCCCAGAAACTTAGCCCAAAGCACTAAAGACAACTTTTGAAGTTATCACCCATAACTATTAGCAAACACTTAATTTTACAAAAAAGAAACATTACAAAGAGAACAAACCAGGTAATTTTTTTAGCATTTTAGCAGCTATTCCTTGTTTTGCTCTGACTGCACAAAGTGGTAAGCCATAAAAGCAAAACTATTGAAAGCATTACATTTTATAAAGGCTCTCTTATAGGCTTGTGCAATATCTCAGTAAGATCTGAACATTGTAAGTGTATCACAGAATGCACTTTTACAGGTAATTTAAAACAGCTGGGTATTTATAACTACCCATTCTAGGCTGTGGCACCACCCACTGAAGAAACACTGGACAGTCTCAGAAGACTTTGTTGCTGACTTCCTATACAATATTCGTCTAGTTACTTCATTTCTCTCTGCTTTGATTCCTCCCTCTGCAAAGCAAGGGATAATCATACCTGGAACAAGCTATAAAGCAAATGACAGAAATACCCACATTTGTAATGCCAGATATGAACTAATTGGCTCTTCTGGACAGGGAGAAATGCTACAAAGATGCAACCTGGAATTTGTAGGGTGGGTTTATAGTAAGTCACTTCCACACTCCCAGCTTGCAAGAGAGGGTTTTATTAAGCCTAGATGACATTACTTCCGAAGAGTTTCACACAAATATGTGGACTCACTCTTTGTTCAATCTCTTAGTCAACAAACTGTTGAAGATGTTGCTGAAGATGTCCTCCATTTCTCTGCTGTCCTCAGTACATCAGAGTTTTGATGCGGTTTTGCAATGAGGGCTTGAATAGCTTCAGTGTTCTTGGTGACTGCAGGGACTTTTTGTGAAGCTTTCTAGATTAGGCTGCTACATAATTATCAGCTGCTGAAGAAGCCTGAACACAAACACCTGAACAAGTTGTTTCTTCTGGTCCTAAGTCAGTACAGGAGGAAAAAAAATGTATTTCCTATACCAAAGGTAGAGCTGTCTTCTTAAAAGTGAGAGGTGCAAACCAGTACCACATTAAATGAAGATGTTTCTATATATCTTAAGGCTGATTTGGGGGAAAAAATTCTAAGGCATTCCAAAAGATAATTGGAACATCAGAAAATACTAAATAATTCTAAAATYGAAAGAAATCATATTACCATCAATTAACCTCTACTGCATACACTGATAAATTATTCAGTCAGTTAATGGCATTTAAATTTAAGTGCAGTTGTACAGTTCCCTAGATTGTAGTTAAAGTTGCTTCAAAACGCAGGGACAGGAATGCACTTAAACCCTGGAATGGGAATGAAACCTGAAAGGCTAGAACTTACAACAGGGCCCTGCTGATATGTAGGACTCTACATGGTACGGTGGGAGCTAGTGAGCAAAGGGGATGCTCCACTTTGGTACTTCTAAACAAGATGTAACTTGCTTACAGAAYGGCTTGACTCTTCACAGCTTCTCTCTGCTCTAGGAATGAATGAATTCTTCAAGCAGAATTAATGGCAGAGAGTAGGTCCAGAAGGACTACACAATTTTGGCTACATCTGAAAGACATGAGTACCTCAATAGCACAAAGAAAATAGGTGGTATGGCTGGAAGCTTTAAAATGTACTATATATGTACACTGTAAAAATGTGCTAAAATCATCTAATTCAAGTGAACGAACACACATTGTCTTGGAATTTAGCATCCTGTTCATGCTTTCTCTCCCATCTGTGAAGTGTGAGGGCACAACAGAACACAGTGGAGCTCAGTGGAGCTTCCACCTGTGTATTTTTCTCTGATACAAGCACTCCACAAATTAAGGACACTATTTGCATTGTAGTTTAATGCTAGAATAGCAGATCCTGATTGGAATGCCTATGTTTATATACTAAAATTATATTTTATTCAGTCACTTCTGTCTGTTTTATAACTAATTTGTCAAATCTAATGTTAGTCACGGTACTAAAAATTGAGTAGTTCAGGCACATAATTTGGAAAACCAAACTATGAGACTTCTCAATGGACAGCTAGTCACTTAAGAATGTGTGTGTTTGTCATTTGGCTAAATCAGACCCAGACAATGAATGTAGTATCACCAGCTGGAAAGTTCTGCTATCAGTACAAAAAAGAACTCCAGAAAAGTATATCTGAGTATTCACTGACCTGCATTGCTATTTTATACTCAAATGAAATCTGTGGAATTCAATTTTCGTATAGAATCCTTCTGAACTTTGCAACAGCATAGAAAAGCCTTCACTGAGGGGCTTGAATTTCTTTTGAAAGACCATGCAGACAATTCCAGCCAAATTCTATAATGGCTGGGTGAAACAGTCACAGTAATTGAATCTTTATCCAGCATAAAGACTAGATGGCTTGTAATCTAGTATTACCGCATCAGGACATATGTGCCGGATCATTAAAGGCAGTTAAACAGATAAGCAGGAAATCCAGACTAGCTTTACAAATCTAAAGTGCAATCAGTTACTTCCACAAAGCTAGTATAAGTGGCTCAGAGCTTTGGCAATCTGAACTATGAATAATGTTTATGCATTTGCTCACAAATTGTTCTTCCCAGGATTCATGGAGCATGGAATAAAAAAAGTTTTTTCTTGTAGGTGACTTCATGAGAGCAAAAATTCTTACTCCATAGTAAATATATATTTAAATCTGTTCTTTAAAAAATTAAATATAATAAACARGGGACTTGGGGTCCATTACTGAAATAAATAGGGGAAAATGGGGAAGGACATACAAGACTAAAAACAATGACAAAAGTACTGACTGGGTGAGACTTAGGGCTGATTTTTTCAGATTTAACCAGTGACTCTTTTTTCAGGTGTTCCATACAAGACAACAATTAATTTGGGGGAGGGAGGGTATTTTTTTATAACTGAGGTTTCAGAGTCAAAACTAAACTATCTTTTGTCTGGATCCAAATTTCTTTGAAGCTGGTCATGCAAAAGCTGGTCACTTTTGAAAAGCCAGTCATGCCTGCCATTACAAAAGTCTGAAGCTTGAACCTGCCACAGTTGGGAACAACTAGAATTTCCATAGTGCTCAACGGTATAGGAGTTCCCTGAGTCTGGGTCCTCTAGAGCTATCTGAGGCTTTAAATGCTGATTCTGCATGAACAAGTTTCTTCTTAGGAGAACTGAGGTACCCCAAAGCCTTTACAGACTGACTTCCCAGAATCAGCCACAGAGAACAACCTGAAAGGCTGAAATTAGAACTGTTTTTCCTGGTGGAACAAACTCCCCTCAACTTCATTTCTGGTCTCGTTCTCTTTCTCACCCAACTCTGAACAGAAAATCTTACTTTTTTTCTTTGTAGCCACAAAATAGTCTTCAGAAATGGGAACTCCTTATTCCTCGTTCCTTATGAATCCTTGTTCTCCTTATTTCTGGTCATATCTGAAGTCACAGCCTGTAAAAGTCTTTTCTTAAGCAAGCAATAGGGAGGCTTGTATTCTGTTACAGCATAGCATATTCATAGAAATCAGTAATTATTAGTACTCTACCTTTCAGTGATTGTTTTAAGGAAATTAATGGAAGAAACTAATGGAAGAAGCTCTATACATATCTAATTTAAGTTACGCTCAGCCAGCTAAGACTTCTATGTAATAGTTATACAGAATGCATGTTCTTGTTCAAAAGCTCTGTTGAAAGTATAATAAAAATTCAGTAGATCTAAGCCAAAAATACACATTCTGAAGAAGACAGAGACCAAGCTGATTACTTAAAAGGCAGATGTTATATACCTGCTTCTAACTGATTGTTATTTATTCTGCCTGGAAGCAAGCCTACCATTTTCATACAGGTTTTTTAAACAGTTTTATGCCACTGGGTAGTACCTATAGGTGAAATACAGTCAAAAATGCTGTTTGTGTAATTGCACTTTCACTGAAACAGGTAAATCCCCTCCTCCAGCACTCACTTGCTCTCACACCCTCGTACTCTTATTCGTATGCAGTGTCTTATCTCTTGCTGTCTGGCCTGTGAATTATGTGTCTGCTTTTACATTTCTGCCAGTGTTTGCTCATCACAGGTTGGTCATTTTTCACCTACAGAGATATACAGTCATTGTAGTTACCAGTTGTACTTCCATGATAGAAAATGAAAAGTATGTCCTTTGTACTTCAATATTTAACCCTGTTTGTGCTAAAAGATACTGAAGATTACACTACTCACAACATTCTTTTTTCCTAATTGTGGTCAATTTGGAAGCTGAAAAATTAGGTAATGTTTTCTTTAGTATTCTTTCAGTAAAGCTGCTAGAGTGAGAAGCAGTCTTGGCCTCTCTCCATGAAATACTGGGTGCTAATAGATCACTGTGGGGTTAAAAGTGTGCTCTCCCATATTACAGTACGTAACAGGCTGAGAGTGTGCGAGAGACGAATTAAACAGAGATGCACAACAGYGTGTGTGAAACAGAGAATACTGCAGAGCAGCAAATGGCTTCCTAAAAGGAGCAAAAAGGACTTCATCAGAGGTACCATGTGAGTGGCACAAATTACCTGCTCCCTAAGGCGGAAGACGCTAGCGCATCTGGCTCCAATGCTCCCTCCATTAAGCCACCATAACTCCCTCCATATGCAGTGTGAAGAATCAGATRCACTGCTGGAGTGACTGTCTGTGAAAAATGCTTCATTGGCACATGTGAAAGGAAGAAAATAATACCAATAGGCTGCTTTTCAGACTGAATTGCTGACACACAGATACATGCATTTTAATTAAAATTCTGTACACAGAAATGTGTACTCAAAGAATTCAAGCAAACATGGGATTTCTAATAGCATATCTTAGAGAGGATTCCCTATCCATAGTGGCTTTTATTAAGAGATTAATTGCTGACAAATTTATCATGTCATGTGGACAAATCTTAACCACCTTTGGCTCTGATTTTTTTATAATGCTTTCTTCTGGTCTACATCAGAAAAGTCTCTAGGAGAACCAATAAAAATACTRTTTATGCCAACTGCTTGGCCCCAATCAGTAGAAAAAAGATAAGTTAACACTTTGTTGGTAAAACACTAGTACTGCTTATAAAGGAAATACAGACTTAAATAATTATCCATTTATGAAATGCTGAATCACGAACCCAAATATGCTGGAAACCTTGCCAGGATATGTTTTCCATCCTGCTTGTCTATTTTTTTCAACAGAGAGGGCTTAAAGGACAGATAGAAATGAGTCCTTTCATGAAATCACCAGCTCCTTTGGCAGCAGTTACAAGAAAAAGATTTAACACAAGATAAAAGAAAAAACTCTCTCCAATCAGGAAATTACAGTTTGCCAGCCATCTCCCCAGTACAGCCCCTTGCAACTCAATAGTCCTAACACAGATGGGTTTCCACCTCGAGAAGCTCTATCCGGACTGTGCCCCACACAAGTTGAGAGTGGTGGCACTTGCTGACACCTGTATCGGTAAGGGTCTCACCTCAATACTGATAACGCTGCAATGCAGCCAGGAGGTGGCTGTGAAAAAGAACTCTTTGCCCAGTCAGGGCACTAGCAGCCTGCTCACACATGTGTAACTGAGCTGACTAGAGGCACAACTATGTGGCCAGTAACACAGTGAACCTGCACATTCCTCAGATAGCTGCAGGGTTTCAGTAGGGCTCTTGCTGGAGATTATTGCTCCCCATTTCTGGCAGGCGCCCAAAGAAGAAGAGCACCCTCAGCAAGGTCAGAGAAGCACTAGTTAGGACTTCTGAAACACCTCTGGTTAAAGTTTACTTTTAAGTCACAGGAAAAGAAGGAAAAAGTTGCTTCTCTGCAGACGTGAGCTAAATTGGTAACACAAGTCACTGGGMAGTTGGTTTCCCAAGAGAACTGAGGGAACAATCAGTATATTAACTGCTGGAAAGTATAAAAGGCAACATATTCCCAAACTATAGTTACAATTCCTGAAATGGCTCTGTAGCTGGCAGTGCTTTATAACCTCCACATATTCAGTGTTTCCTTCATGTTGTTCCTTCATGCAAGCTAGAACTAGTACGAGAATACTGCAACAAAGGCTATCTGGTGCAAATTAAAGCCATATGCAAACAGTGTGCTGTTGAAATGAGCACACAAAATTATTTTCCTGTCTTCTTCTGTAGTGTGCAGCACTACAGAAGACTTCCCTTGTAAGTCTCAAAATGTAGTCGAAGCTCAGCTGAGTAAAACTGCTGTAGAACATGACATGGTATCTGGCACTAGTTTAAAAGGTAGTTGCGTAGCTAAATAGTGCTGCTACTGGGAGCCTGTTTTATAAAACCAAAAAAAAKAAAGGACTATGAGCAATCTGTGGACAAGAAACCTCAGAAGATTTTTACTTCTTCACTTTGACTGACCTGTGTAACATTCTCCTGACCAAAACCTCATTTTAACTGCAGTGAGAGAGGAGTGTGCCAAATGAGGCATGCTCCTGGCAACCACTGATACACACCTGTGGTAAACCCCAAGAACCCCAGGTTTTACAAAGCAAAAGTCTAGAGAAAGCTGGGAATTCTAATGTTTTGAAAGGTTTATAGSGGTCACATTTGTGCTTTCTCTCCCATTCAGAACCTCACCAGACTAGTGAATTTTCAAGAGAGCTAAAGCGCTTCTTAGGGCACGTCTTTTAAATGAGTGCTCCAGTGCCAACTATCACCTGCCATTTGCAGTTTTGGAGGATGCTGCTGAATGCCAGTGCCACTCTTCTAAAAAAGCTGTTCTTGTCACTTTGGCAATTCAGTTCAAGAGACAGTTGTAGAGAAAGAAAGTTCTAGAGAAAGAAACCATTGAAACTATTGAACCATTGAAGCACTGAAACATGGTTCTCTAATACAAGAGCCAATTTATACAATGAACATCTGAACAAAAAGAAAAAAGCCCTTCATCGCTTTGAAGATATTCTGGAGTAAGCAAATCTATTTTATTACACACTTGCTATGCTTGTACAGACATCATGGACTCAAAAAGTGGTCCCTACATGTAGCTGAGCAGTTGAAAAAAAAACACAAAAAGAAAACATAAAGAAGCTGCAGAAAAGAAAAGTGATGGAATGTATAATCACTTAAAATCTGGAGAAAAGTGGAAACTGATGCCCCTCTGAAGTGTTCCTCTGTGTTTGTGCATCAGTTCCCATGAGGAGCTGGGAGACTCTCGAATGCTTTGCTGAGGACAGCTAGCAGGAAGTCGCTTCATGGAGCAAGGGGCAAAGTTATTGCATTGGACTGAGRCAGCAGCAGCACTCCTTGTGTGCTACCGAGTAAAGAGCCTCGCTCACACTACGCAGTTGCTTCTGATATCCGTGCGTGATAAGGACTGTCTGCTGGGACAGTGACCCAGGGTCTTTTCCCATGCACRGGGGATAAGACAAACAAGAAACCATAAGAGATTACATATCATTTCCTAGTTTCTGCCAGAAGCTGTGATTCAAGTTAAAATATATAGGTGTATATATAGGGGTGTGTGTGTATATATGTATGTATGTACACACATACACAGATACAAAAATATATGTATACCTCCCTGTCACAGGGAGGAGTCAACATCTGGTGTTGCCAGTAACTGCAATTTCCATTGCTTTTCAGAAAGAAGCACCAGAAAGGAGATGGCACTGAAGCATGATTTTGGCCTAAGGGATGTAATCATATACTTCCATAATCTTTTCTAGTCAGTAGGTTTCTGTAATGTTTTAAAAGAGCTGTAAGTTATGCCAAATCAACAACATATAGTTGTGGGTATATTCTTCTGAAAAGTGAAAGAAACCATTATTCTTGATATGCTTGATGTGACTGAAATACAAAAAACAATTGTGCAAACTCTACTAAACCGGACTCACCACTATATAGAACTGTTAAATGCTCTATTAACTTTCATTACACAAAATCACAAGATTAAGATCACAGATTTAAAAGATAGTTTTTCAGTATTTAGGCAAAGCTTTCTGAGACAATCACAGAAGGGTTTGAACAAATGATTACTGTAAATGCTGTGTGTATACTATTCTTCATTTCTATTTCATTTTTTTTTATAATTTGATTTTTATCATTTGCTTCTTCAAAATACATCAGGACTCATGAACAGGCTGAAATAACATGGGACTATATTTCAGAATATATACTTCCTAAAAAAAAATAGGAAAAATTTGATGCACAACATTTAATTAAAATGTGAAGTCAGCAATTAAAAATACAAAAATGAAAATACCAAGGCCTATTAAAACTTTCTGTAATTCAAGAGATATAAAAGAACATAGTATAAAATTAACTTCATGCTACCAGATAAACCAACATGTATCATACTCAAAAGTTACTATACATGTTACCTTACTAAAGTTAAGAAAACATTCACTTGAAACAATATACACACTACATTTAAAAAAAAAAAATTGTAAGTACAAATGCACGTATATATATTATGGAGGCATTAATCATAGCTCTATATTTAAAACTGAGCTGAGTTTTACATGGAAAACAGGAATTCATTCAACCTTCAGTACTCTGCAACAATAATTTCAGTCTCCATGTATCAACCCCACAATCGAGCTCACAAGTGAACTTTATATCAGGGATCAGTTGGCCCATCATTTATTTTTACTTTATTACTTTTTTTTTTTAATTTGCAGAAAGCCTCAAACAAAAAGATACAAAAGATTGCAAACAAACCTATAGAGTAATTTTATGCATTTTTACCATCAGTCTTCCTTTTGTTATATGCATTGGTAAAAATGGCTTTCTAGCTTAAGATTGTTTGCACTAATCACTAACAAATGTCATCTCATCTAACATGTTATTCACTAAATATATTTTTAGAGTTTTCTAGGCAATGTTTATTTGGTAATTATTTTTAAATCATGCTTTTCAATAACACTTATTAATGTCTACATCAATGAATTGAAGACTAACAAAGAATATTCAGCTTCAGTATTCATTATGCTTTTACACTTTCGCCTGTTAGTGCTCTTTTATTTCTGAATACATTAAAACAATCTCATAAACTACTGAGTCATTGTTTATATAATCTAGAATAGTTTGTATTCCCTTATCTTCTTTTGGAAGTTTCTTTTCCTTACCGTTTTCCTATTCAGTGAGTTTTTTTGGTTTTAAATTTACTTTAATTATTTGTCTCAAATTTTCAGATTACCTGTATTCAGTTTCAAGATTTTTATATACTTCTATGCCATGTAGTCTAACCCCAATAATTTGGGGAATTTTCTGATTATATCAACAACATTGGAACATACTGAAGCCACATGTTTGTTGGCACAATAACTAGTASATTATAACATTCCTGTGCAGATAACTGGAAGGAACCCAGATCCTTGTGCTTTTACTCACAGAGAAAAGAGAGGGACTTTTCTGTCATTGGGCAAGAGTAGTTTTGAACACAGTTCACTGCAGTTTTAGTGTACAGATAAGATAATCTCTCAAGCTCCCTGCCAGCCTTTCTGTGGTTCCGTGATTTAACATCAGATTTTATTTATATATGTATATACATGTTTATACATAATATATAATGCTATTTCTTGGCATTTGGCTATTACTATTATATAAAGAAGTAAATAGACTTTTTATCTTCATGTCCTGAATCTGTCTTATTTCATATAACCATATGTCTTTGTACTGCAGCATAACTGTTTGTTAGTGGTTCTGTTTCCCTAGAAGGTAAACTGGGATAAATATTTTGAAATTCAGCTCTTTTTTTACAGTAATGATATTTTCCCTGTCAAATAATCTACATATTTATCCAGGCCATTGGTAAACTAACCAGAGGGCTTCTGAACAGCTATTTCCTAAATTCCAGTTGCTAAAATGCATTGAACTTTCACCTCCCTCAAGCACCACCATGAAAACCATTTGCATCAGCAAAAATTTGTTTTCTTTAGGAAGTATAGAGATGCTAGTATGCATGGTCTTTGCAAGTCTGTATCGCAATAGGGTCATGTGCAGAAACATACCTCATTCTAGCAACTGGATACTTTACCACTGTTGGCTATGCTGTAAGGCTCCATACAATAACATTATGATGAATTTACTCATGATTTACATTGCAGTTACACTGGCTTTCCACTAGATGACAATATATTACAGCAGATACGATAATGAAGGTCAAATCATATTAGTTTAAGCATAAGAATAATAACAGATACTTTTTCATGTATGCTGTTCATCTGATCTGGATTAAGACTTATATAGTTAACACTTGATCAGATTTGTATTAGCTACCAGTCCTTGCCACAGCCTTAACTGGAATCCATTATGTCCAGTGTAATTAAAAAAATTCTCCAGCTTTACTAGGTCTGTTTTTGTAAATTTAGCAGATAACTAACCAGATGATGCTCTGAAGCCTTTGGGAACGATAGTCAGGCTGGTCAGTGAGCCCGAACGGAGGTGGAACGGGAAATCTTGTTTCCACCCAGCCCCAACTTTAGATGCCATTTGATCCAGTGCAATCACAAGCGCGCCCTGCAAATCAGGATACAGACCCATAGCGAATCTCTGTTTGCCAAACTGTATTTACATGTAGCACCACTGAGGGAACCTAAAGCATTTGATACCCAGTGTGAGATACACTGTGGCAGTGACTAGAGACTCTGATTCTGCAAAGATCGCACTGTACTAGATACTGTGCAAATCTAAGAGCAACTGATAACTCTTAGACTGAGGGCCCTACACACAGGAAAGAGAGACTTACGTATTTCTTAGCAGCTTGAAGCTTCCTATTAGTCTTATAACAACTATGGAGCTGCCCCTTATTATTTCTGTATTTTGTGAGCTGGATTTTATTTCTACACCGTGACTGATGATAATCAGTTTGAGAACTAAGCTTTTGTTACAGACCCACCTTTGAAAGTTAGGATGCAGCCTTTATGTTGGATATGTCTGAAGACTTTAGAGTGCAGTGCATTGCAAAAGAAGAAGAAAATCCTTGCTGATTGCTATTGCTTGGGGATATTATACTGATATTATCCACCCATTAGTACCTTAGCACTTCACAGCACACTGCAATATGCAGCTGCCACAGCTTATGGCTCCTCTCGATTTCTGCCTGATTTGTTTTCTCTGGCTATGACACAGGCTTGAGGCGCCCAGACTCCCACAGGTGCAGGCTCTTCTGTCCCCAGTGACCAGAAGACACATGCAGTAGGAAGTACCTGCTCACTTGGCCTAGTTTCAGCAGCAGGGACAGCGTGTGCTCCCATCTACCCCAACCTAAACCCGATAGCAACAGAGAACTCAGAATGTGCAAATTGCAGTGGTCTCCCAACTACTGGACAAGTGCCACACAGGCTGCTATATAAAAATCAGAATGACCAGTACTCAAACACTTAAATCGCTTAACTGGAGTTATCCTTAGCTATACATTTTAGTTTCACAGAGGGGCTTAATTGTAATGTTTAGTTAGATCTCAAACTCGGCGTGGGCGAGCCAGGTTGCCTCCCCTCTTCACATTCTGTTTGCTATGGTTTCCCTTTGGCAGTACTATCCACTGTACTGGAAATTTAGGCATTGAACCTTCATTTTTATATTGATTCAGCAATTTTATTGTGATTTCACATCTTATGTAGCAACATTCTTCTTCCTCAGTGGGCTTTATACTAGTTTCATTTGAGTTCCTTTGAATCAGAGCTCTGCATAGCACAAATGAAGCAGCAGCTTCATCAACAAATTTTTAAATATACCTTTTGCAACTATGGTGTTTTGGCTGGCTTTCTGAGAGAAGTTTTGACAAACAAAAGATAAAATCTATAGTCACATGATCCATTGTGAGGAAAACCAGGGAAGCAAGATAAGGTGGTAACAGGTAGCTACTATGGAAGTTTTCTCTCGCATGATACAACATCAGGATGCCTTTTTTATATGATGTTATGTATTTCCTTTTTCTTGATGTACATCTGTCTCACACTGAATTTGGGTTTCCCACATTTCATAGGTTAACCACCTATTATACATGGCACTCAGAATTCAGATAGTGAGATGCTACAGTACTATTGTCTGTGCTGGGGTTATACTTATAATCATCAGAGATTCCTAATTTTCACTCCTTGTCCTAAAATATCTACTATCTATCTATTGTTGATACCCAGAGATGCATTCAGAACAAGAACAGCTTCTCACATCAGTAGACAAAAAGCTTACTTAAGATTTTGGACCTGCAACATAATGACTAACAGAGCCTTGCAATACAGAGCAGACTTGGAGATTTTTGCACTATAATAAGGAGCATATGAAAGTTGTAATTACATATATAGTGAGAAAAATAAATATTAAAAGAAAAAGAATAAATATATTAAACTAAAGAACTACTTTGAAATGCTAACAGACAGCTAGCTTATTTAATAAGATTTTTTCCTCTCAGGTAAGTTCACAAACTGATTTCAGAAGCCTGTTCTATAGTTTCTGTAAATGAGATACTCAATGTAAGTACACTTTTAGTCTCAGAGAAACACTAGCACTGAGGTTACATTTTACTCACTGGGGTAAAATATGAGTTAAACGTCCTCATTCACTCCCCTTAAGTCTTGAGTAGGACAGCTGATATCTCCCTGACTATCTGAGACAATGGGGAAGTCCCTCSTCATGGATTTATTTCATAAAGATTAGTACAGCCTCTGCTTTGCCTTTCTCACTTAAAACAAAAATGAATTAGTCAGTACAGATATCAGATTTTCTCACCTTTGAATTTCTAGGGATTTTTCCCCCTTCTTCATTCAAGACTTGTGCTGAATATATTGCATTTGATTTTTTTTAATAAAAGGACAAATAAAGGAAAAATATTTCCCATGGAAAATAAGTCTGCTTTATGATTTCATAATATTTCTATAAAAGTAATCTTCAAAAACCATATTTGTGTCTGATAATTTTCTTCCATTGACAGACAGTTATTTTTACTAAATAATTAATACAGTTGCTAAGATGCTTCCTCAAAGATATTTCCTCCCACACAACTACTCTGTCATATGGTTGCTAACATCAAAAAGAGGATAATTGTACTTTCTCTGAAGGGATGTTCTTGATAAAACAAGCTGACTAAAGAAAAATGTTAGTGTAGTTTCAATTGTTGGGTGCTAATCATTGGATGGATATTTTAAATGCCTTTCAGTGCTATATAATGTTCCAGTTGTTTGCATTACCTGCTAATATTAGACTTTGATTATTAGTTTAGCCATGTTTTACTTTGTTCCTACGCTCTCTAGTGAGGCACCCTGAATTTTTAAGAATCACTCAGAATTTATACAGCATGTAAACCTAACAGCCTGAATTACAGCTTTACCTCAGTGTAATTTAATGTGGCACTGTGTAAATACCAATGTCAATATTATTCTCTATATGCAAATATTCCCTTTGTTTGCATAATCCTCAGGAGTATCATGTTTCAGTATTTGGCTACTCCTAGCAGACCAAAGGGCGAGTGGAGTTGTTAACAGTACTAATGTATATTAGGAGAAGCAAAAACCTTTTGGCCTTGGCGAAACCAAACTGACCAAATTTAATCTCTAGTTATAAGTAGTTTGGTTTTACATGGCAAGTGAAGTTTTCCGGAGTTAAACAAATGAGACACCTGCCTCTAGCTTCACCCTGTTCCCATACTGCCCTGTTACTCGCAGTGCAAGTAAGACAATTCTTGCTTAGTAAGTAATCCACCAAAGTGTTTATAGATGCACTTACATAACCCCCAAATTAAAAAAAAAAAAAGAAAAAGTACATGCCCYCTCTCTCAAAGCCATTTTTTTTTCCATTCACTTCTTTTAATCACCCATTACTGCCCCTTAATGCTGTTTTTCGGGCACATCAGCCAAAAAGACCAACCTTAGGCATACACAAAACTACCATGGATCCTAATGACGAAGGCAGCTTCCTTTGTACAGTACCCTAAATAGCCACTGGTCAGTTATTGTACACAGTCATTTAAGTGTTTTGCCCCTTGAATGAACTGTACGTATTGCATTTACTCTCTCTCTCTCTCGCACACAGACACAACACATGCCAAATCCTGCAATCCTTCCATTGTATGCCCAGAGTAGAGTGTTTTTTTGGTTTGTAACATGTTTCTGTGAGGCTCAGATGACGCAATAACTGATAGTTTTCACTGCAAAAATGAGACTGCCCTTGCTTTATGTTGCTGATTCGAAAACAAGATAGTTTTTTTTTTTTTTTTAACTTACATATAGGTCTTCATCCTCCCAGATCTCTGCATCTGATCTTGGACCCTTCTCTGACCCAGGGATCTACCTGTAAAGGCTCCTTTACAGACCTCCCTGAACATATATCCTTGCTCAGTCAATTCCTGCATTTCCAGTGTGGGATTGAGCTTAAGCCTCACCTGTTCAACCAGCACTTCCAGTTGACATTTTTGGGGGACATTTCCTTTGAAAAGGAAGAARAGGAAGCAGAGCCTATTAGTATTTTAGCCGTGATATTTCTAGCATTCCTGGCTTCTTTCAGAGCAGCTGTTTACAGCCTTTTTTATGGCATTTGCTTTCAAAACGCCGAGTCATTCTGAAAGTCATTATGGTCCACAAACAGATTTTATAAGTCTGCTTTTTTATAAGTCTGTTTTCCATGGAGCCGGCATACTCCTAGAGGTAGGTGCCAATTAATGGCTTTGTTGTTCAGTTTGTGCTTTAAGTCAGTAGGAAGCTTTACAGAGCCAGCCCCGTGATCCAAAGAGTATTCCTACTTTTTCTTGAGCAGCGAGGTTCTGCATTTTTTATTTCCTGTTTTCCCACCGGTTTGCTTCCTGCACCTGCTGCCCAAGATATGCAAGATGATCAGCAACACTTGCAGATAAGGAATTGCACTTTTGCTAATTACTGGAACAGAGCTAATCGCAGCAAGTACACTAGTCTCATCCTTGGGTGTTTGTACTGCCGTAGCAGAATTTTTTTTTTTTTTTACCATTACTAATTCCTTTGCATAGTACACCTCACACATATAGAAAAAGAAAGAAAGAAAGAAAGAAAAAGCAGGTGGTGGAGGCCGTGAGGGAGGATCTTGTAATTTTAGTGGATTAGCTGTTTCAAATAGCAGTTTCTTTGTAGCAATTGACTTGGAAAGGGCATGTTGTACTGCAGCCCACCCCAGGAAGATCCTTGTTGTTCTGGCAGACGTGTGGGTAAATCACATGCACAACCATTTCATTACATATGGAATTTGAGCTAAAATATAGACTTTTATTAGAAGGCAATGTGAGCACTGCAGGTTGGGTTTAGGCGTTATCATTTGACAGGCTTTATTGTTACAGTTAACAGACAGTTCTAGCTCCCTCTCGTGGAGAATTAACCGTAGGAAATGTTTTCCCTATAAATAGTACGCACTAAATACCCATTTCTGGATTCCTGACCCTGAAGTTTAGACACCATTAAGATAAACTGGCCTTTTATTTAAAACAGATTAAAAGGACCTCACATACTAATTTCTAAAAAACGGTGACTTTATCAGAGCTATAGTCCTATCCTAAAACATCCTTTCATCAGAATAATATTCAGTTTCTCTAGGCAGATTTCAATAAGGTTTCTAGGAGTTTCTTTTCTCTCTTCAGTACTTCCCCCCCAAGCTCTGTCTGTGTTATATCAAGGTGGCCTTTTCAGCTTGAGCTCCCATTTACACCTCACCTCAACTGAAGGATGAAAGGCTCCTTGCTTGTCAAAGCTTTCCCTCTGTACTCAGAATTAAGCCAACCCACAACTTTCCTTAGGATAAACAGGATCCACTGAGCACTTTTTGAAGACAATATTTATATGTCCTTCTTGGGGTTTTCTGAGCTGTTTCTAACTTTTTGCAGCACCTCTTTCAAAGCAGCAATAGAAGAAGTGGCACTGCAATCCAGTAAGATAATAACTAATGCCACGCACAGAAATAGTACCATTCCCCTGTTCTTCCTTCATATTTCCATTCAGCTCTCCATGGTTGCATACCATGTGAAGATGACATCATCTTACTAAGTGCTCATGTTTATCTGATGGTCCATCATGATCCCAAGTCCTTTCTTTCCTTCACTGAACAAAAGAAAAGGCAAAGAAAAACAAGAATCAGAAAGAAACATCATCTAGGCTTAAATTTATTTTCATTTCAAGAAGATCCCACAATTTTGTATCTTAATGCTGTCAGAGTAAGTAGCTTGCAGTTTCATTCTTACATTGTTTTCTGTGTGCTGTTTATGTTAGGTATTAACTGAAATGACATATCAAAATAAACAATATTTTGTTAAGCTCAGTATTCCACCATGTAATACCATGTTCATCACTACCTCTAACGTACAGACTGTATGTGAGAAGTCACTTTTTGGTCTGAATTTTTTTAAAAAGGAAGGTCTTCTAGATGAAAAAAAAGGAAAAGCAATGCTATAACAATAAYGTTCTGCAGCACTTAAAATGCCATTCACTTGTCCTATTGTTCATTGATAAACTAAAACAAGTAGTCTTTCATCATTTTATGTGATTTATTTATTTTTCTATTTCATAGTAACAGATGTTCCAAATGATAAGCAAAAAAAAATCACCCACAAGACTGTCATAACAAAACTGGATGTTTTTACACATAGGAAGAGGGCTATTTGCCATTTCTACCACCTCCACTGGCCTCCCCTGAAGCCGTGAAATGGTGCCAGCACAGTTGAGTGCTGCACTTCACCTCCCCTGCTGCAAGCTGGCAGCCACTACAGCCGCTCCCTGGGAAAATGCAGCCAAAATAAGTAATACGGACTCTCCAGAGAGACAGTGGAGACCTCATACACCTCGTCCATGTACTCAAGGCTTGAAAATGTACATGCAGTCCAGATCCAATCTACAGCAGGCTACTTGATTATCCCTGCTTTAACTGTTTGGATGCCCTAATCTTAGTCACTGTATGAACACTCATGCCAGCAATAAAGAGATAATGATATTGAGTACAATCTCCCCCTGAGAGAATTTAATAATTTTGGTCTGAAACTTCCATATGTGTGAAATATGACAGAAATAATAAATAACTTTTAAAAATTCATGCTTCTCATAAATTGAGGATGATATAGTGGTAATACATCTTCTCTTTCATTTGCGGTGTATCTTATTTTCTTTTTAATTTTGAGAAAAACAATTGCCCTTTGTAAAGAATCTAACTTACAATAACACAAGTCTGAGGAAGCACAAACGAAGCTTAGTGAATAAATACAATAAATTTTCATTACAGTTCTTCTTGTGACCTGTCTTTGTAATGTATTATCTCAATATTGTGAGACAATTCACAAGCAGTGAATCTGTAACAACCAGGAATCTACCCTCCTATTCAAATGAACTGGAAGAAGTGGCAAACAACTGATTCTCCCAAAGTCACTAGCACTCAGACAGGCAGACATCACAGCAGATAAGACTGGCACAGAACTTTTTTTTTGCTGGAAAAAGATTTTTTTTAAATATGATATTACCAAAAAAAAAAAAAAAGTCTCTTCTTTTTACCCTTGAGCATAAATACAAACTACATCATGCAAATTGCTCCACAAATATTAATAGTATTTTGTTAAGAGGCTTATAGAAATGCCAAAAATTGATGTATGTATCTTGTTAAAAACCCCAAAACTGTGATACAATCATAACTTTCATCTTGCTACCATCATTACAGGCCAAGACATTATTCTATTTGTACACAAGAAAACAAATTATAACAAAACTGTTTGTCACTAGGCAACCATTGATTTTAAGATGAGCGATCAATTCTTGGAGACAAAGAATAAACTAAATATAACAAGTAGTTACCAGTTAGCCCTTTAAATAATCATTAAATCAAAAGAATCACTGTCCCCAGAAAACCAGGTTTTTCCTCTAACGGTTTGAAAGAATTATGCCAGATAGATTTGTGAGGTTTCGCTAAATCTATCCTCGCTTCTAATTAAATAGGGGGCATAAAAATATTTGTATCAAAAAAGAAAAGGGAAGTGAGTATGTGAGACATAATTTAGTGTCTTGTAAATCTTTTGTATAAGCACAGGACTTAAAGGTACTTTTGGGAGCTCTTTTACCCTGTTTCCTACATTCTCCTGGCAAGAGTATTTTCATAGTTAATTACACTTTTTTTTGGTTTCTTTTTATCTCTGCTGCAAAATAGCCTGAACACTTCTTCTAGTGGAAGACTTTTCCAGAAATGTGTTTCCTCCCCTGGTTAGCAGCCATCTTTTGGACTAGCCTGAAGTTATTCATAACCTATTTACATGTGTTTGTTCTGATGTTAATCATCTTTTAGCTCACACAGCTCGCTCCCATTGTGCTTAGCCTCTGGACTTACCTATGAATAACAATCCTATTGCCTGTCTTTATTTCGTTAAGCAAAGGAGATCAGCCTCTTTGCTTCCTTTTGCACAACAGGCTTTCTGTTGCCCTGAGACCAGTCTCTCTGCACTGGTTCTTGTCAGCTTTTTCTTTTCCTGAAAATGCACATGCTCCTGTCGCCTTCTTCCACATCCATATTTAAACAGTGCCTTACCGCCAATATTCTKCTTTTCATGGGAAATGCTTCTCCTGATGGCCTGACAATTATATCTGCTTTTTTTTTTTTCTCCTAACACAACAAGGGCTGCTTTAAATCAGGAAGATTAAGATTAACTAGTGCCCCTAGCATAAACCTAAACACAATGCAACTATGTGAGCCTGGGCAGAGTTTGGATGAGGGAAGGGAGACACTGGAGGAAGTGAGAAGGATATCTGGCACAATTGTTCTTTCAAACAAGTCATATGAGGTGGCAAGGAAACAAAACCAAGCAGTTCATCTGCAGAACACTTTAGACACCTGTACCAGCGAAACAAATATGGGAAACCAAAGAGAAGACCCTGGACGTGTTAAGTATCAACTGCAATTGTCTACATTAGTTAGCATAACTGAAAATGGATGAGTAATTCATATAACTTGGGTATACAGTAGAATAACTGTGTTCAAGAAGACAGCAGGAGTGGGGGAAGACAGACGTTGCTGTTTTGTGCCATGGATGCACTTGTACTTACTCCACACCTTGGTGCAGGGATAGTGGAAGATGCTTTACTGAAAGTGCCCAGGCAAAGGAGAGGAGAGCCAGCACACTGTCAGAAAATAGCAGTATAACAGGCCAATGTGTTGGGACATCCTTTGAATGAGCTTTTTGACTGAGTATCACAGGAGGTGGTGTTATTTTAGTGGAAGATTAGCCACCCATATAGTTGTCCAAAAATCTGTCTCCTAGTGTTGGGAAAGCAAATTCCATTAATGATTTGAGGGCCAGCTTTGACAGAGAAGGTGAAAAAAGCAGCTGGAGCAGGAGACCTCCAACGGTCAGCAGCGGTGCAGAAGAACTAGCAATGCACATGAAGGCAAGTCAAGTAGCAGTACCATTAAGTGATAGGTTAGAGTTCCTAGGAAGAAGGAGGAAGAACCAGAACAGAAGATATCAAGACAGAAAATACCAAATTTAAGGAACTGACAGTATCTCACTGGCAGAAAATCAGTAGCACAGTTTTTTAAAGAAAAATTAAAACAATTGCACCATTCAAAGAAAGAACGAGGAAACTTGCAAAGAGATCAACTTGACAAATTTATGAGTATTCAATAATCTGACTCAAGAAGAAAGCATACACCAGGAAATGAATGAGGAGTAAAAAAAATTTGAAGCATGAACGACAGAATGAGGCTGGCCAAGACACAAAAGCAGATCCAACTGAAAAAGGACATGAAGGAAAAGAAAACATTCTAAACAGAGGTACCCACACTTAYTGTAAGAGAAAAAACACAGAAAGACATGGTGCAGAAAACAGCAATGTTTATTTACTGTCTGTTTTAGAACCAAATTCACTTTTGCGTTCTGCATACACACCAAAGAGAGAAAGAACTAACTGTGTAGCACCATCCACAAATAGGTGTGATGGTGTCTCTGGAGAGCCTGAGGATTTAGGTCTTCTCAGGCCATGCTAACTCCAATTACTTACAATCAGAGCTGAGCTGAATGCAGTATGTAGTTCACTCTGCACGTGTCCATGCTGTTAGCTATACCTGATGTCAAAGGCAAGTTCRACTCAGTTTATCTTGAACCCTGAGCTCTGGGAGAGGGCAGTCTCCTACTCTGCGGCTGTTGCTACGTAGCTGCACAGCAAAGGCTGCCATGTACTCAGGAGTGAAGGAAGATGACAGGAGAACACTACTGTCTTGTGTGGTTGATGCAAAAAACGTCATGCACCTATATCTGAAATGGAGATGCAAACAGCCTGATATAAGAATACCTTGTAGGTATATAAACTTGTTGATCAGCTTCTTCTTCTGGATGTAAACATTCTGTAGGTACTTGCACACCCCTCTTCTAATATTTTATATGAAGCCRTTAAATAAAGATTAGGTATATTCTCCTATTAACTTTCTTCTTTGTTTTTCCTAAGCGGTATCAAGTATTTCCAGGGAGACAAGTATATTCAATAGTTGTCCAACTGGGAAGAGAGTTCTTATCCACTGTGGCTTATAATATATTTAAATGCTTTCTAAAAATATCTGAAGTGAAATATTTGGGAAAATGCTTTTTGTCGCTGTTGCTTTTTTTTTTTTTTTTTTATGCAGAAGACGCCACACGAGATGTCGAGGTGACTGGACTTCACACGTGTGCTCTTCCRATCAGGTTTAAACCAGTTCCTTTATCCAAAGTTAGTTTCACTCTATAGTGAAACATAGTTCCATAAAAGAATGGCATTGTTAAATGCTAGGTTCTTTTTTTTTTTTTTTTTTTTTAAGAGCAAGTCTTCAGCCATGGAATCCTGTCAATCTAACTCAGGTTGTCTTATTCAAGCACTGCCTCACCAAAAATTTAGGAACCTGCTCCTAGCCATCCATTCAGTCTTCAAAGTATAGCCAGCTAAATTTCACATTGGTAGTAGAAAAGTTAGTAGATACATGCAGAGGGAGAGGTTCAGATCCCAGATGCCTATATGACTCTTTCTTTGAGGAAGCACCATACACATTTGCATGGTAGAATCAGCCATACTCAAGAGGGTTTGAAAGTGCTGCTACTGTTAGTCATTATATGTGCCAACTTTGGAGTCTGCTTTCCAGATCTGCTGAGTATTCATGATTCCCATTGAGCTAAGAGTTGGTGCTTGTATATTTGAAAATTATGTATGTCAGCCACCACAAGGTTTTTATGCTGGAGACTTCACAATCACCTGAGTGGTGTATTTCAGAATTTAACTATTCTTAGCTGGCAAAAACATTCTAAAGGTATCCAACTTAATGTTCCTTCTGCCATTTAAACCCATTGCTTCTTGATCTATTGGCCACAGGCATAAAAAGCAAACTATGCCTGTCTGAGGCAGTTTCACCTATTTTAAAGTCTTGTCCTCTCAGGTCTCCTCTTCCTAGTTCAAACAATCCAGCAATTTCCACATGTTCTGGTAGGTTATGATATTTACAGTTCTGATTGTTCTTGCTGGTCCCTGGATTATCGTCTTGTCCAATATCTTCATTGAAGTGTAGCGTCCAGACCTCGACAGGGATTCCAGCAAGGTCTTAATAACACTGAATAAAGTGGAAAAACTTATTAGTGTATTTTATGGACTATCATCCTGCTTATACAATGGTTGACTTTCCCTGTATACCTCCCATTAAATGACTTTGCAAAAGCACACTGAGTTAGTGAATTCTCTGTAACCCCAGATACCTTCATGGCTATGTAGAAGTTCTCCAGTTGTCCCACATTCTGTATTTTTTGTAATAGCTAACTCCTACCAACTGCAGATCTTGCACATCTTCCCATGAAATGCTTCTTGCTCCTCTACCTCTGCTCCCCAAACTACTCTGGCTTGTCAGGTTTTTTTAGAATATTGATCCAGTACTCCAGCATGCTTTAAGCCCTTCCAGTTCCATGGCATTTGAGCATGCTTTAAGCCCCTATTCCAGTTTCATGGCTATTCAATAGCATACCCTCCTTTCCATTACCTAGGCTGTTAATTAATATATGGATTAGTATCAAACCCAGAATAGACCTTTACAAGCCTCCACCCAATAAATATTCTATTTTTTTGACAGTATTCTCAGTAGCAAGCTTGTTTGAAAACTGCATTCAAGTTACACACAGCTAGTTCAACATTACCTTGGCCATATTTCTCTAACTTGTTTACTGTATGTGAATGTCATGGGAGACAGTATTAAAAACCCCCATAATGCCAAGATAGACTGAATTTATGCCTCTGTCCAAAAAACCTGTTATCTTATCAAAAAAGGATATTGGCTTGACATGACTTTTTGTTGATTGTAATTCATCTCCTTGTAATCTTTCAAGTACTTAAAGATACTTGGAATTTCTATTCCAGGACGTATTTGGAAATTGGAGTTAGCTGATTCGTCTATGACTGCCCATCCCCCTCTTCTCTTCCTCTTTCTCTTACCCCTCTTCCTTCCTAAAGGTAAGTACTACTTCTGGTTTCTTAGTACTTTCCCTGTCTTCCAAGTTTGCAAATCATGTGACTGGCTCTGATTGTGAGATTCAAACAGTTTTAATTTGGGAGTGCCTAAAATGTTGGCTAATGCAACTTCCTGCCTCTTCATCACTGCTATGAATTGTATTACTGTAGGAGAATAATAGCTTTTAATATCAGAAGTTAGAGACATGCCTCCCTACAAAGATTATTTCCAAATAGCTCAGAATCAGACCTGAACAGGACCAAACAAGCAACCCCCTTTTGAAATTAAGACTGTGGGTATGAAATCTAGGAGTTTGCACTTCACATATGCTAAAAAATTAAAAAGAATATGTTAAAATAATCATCAAAATTCTGCTTATACCTTATGTAAGGGTGTATCAGATACCCTACTTAAAAAAAAAATGGAAAGAAAGAAGAGAGGAGAGTAGAAAAGATTAATGTATTACAACATTATGTTTACACTAATGAAGATCATCAAAAAGACATTGATGCTATATAATTTATTTCATAGCACATTTTGTTCTCTCCTCAGTTCTGAATGAAAGTATTCAAATAGTAAAACACTTTTAATCACTACATTCCCAAATGTAGCCCTCRGAGTAGTCTGAGAAAGGACAGCCTTGACTGAAATCAAAGATGAGAAAGAAATCCATATCTCACAACAGATGTCTAGGCTTTGACATTTTAATTATTCCTTCTTCATTTCTTGATGCTCTCTTTCCTGGAAGTCTTAGGTACTCAATGTCACCCCTTTCACTCGTGTATCTCTTGAGCAAGAACTTGATTTTTATCCAGTGATGACAACTTGTCATCTTTCTCCCAAGAATTCCTACTGAAAAAAGCTGATCTTGGGGTATATCCAAGACTGAAAGAATCCGGTTTTGTTTTCTGTTTAACAAGCTAAACCCTATAAACAGTTCTGGTACTCTTTACTGCAACTGTCTGGTTGCACCAAAGTATCAAAMTCCATTTTTGTTTGCACCTTTTTCTTTTCTGTGCAATTCTGTATTTTTTATTTAAAGGAATTTTGTCAGAAAATGAGGCAAATCTCCTCCTGTCTGGGGTGAACTTGGCAGATTAGAGCTCAAGGCCAGAAGGACTAGACTCTGTTCMCCGCCAGCCCAAGCATCCCAAACTGCAACCCTGTTTTGCAAAGCAGATGCAATATACAGAACTCGCACAGGGCTACTGTACTAGTTCTAGTTATCTTTAACAAAAGCAATTGACTTTCTCTCAGGAAGATTCATACATTCCCTGGAGTCATTTGCTGTACCTCTTGCTGTTCTTCCCCCCATTTTTTTTCCAAGTGACAGGTTTAGAAAYAAAGGGCTGACCTATAGGACTCCAGGCTTATATTATGTCACCAGTTTTCAAGCATGAAGAGTTCTTTAAAAATTCCACATCATTCAGACATGGCTGCACCCAAAATCATGACAGTAGACTCAAGGACTCAGGATCTTTGAATTTTACTTGTCTAAAATATTCCTCATTAATTAGTCGGGAAAAAAATCCATTTAAAAGTAGTTTCATATATCACACCACAATGATGCCACGTCATATTTCTGAAAATGCTGAAAGAAGTTAAACAAAATTAAAAAAAAAAATACTGAGAGCAGAGTGAATATGCAAAAGAGCATATAAAAAAGCACATAAAAATGCTTGTTAAAGTTTGTTTAGTTGCTTTTTTATTAAGGAGGGAGCTTTGGGTGGCTGTGCTTCTTTGAGGAGAAGAGGGTTACCCTTATTTAATTTGGGAGTGGAACTTCTCAAATACTTTTATCACAAGGGCTGTAACACAACAGAGGCAGAGCTCACTACTTCTGTTTGCAGTCACACAACATCTGTATCCACCCTGCAGAACTGCATGAGATAGCATCTTCCAAGCACTTCGTGTCTGCAGCAGGCATAACAGGGGCAGAGCCTGCACAACATGATCAGTCAGCTGCCTTAAGGCCACCAGCTAGTGCTCCACAGACCAGCGATTCCAAAACACTTCAGTGAGCAAATATTTAGAGCATTCACGTCTACAAAGTTGCTTTCTCAGTACATTTTTCAAACCCACATAATAACATTTAGAGAGACCTAAAGGCTGAAAAAGGACTCCAGAAAACACTCTTTCAACAGCAGGACTCCTTTTAAACTCGCAAAACTCATACATGTATTAGAGTGATCTATCCTCTGATACTTATCAGGGCAACACAAATGTGGAGACAAAACTATGAGTGCACTACAGTGTCGTTCACTTTTGACTTTTCTTTCTGAGAAAAAGACAAACAATTTCTGGTTCTGCTCCATTGGGAAAAATCATCATGAAGAACTGTACAATGCTGTTAGAGTACTCAGACATGCTGCAAAGCCATTCTCCGGAGCAGTGATAGTACAGAGTTCCTCCCAAGATGATGTACAGAGAAATCCCATCCACGAATGCATGGGCTTCAGTGGGAGATATCACTAGACAGTGGTGTACCCGCTCTTTGGAGCTGATGGAGAGGACTTCAGAATGGTTCTGCCTTTGGGAGGTCTGACCAAAAGCTCTGCCGTCCTAGAAACAAACCACTCTGCCACACCAGGGCCAAACAATGCTGGGTTCCCTCTAGATTTGCCTATCAGGTTGGCTGTGAACTCAGAACACAACGTAAAGCTTTATAAATCTCTCTCTCAAGTTGATTACCTGGTGTACCACAAAGTGCAAGCTTACACTAAAGGCTTTCCTTCAGTCAAGACATTAATATGGGTCTCTTCAAACTACCTGATTGTTTTCGCAAAACTTGTAGGAATTGAGTGTCTTTGTGGTTGATGACTTGCTGCTAAAATCCGCCAATGAAACCACTCAAAATTTTGGGATAAGAAAGTACAAATCCAGTGAGAGCACTGTTGAACTGTTAGGCTGAGAGGAAAATGCTGCAGTGATGATGTAGTGGGTAGGGAAGGACTCCTTGCATAATATATTTGCTTACAAGCCAAGTACTAACTGGCCCTAAATAAACTGTCTTTAGGAAAGTACTGACAACTATTAAACATTTCCAAAATTGGTTTAAATTGATTTTAGTTTCAAGTTTTGGAAAACTTGTTTTTAACTAATCTGCTTTATTCTATTGAGCCTTTAAAATGTTTTCTCCTGAGCACTAGAACTAATATCTCGTGTCTTTTTGGCAGAGAAAGGGGTAGATAATGGGGGGAGGGGTTGATTTCTCATATAATCCTCTTACCAAAACAGAAGAAAGCTCAAGSAAAAAAGTAAATTTTATAGATGTTTTATAGCCTGAGACTGCAGACAAAATATTGCTAGCACTCTGGCAGTATTGGTTGCATAGTGGTAACTGGTTTAAAACCAGCTGTGGAATAACTTAAAAACATACTACATATATAAAAGTCATAACAGAATGCTAGCAAATGAGAAAGTAAAACCTGTGTTTTTTAAAAGCCTCTGAAGTTCACATTTGTGATATTTAGATAGTAGGTATTATTGTCTAACTCTGAGAAAAGCTTGCCAGATTTATGTGCAGTAACTATTGCATTATTGTATGATCTAGTGCTACAAAAAGGTCAATTATTTAATAAATGTTTGTATCTTTAAAGTTTATAAAATAAAGATTTTTACATCCTCCACTGTCAGCACTTCACACCCTCACATATCAAAACATTAAAAAAGTCAAAATATCATTAAGGCACCTCTTCTCAGAATAATAACCTAAAATAGATTTTTAGACCAGAACTTCAAGATGAATTAGGAAGACTTCTTCAAAAGAGAGTAATAGGTATTCCAGAAACTGACCCACTTCTGCACATGCTATTTTATTTTTTTAATTACATTCCTTCCAAGAATCTAGAATCTAGATCCAGAAGAAGACACCTGTAAGGTATGGTACATTAGGGAAGTTTGGTATATTTGGGAGGGATTAGTGGAAGGTAAACTGTTATGGAAAGTCAGCTACCCCATCTATGAAGCAGATAAAAATTCAGACTTATTAAGAAACTCCATACAACAGCAGGTCAGAGTGTTATGATTTCAAATAAACAGCAGCTATAAAAGTACACAGCATATCTGACCATACTAAACTGGGCATCTGGTAAGAATAAGGCCTCAGCCAGTGATCAGCTATGAGGAAAGTATCATACCTGCTTTAGCGTTCAAATTCAATGTGTAAAACATCAGACAATTAAATTTCCAAATGCATAAAGGAATAAGGCTTCTTTTATGAGAACGCAGTATTTGCTGCAATTCCCTGAATGTGTTCTGTAGGGAAAAAAAAGGTAAACATGTCTATGCAGAATTTAGCTTTACAGCCTGCCTAGACTGCCAAGTTTCAGCTAGTAGTGTGTTGACTGAAATCTGTTACACTGAACAAATGTTATGTAACACATCTCTCCCAAACACTGAACTGGGCTCCACTTACCTAAATTAAAAAGGTAGAAGAAAAGGATTTGGAACAACTATCAGGAACTTGTGGCTTTAGACGTGAGACAGAGGATATAGTCTCATTTTTACAAGGGGCAACTTTCTTTGTTAAAGTCCTACTCAGAGCTCTCATAATATTGAAAAAAATCTTTAAGACATCCTGAATGTGATTCCAGGTAAGATCAAAACTACATTCATCTCCACCAGAGAAGGGAGACAGGGAGACAAAAGCATAGTTTTGCATAATTTTTTTATTCAGAACTGGAACAGTTTTTGTTCTACAAAATTACCTGAAATAACATGGCATCTTGAGAGGCACAATTACTCAATGCATGTGAAAAATATCAAGTGCTTTATGACCATGAGGATTACTCAACACGTAAGTGGCAGAGTTCAGAAGCTTCTGGCTTATAGATCTGTTTGACTTGAAGCTCCACCAGAGATGATAATATACCAGGATCATAAATAGCTCTTCTGGCTTCTAACAGGTCATATCCCATCATTATCTTTTACTTTGCAAAACTGCAGATTATTACTTTTACCTAACAGGTAACTTTCTTCAGGACAAGAGGCAAATGACCTATTATGTAAAAATAATTACACCTGCATCCTCCTTTTTCATGTCAATGGAAAGCTCAGTATGACACTTAGTAGCAGTAGTTCTGAGTACATAGCCACCACTTTAAGTGTAAGGCCAGCACTGAGTGTCAGCGGCACTAGTTGAAGTAGTTAACTCTGTAACAATTAGGGGTGCGCACCACTGGATTCAGTCAGCATTACACTTACAAGTTTGGCAGGTGCGTGCACTGAACAGAGATGTCCCTGCAAATCAAATAAACTGTCTTCCAGTGTTGGCACTCCCACTGATATCACCCTTTTTGCAAATCTTTTTTTGCAGTATGCATCTATTCATGCCCCTTCAAGGGCGGGTGGGGAATGATTATATTGCATAGAAAAGGGAAAGCAAACAAAATGTTCAATGGTTATGGAAAAGGAGAAGGGAAATCTGATTGCTTTTTTGATAAAGGACAGATGAAATGTTAAATTACATGAGAAACAGCATGTACATGTTTTCATCAGATGCAACACCTTTTACTTTGGCCCTGTGTACGTGGAGAAACGAAATGCTAAGAGCCTTTTGCCATGTGCCTTCTGTGTTTTGGGGGAGCAGAGGTCCTTCTTTGCCATCCTACTGCCAGCACCCTCAAACAGCATCTGCACACACAAGCAGAGCCAGCAAACACTGACAGATATTGGCAAAAGCCAGCACAAACATTTTCTACAGCTGACAGGTCATATCAAGTTTTAATTGGAACACTAAAAATGCTTTGTATGGAGCCACACCAAATTTTGGGCAGATACAATGAACAAATTACATGTGTCTTAACAAGTATTTTTCTTCAGCAGTTGTCTTCCTTTCAGAAGTCAACCAGCCTGTTTTTACTTAACTTTTCTAAAATAATTTATCAATTAATATTGTCAGTCTGGCAACAGGCATGCCTTGCTTCAGTTTAAAAGTTAAGGGACACAAGAATAAAGCAGCAGCCAAGAAACTTCTAGAACATCAGTTTTATGTATAATTAACTCTATGTGTTACTGTTGTCTTAGGGGCTTTTTCCAGCTTGATCTGCTCTAGCCYCCTCTCTACTCTCTGAATAGCCTTGGGAGGGAAACAAAGCCATTTAACCTTTTCTTTTCTTTTTTTTGTAAAGACATTTTCTAGTAGAGAATGTTTTGCAGGATATTTCAACAATAATAGAAGCTAGAGCCCTCTTACTTAGTGAGGTATGCTTTATTCACTTTTCCAATACCTGTATTGTATATGTTTGCTTAACTTCCTCTAACTCTTCTTCAGTGATTTTTACAGAGATGTCTGTGATGAACAAAAGCTATATGTGAATCCCAGTCCTTACTTCCTGGAATACTTCCAAATTTTAAGAAATGCACAATTTAATTTTAAAAAGCATGAACACTGCTGGGAGCAGAAACTGTCACCCAGATCTCTCCTAGAGATCAAGGCATTGTATAGACAATTTGATTCTCTTGGTGCCAGACAGAGAAAACATCCTACGTTCTTGATTGCACTTCTAATATTTCCAGACTGTCCAGCCCATAGTCTTGTGCCAGAAAACTCCACATGATCCACAAAATAGTGCAGCACCTTGTCATGTTATACATGCCAGCAACCCCTTCCCAGCCTGTCTCTCCTTCAGGGACATCTCATACCTGCCTTGTGATTTTATTTGGCTGCTAACTCTATTGTATCAGCCCACAGGCAATATAGGTAGCTCCCATGCCGCATGCAGCACCTCAACTTCACACATAGGACAACCAAAGCCTGTCTCGCCTCCAGAGCACCATGCAGAGAGCTACCTGGGTGAACCTACCTCCCATTTGTCTGGTTCCCTTGTTCAAACACAACCAGGCAAATGTGGAGACATAACTTACCAAGCAAAAACCTATGTGGGAACTGGCTACRCCAAAACCTATGGTATCAGCTGGCACCACATGTATACCCATGTTCACGTCATTTGATTCTTAAACAGCTACTTTACTTGATGGCCCTGAGTGCAGCGATGCCAACACATTGTAAGAGGGCCCAGGTGCTGCAGAGCCCTGACGGTGATGTAGTCCCCACACAGACACACACTAGCCTGGGAGGTGAGCACTTCACGCTGGCTGCTATCCCAGGGCAAAGTCAGCACAGGAAACTCATGAACTGACACAACCTCTCTCCTAGCCAGCCATCAGCCAACTTCTGTGGTGATAACTGGGTTCTCACCTTTGCCTCAGTCTGCCTCTCACGAGGTGTTTTTTCCACCAGGTGCATTTTGTTGTGGCAAGCTTCTCAGTGACAGTTAGGAGAGCTGGCTGTGGCAAAAGAAACAGGCTAGACACTGAGTTTATACAAAAAAATAAAAGGATCTCTGACTTTTTCCCCATCAGTGTTGCATGGGGAAAATCAGGCCACCTATGCCTTCTCCCTATTCATTTTTTGTAACACCATTTAAAAAAAAAAATCAGTCTGTCATCTTTATGAACTCTGATTCCTGTTTGGGGGGTTGGGGGAAGGTAACGATGAAGTATTCTCACAAAGTATTTCTGGAGGGAAGAGCCAAATTCTACTCTCTACTTCTCTCATGCCCTTCTACTCTCCCGTGCTCAGATATAGCAAAATCAGGCAAGGAAGGTCACGTCACGCACATATCCCTGTGAACATTGGCCACCTCATGATTCATATGGAACAGGTTCCTTCTCAGCGCGCTCAGAGTTAGCACATTAGGGTGTGCATTTGGTGGGTACAGAGCTGAAAAGGGAGGGAAGGAATCCCTGAGTAATTAATAATCTTGTTTACCAGCAGGTCTGGCCATGTCCTATCTCTGCATACTCCCCGTGAGTCTTCCTAAAACACTCATCAAAGCCATGTTCCAGGGATTAGTACCAGTAACTCCAGCCCTTCCAGCCCTGAGACTCCTTATCAATTGACCTTTCATACTGAAAAAAAGCACTGTTTTTCTGAACCTTGACACTTTTAGAAACACTTCTAGAAAAGAGAGAAGAATAGATTCCACTGGCACCATGAGGACCTGAGGGGTATGTATCCTTTTGCTTGAAACACAAGGAATTCAGAGAGTCAAAGGATAGAAGCAGGTGTCCCATTCAATTCCCCACAGACATGCCTTGGGGAAAATGCCTCTGTCACTTTCCAAAGCTCATGAAGCTCACACTGGAAGCACCTCCTGGGCAGAGACAGGGAGGGTGTCCTCCTTTTCCTCCTCCCTCCATGCATTAGTCCCTCATGGTGTCACCCTGTCATGTTCTGACTACATCAATTTCTCGAGTGCCTGGGTAGCAGTTTCCATTTTGGATTTAGGTAGACCCTAAAGCACACAGTGGGATGTAGATCTCCTTGGTGGCATTCTAGGAAGTTTATCTATCAAAAGTTCCTGACAAAGGAGGGCTTCTTTGTAGGGTAACAGTTGAGAAGATATCTTCTGACAGAGTCAGTGAGGGGCAGGTTTCCAGGGTCCAGTGCTCCAGCACTTGGTTTCAGATTATTCCAGGATCCTTCCTTGGGTGGATTCTAGATGAACAGAGGACACTTGTGACATGGAAAACACAGTCCTGTGCTGCATATGAACTCCAACTGGTGCAGAGTGGAAAGACTATCAAGAGGCTGATAATCTTTCACTGAACAAAACTGGAAAAGCTGACACTTGCTAGCACTTCCCATGTACTAGACAATTTTGCTATTTTATATGCATTTAATTTAATTTAATTTCTATGCATTCATATGCCAAAATGCACAGAAAACCTAGCCAAAGGGAAACCAGTCCTTGGGAGGTGGAGTCTGACTGGTGGTGATGACTATGGTGCCCATGCACCATTATATCTTCATATTGTTCATTATGTAATCCCGTTTCAAGGAAAAATAGTCCACAAATTTCAGTCCAAACTTGTTTTATAGTGTTAGTTTTGCAGCCACATACGCAATGCTGTATCAATTAAAATACTGTTCTGTGAGATAGACTTAGTTTTTTAATGGTTTTGCAACCTGAGTAGGTTGCATAGCCTTTGTTTCTCCCATTTTACTCAACTATGGTGAGGCAGCAGGAGAGGCATGCTTCAGTTAAGGGGTTCATGGTCACCCACGGCTGTGGGGGCAATGGAATTTTCTATACAACATCAAGACCCTTGAGCGCTATTTTCTATGGGTACATTCTCTGTTTACCATCTCCAAGTGCTAAGAGACAAGCTTTCTTGATTTATACAACAGTAAAGATTTTTTTTCTTTTGCAGAATTAGAACATTTCTGTGTATCTTGTCTCCTGACTCACTCCCCTAGAACTGTATTCCCAGAACTCTCTTCCTAAGAACACACAAACCCAGGAAGTTGCCATGTCTTCTGCCTGCCAAACTAAGAGTAATTGTGAGCTCTGAATAAAGCCTAGAGGCTCTTCTCCAAGAGGAGGAGAGGTTTACATGTCAGGGAGATGGAGGGGACAGCAGTCATAACTTGTGTCTCAACATTTGGGAACAGAGAAAGCTGTCTGCACAGCTTCCAAATGCCCTACTCCAAACCAATGGAAGCAAATGCTTAAGGCTTTGATCTGCCACTATATATGCCACTAAGAACCAGGGAAGATTTTTTGCCGAAGTTCACATGCTGTATTATGAGCACTGTTGGATAATGTTTAGATTCAGACAAGACCCTTTTAAGTAGAGCAGGGAAATTTAAGTTTAGGTAGAGCAAGGATGAGTGGAAGAAGGATGCCACATAGATTTGAGATCAGTGTTTTACCCAGGAGCACCCCACATAAGGGTGCACTGGAAGCACCTTAAAGGATCTTAACAGAAACATGAAAACACTATGGCATAGGTATCCCTTTCTAAGATGTTCCTCAGAAGCACTTGAAGACAGTGCAGATGCTGCCATTGTGTCTACAAGACTCTGCGTCCATGGAAGAAGATGTGACACTTCCACAACCTTCTAAAACCACTCCTAATTTAGGAGCCCAGGTTGCCAATAATGGACCAGAACTCCCAAAGAGTCCCATGTTCCTTCTACTGCAACCACCATTCATCTCCTTAAATGTCACAGTAACTCAGTCTTACCTACCAAGTCCTTTAGCTGGCTTGCTCACAGCCATGCCCTAATCTTAACCATACACAGAAAAAGGCACTAAATTGCATCATCTGGGTCAGACGTGATAAGAGACAACACTGGGTGTGACACATATTCAGAATGACACAGCTTCTCCCACATGTATAAAAACATTAATAAAATAGGTGGCAACATAGAATTCTGCCTGTGAAATGGCCTGTGAATTATGAGTAAGTTATTTTTCCTTCAAAAGGTGTATGGCCCAGAATTCAAACAAAGAAGCAAGGGATAAGAAATAGAGATGTATGGGATATTTTTTCAATGTATCTAGAGAGGAAGAGGTTAAAAACTGAGGACTCAGGAAGCCTTTACCACACATTTCCTAAACTTCATTAGCTGCATCTGCTATTGCTGCTGTTCCTTCACATTTATATGCCTTTTTCACAAGAATCTTCCTTAAAAGAGACTTGAATCTTTCATGCAGGACAGTGATTCTGCAGCATGTTTCCCAAATCACAACAGCTTATTAAAGATTGATTAATTAGATCATAATAATTGTAGTGTGAGGGGGAGAGAGCCTGTACAATCACGTCAAGCTTTGGTCCTTCATTCTCCTTTTTAAAAATGGTTGATTCAACTGTTGGATATTGTTTTTAAGAATAACTTCTGAATATCATGTAAAACAAAAAAGGCTACTATTGATCACTCATTTTTTCCTTTTAGTCTTAGAGTTTACATCATTATTTGATCTATTTTTGTAGATTAGAACAATTTATAGCTCTTTGCACATTTCCATTTCAGGTCACTTATTCTAATTCTTGACAACTTTAAGACTCCATATTGTTACCTCTACTCAAGGAGATAATATAAAAACACTGAAAGACATATGCACTGCTACAAAGTTAGCCCTTTAAAATGCTTAAGATGAAACAAAAAATACGGTATCTGGTCACTATTCCTGTTATGAAAAACATTTGGTAGGTCTTCAGGTAATATTTAAGTGTACTTTATGTACAAAAAACCCCCAAGTCTCAGCATGTACCAACTGTTTTGATTTTCCAAGTGATGTTTATAAGATAAATTGCATTACCACACTGTATTTTGACTGTAATTCTGTTTTATTCTTAAACACACCCCCTTCTATGTCACCCATGTATCAGACACTCACTACAAACAAAGAAAGGCATATTTATAATCACAGTCTTCAAAGGTAGATACGTGCTTGGAATTATTTCAGGGGGATTCCAGACACCAGCAAAACAAATGTCAGAAACAAGCCAAAGCTTCAAAATGGAGATGTTCTGTTTTCAGCTGAGCTTTAAATCTGCAAACTAATCTTTGGCTTAAAAGTAGTCATGTAAGTGAGCCATGATGAAATCAGAGCTAAACATGCACATTTACAGGATTAGGCCCACAAAGTCCATGCTGACAATAACTGATCTCTGTTTCAAATATATTTTGTATTGATCTGCCAAAACCTTAAGAACAGATTTCCTTTTCAAGGTAGTTTACTACCATAAAATAAATGCAGCTTTCTGCTATTAAAGAGCACGCTTCACAAAAATTTTTAAAGGCACGATTGGCTTAAACAGCAAGTCAATTAACAGTTGTTATGACTGGAAAGGTACAGCTGGCAAAAGAAAAAGCCTTGAAGTTCACAGAACTCATCACATTTAAGTTTATTCTGACATTTAGAGAAAATAGTCAGCTTTCTGTTATGTATGAAAAACAGACTAYCCTAATCTAAATTAAGCATTTATTCAGAGAAGGGATTTTACCCCCAAAAAAGAAAAAAAAACTTCTGGCTGGAAAAATTTTTTAAAAATGTGTCTTTCAGTGAGTTTAGTAACACACATAAACTCTTCATCAGAAAGTTCTTAATGGAACACATACATTTATTAATATACATCCAATACGATATGATCATGTATACTTACAGAAAATGTGAAAGCAAAGAGAAAATAACCATTCATGTCATGCAACATATTTGCAAGATTTAAGACCTGGAACTTATTGCAAGTGGAAGGTTCTGGTTCTACAAAAGTTCAGATATTTAATTTTTATGCCCCTGGCAGTGGTTCCACTGAAGTTGCTGACACTTCTCAGGGTGGTCTTATGCCTCCATTCAAAAACAGGAGCAAGTCTGAAGTGGAGGCTGGGATTTCACTCATTGTGAGCAAGGTCAAGGGTCCAACTGTTTGCAGGATCAGGGCCTAACAAAGACAGATATAACCGCATGCCTAGAAAAATGCAGGTCTCAAAAGCCAATCCTCTCAGAAGTTACCCTTAAAAAAAAAAGAGAGTAATATTTCAGGGTCATTTTGTCACAGTTATTACTCACCAACCACATTTTCAGAAGGTAAGTAATAAGCAATGAAGAAAAGAGAAAAGGGAAAAGAGGAGAGAGGAGAGAAGAGAGAGGAGAGAGGAGGAGAAAGAAAAGAGAAAACAAAATAGAAAGTGGAAAACAAAAGAGAAAAGCGAAAAGAGAGAGAGAAAAAAAGAAAAAAGAACCACCACAAAAGACACAAGCTGGTACAAATGCTAAGAACAGTTGTTATAATTTTGGATAAAGAATTGTTAAAACTAAAAAAAACACCAAACAAATGAATTCCCAATACCCCCAGCTGCAATCATATTCTATTCAAAAAAAACCAAAAAAACCCTAAAACCATACTTTATTAAGCAGAAAAAGCAAGTGAAAATGCATTACCAAAACAACTCCCCCAAACCCTTCTTTCTTCCATTGCTCACTAAAATAGAAGCAGGATCTTCACAATCTGTCCCGGTTGAAATACTGTTTTCTACCACATCTGACAGTCTCATTCAAGGCACCTAAACAGACAACATCCTGCTTGAATATTTTCACACAATTAACAGGACAACTCTGCAAAAGCTTTTCACTATAAGCAGTTTGACRTGGCCAACTGAGACAACTACTTGTRACCGACAGGCAAAGGCAAGGACTTGTTTCTGGGCACACCCAGAAAGCCAATAAACTGAGTCCTGAAATGGTTCTTGTGTCTCAGATACACTCACCCACATCTCTCCGGCACATCCCAGCCCTGGTGCCTGGGAAAATGCCTAACCCAACTGGCCTCCCCACAATCCTGCTGGAAAAAGGACATCATCCTTAATATCCTAGCAATCACTGCACTAGGATGAAATCCTTTACGCAACAGAGCAGACTGGGAGCAGTAGCAGAAAGTGTTCTGGGGCTGCTCCTCTTTATTTAAAAATCAATATTCACGCGTATAACGGTTCTGAAGCTGGTTCACCTCTTGGTGAGCTGAACCAGCATCTCTCTTCCTACCTGCAATCAAATAATAAATATTTTAGCAATTCAACAGGAAGTAAAAAAGTTTTCACAGGAGGACAGTGAGAGCCCAGAATATTCCTGGGGCTGAGGATCTGGCAGGAGTTTGAAGGTGTAGATTCAAATCCTTGCAGGCAGAGAGCCATGGGATTTGAAGCCATTTCTTGCCTCTTGCGTGGGTGTGCTAACAGGACAGACACCTAGAGGGGTACCAACCCTCCTGACAATGTCAAACAGGGACAGTAAAAGTCTGATTTAGATGCAGGCTCCACAATCAATTTACGACTGGGAATGTAAGAAGATGGAAGTGCCCCTTGGCAGCCACGAGTTAGGAGCCTAATTCCTGCTACAACTGCCTTCAGCCACATGTTCTTCTCACCATTTAGTAACAGTGAGTTTAGGAAATTCCCCCTTCCCGGTCCTTGCTTATTAAAATCCCACTATTTGGCACGTTGCTCTTGATTCTTAGAATCTTTATTGGCTTCTCAAGGACAGGAAGATACAGTAACTGCTGCTTTCTATTGAAGATATAAGGTTTTCAACAGCATGATAAAAAGAAATATCCTGTGAGCTTTCCATGTGCTTCCTTGATTCCTATCTTAATAGCTTTCCAGGAAAATTTTCTTTTCTTTCCCAATTTTTGCTGGGAAAGCTGCTTCTGAATTCTTATCAAAAAGAGATATACAGTTATGTTACATTTGATTGAATGTAAGAGTTGACATAATCCTGCATTAAAAAAAAAGCCTATTAGTTCATTTGTTTTGTTAGCAAACKCTCCGAAGACAGGACAAATGATCTGTGAGGAAAAAGTCAACAAAATACATGTTTTGGTGCTACAACAAAACTGGGTTCCTTGTTCTTGCTTGAATACTATGGAAGACTAGATCTGCCCAAACCTGAGCATCCATGCATTTGGTGCACCGTAAATTTAACTCTGAATCCCCCTTAAGCTGGGATCCTTTCTCTGGGGTGAGGAGAGGAAGATATATGTCTCTTCCTCTCCTCCCTGCTGCCCATAGATGGAAGAGAACAATTTAAGTACCAGACACATTTACTCTTAAAAATAAGAACATTAATAATTTAATGTTCTTATGGCCACAATTCTTATGGCAACAACTCTTATGGCCACAATTTCTGGAGTTCCATCAGTTTGCGCCAATGCACCACTCATATTTTACTCTAGAATAAAAATCAAAACTTTCTATCTATATAAGGAATATTATCTAATGATATAATTATTCACTAATGGTAGCATAAGTCTGCAAACAGGATAATGTCAAATCTAAAGTCATGAGAAAAGATCATCTCAAGCTGACAAGCAACAGCTGCAAAAAGACAGCAGCATTCCCAGAAGTACTTAATCTTCTGAAGACTGAATCTTAACATGGAAGCAAGCGCTTTGTGATTCAAGTAGGTACTCAGAAATACTGATATTCCAATAGATTTTAACATATATTGACAAAATAACTGCTTTTCCAAGATGTAAATGTTACCAGGTCAAGAGACAGGTCTACTTTAAATTTAAACTATTTTGTTCTGAGGAACTAGACCTATCCTCAGAAAATGTACTGAACAGAATCATGGAATATGATCATCCATGAACAGATAAAATCACTGACGCCTTTCAGTTGTTAGCTATGCAATTTGCAGTACCTTCTTTTACTGTTTTAAAAACTATTTTCGAAAGTAGGGTGAAAGAGAAAACTATATACATTTGGAAAAAGGTCCAGCAGCAATTACATCTTTCTGAAAGTCACTTACTCAAATTTTTACTCAGTGAAATTATTTATATAGTAGAGCTAATATATCTCAAATTAAAACAGACAGCTCTATAAATTTTCAGGGTATTAAAGAGAAGTGAAACATCTGATGGCTGAGAAATTCTACAGAAATATTTCAGTTTTACTCTATCGCTGAAGTTTTTAACTGTTAAGCCATAGCTTACTTCTATCCAGAAGGAGGGTTTTGTAACCCTGTTTACAGTTGGATGAGGTTTTTATGCATCAAATGCATTTCTAAAAATGGACAAACCAATATCAATTTATACCAATCCTTCAAGACTCCTTTCATGAGTTCTTGATTAAAATGGGCTATTAAGATAATGTACATATAATCAATCTTTAATTCCTTCTTTCAATATTTCAACTGGTTGGTGTCCACTCATTCTTAAAAAAAATACRCAATTATGTTTGCTGAACAAACTCTTCTGAAGACTTGTTTAATCTTTTTGTAAATAATCTCCTTTTCAGAAAAAATCATTATTATATATTATCATTATATATCCTGAAACAAAATGTATATGATGATTCAAAATATAAAAAAGTACATAAAAGCTACAGTCAAAGCTTGAGTATTTATCATTCGCCACACATAAATTCATCAAATAACATCTATATCATAAGACTATATAATAAGCGTGTGCCACAATCCAGGGTTAGATCACCTAATAGAGTTGTTGTGGATTGATTTGGATCTAAATATATGAATAGGGACAAAGTACAGATCACACCATCTGTTTGTCATTTTGACTAAAGGAAAAGTTTCATATACATGTTTCCATATACATGAAATGGTTTCAACACCCAAGCTCTTCATTTTCTTAACAAACAGCAGGACAGGACTTTGCCACTACCAAAGATGAGAGCAAAACTCCTGTTACACTCAGGCATCATCTTTCAGAGTCATGATCAATTGCCCGTTACTACTTCAAGCTCCTAAGCCATCTGCTTCCATGATTTACATGGAGATTTTCTTAAAATTGAAATAATTATGAGTCTTTCTGGCATTTTAGTCAAAAAGTTATCATAACCAGCTAAAGAAGTGTGCCTGTAAATTTTACACACTGACAATTTACCAGTATCTGCATAAAATACTTCATTTTGTGAGCACAATAGTATTACCATAAGAAATTAGAATCTACTTGCATAGAAGGAAAGTTGATCTTCTGGATACCTTTTTGAAAGGTTGGAGCTTAATAGTGCAGATTTTTCAAATCCTTAGTGTTGAAAGTGCCAGATCACAAAAATAGCTAGTCATAAATTTGCATGCGTTACACCTACAAGTACTATTCCCCCAAAGAAAGCAGATTCCTCAGCATTCACTGTGACCTGAGCACACCAGCAGCTTCAAATGTGCATGGAGGGGTGTTTTCAGACAATATTTGCAGGAGGAGGGAGAGAAGACTTAACAAATGAAAAAGAATGACAAGAAGCATTGAAGAACTAGATCTTGCTATTAGTGAGGCAAAATCCTTGTCCACATTCAATATCTGAGCTACTTATCAAACGTAGACTGACACACACATTAAGGGAACCAGCAAGACAAGGACTGCTTGCCCTTTGAATGGAGATCTGTTGAGATTGACCAGTGTCCCTTGCTCAAACAGGACTTTAGTGATCTTTAGTTTTTTTATCACTAAACCCAATTCGCTTGAARCTGAACGGGTGGAAAATATCCTCTCTCTTGAATCTTGTTAGAATACTTTTACGCAAGAGTTGACTATCGCTTTTTCCAAAGAAAAACTAATGAGGAAAGTATGTGCAAGCCAAAGCAGACTGCAGTCCAGGGGCGAGTTCCCAGAAAGTAAAAAGGGTTAAGTACTTTGGAGGCGTTTGTACATGAATGAAGAGGAAAGAATGAAAGGATGCCATCCTGAACGGTCCMCAACCTAGCCAAGTCCATGTACTCGCTACTTGAGACTCACGCCCCAGTACTGCCTCCCTACCCCCGCTTAGAAAAGCACCCTTGTCAGAAGGGGATGGTATGGAAAGAAGCAGCTTTCTGTGCTGATGAAGAGTAGTAAAACTGATGTAGATCTCAAAACTGAAAAAGTATGGGATTTGGGGGGGAAAAGGAGATGGGAAGCGGATGCTATGAAGATATTTCATACCCTATTTATTTATTTATTGTTCTAAGTCTTTTCACATGCAGTGAGGCACCAATTTTTGCATTCTAAATTTAAGTAGAAAAAATCTAACTAGAAAAAAAAAACTCACTAGAAACAAAATCTAGCTAAAGCTGTGTCTTTTAAAACTTGAGCTTCTTCACATTACGCTACAACACCTTCCTGAGGCATACACCGTAGTTTCTTAATCCTTCCAGCTTTTTTAAGATGGGATAGTTGTAAAAGAAAAAAAAAGAAAAAAAGGGTCCGACGACAGTCTTCATCCACCCAGCACTTTTGACCTGCTGCCAGGCAGCCCGGGTATCCCACGCTCTGGGATAAAGCCGTCCTCGCAGTTCCGCCTCCCATGGAGGAAAACGACCCATGTAAGGACAACTGAGCTGGCGACAGGAAACTGGGGAGTACCTCGGAGACCGAGCCTCTTTTTTCCTCCAAAGGAGAGACTCCAGAGCAGAGTTTGTGTGTGTGTGTGTGTGTGTGTGTGTGTGTGTGTTTTAAGGATTTCCTCCCTGCGGATGAGCGGCTCTTTCCACGCGCACTGCCAAGGTCCATCCTTCCCTCCCCGGCCGCGCACGGCACTGGGCGTGTAGCCGGGGCCCTATGTAACCCCCGCCGGCGCGGCACGGCCCCGCCACAGCCGCTC